>NW_028318158.1:3120000-3453750 GCF_062004578.1 Staurois parvus
CACGCTGGAAACCAAGAGCGGATCAAACAGTTTAGGGATGACACAAAAGCGGAGTCAGTCACAAGCCAAAAGTCGGTCACAAACGATATAGACTGCCTGACACAGTAGAAGTCCCAGGTTCAAGTCCAGGCCCTGACACCCTACTTTGCGCTTCAAAATGCGAATTTTCCAGTGAACACAGTGCCAACATGGGGCAAACGGACACAAACTGCAGGAGAGCCAGTAGGTTCATATCTGGTTACCGACCTGCAATGCCACAGACCATATGTTAACACAGTTAAACATCCAACACGTTTCAGGGTAATTGCCTCCCCCTTCAATGGCCTTAACAGTGGGCTTAACATTTATGCTGTTATTGACCCATACAGTATTTGATAAACAGAGGCTAAAAACCTGGTTTGGACTTAACCACCTTAGCATGTCCCTGGAAGGGACAGGTAAAAATCCAAACGTGTTTCAGGGTAGTTTCTGGTACAGCTTTGGATGCTGCTCCCGCTTGCTAGATGTTTTGTCTAGCTTTGAGCGGGGCGATATATGCTTGCTAGATGGTTCTCATCGATCTTTAGCTGGTTGTGCCAAAACACCGGGCACAGTGGTCTAGAGGAGGATGGCTAATTATGTCTATTAAAGACAGCCATACTGAACCTGGTACTACACTTAACCGATGCATATTACAAAAAGCTTTATTCAGTGGAATTATAATAAAATCAGAAACAGACAATGTACTAAGATCACCAAGCTAGGATGCAGCTGGTGTAATCTGGTGGAACCGGTCTGGCGTGAACCTTCCACGATGTTTGCCTCTCTCTGGGACCTTCCAACCATCCAGTCATGGAAAACTATAAATTGACAAGATGGTATTTAGCATAAAGAGCTATAACTGGCTGAAGGACATAGTGACTATTATCTCTTGTTCCAACAGATATGGGTTCCCCCCTGATTCCCCCTTATGTTGCAGCTCCCAACTGGTTGTGCCCGAAACAAAACATCTGGCACATTGGTCTAGAGGAGGATGGCTAAAAATGTCTATTAAACACAGCCATACTGAACCTCCCTCGCACTCCAGTAAATCTTAATATTTCACTCCATGGAGCCCATGGAGGTTTTAGGATAAGGGGACTGGTAGTGCCCGGAACACAATACCGGGCACAGTGGTCTAGAGGAGGATGGATAAATAGGCTACCAGAATAAACCAGACACTGATGAGCGCCACCACCTTGATACTGGTATATTAAGGGCAGCCACCGCTGAACCTCCCTCGCACACCAGCGAGCCAATGGGGGCTTTAGGATGAGGAAACTCCGTATGTGTAGACCGTTATATATCCAAGAGAAAGTCACCATAGGTAGTCTGAAAGTGATAATAGAATAAAATGTTACTCAATGTAACTTATCATTCCAAATGTATAGGTCCCACAGAGAGTCAGGGCATTGTAGAAGGGTCATGTCTGACCAGTTTCGCAAAGTGAGACCGGCTGCTTTAGAGCTTTGTGGTGATGGGGATTTTAGTAGTATATGGTCTGCCTCTCTGATTATAATTGTACTGAATAAAGCATTTTGTAATATGCATCTGTTGGGTAAGAGTACCTGATTGTAGAGGTTAGCACACCTCTTGTCAAGATGGGGACTGCTAAAGATGAGGAAAGGGACCTGTCTGTGCGATATCATTGCACAGAGTAGGTAAGCATAAAAGATGGCTGTGCGGTGTTTACATGTTGGATGTTGTAGGTCTTGATGACACGATGGTACTGCAGGTCAGTTGCATTGCTGGTTGATGGTATTGCAGGACGGTGGCATGACTGGTTACAAAATGTAATATACTCCATCTACAAGAGAACAAATTAGACAAGTTAGACGTAAGGACAATAGCAGTCCTACAGAAAATAAAAGAATATAATGAAAGCTGGCCTTTCACTTTAATCTGCGGAGAAATTGAAGCCTGGTTAAGGATCCAATTGAACTAAGTGAACTAACCGAGTGAACTAATATAGGTTCACTTTAATTGCTGGCAGAGTATGTAAGGCTAGGTTCACACGGTGTGGGGTGATTGCGGGTGCGAGAATCACAGCTGGTCCTGTACGCACAACCACCTGCAGCCAATACGTGCTGCTCTGTAGAGACACGCAGCCGCAAACCCACATAAGTGTGACCCTAGGGTTACATCTGGTAGTGTCAGCCTACATTCACTCAGTAAACACTCATGACTTACCTGTTGTTTGGAGGAGTTGAACCATCCCTGCAGATGATGACAAATATGGCAGCATCAAATTAGCGGAGGCTTCTGATGGAACTCTGGGAGAACTTGCACTGGTGTCCTCTACTGAAGAGGATATCTTCCTTCTCTTTGTGTCAGGCCGATATTCCCAATCTAAAGAAAAGCAAAATGTTATTATAGTGTATAATACAGATGGAGGAAAAAAACTGGTGTGGAAAAGTCAGAAATCATCTATTATAAATCAGACTCCATAAATACAGCCTACAGATTGGATTTGCATTGTACTTTGCGCAGATGAATTGGGATTATCCAATACTCACGACTATCGGTTATCATGGGTAATCCCTATATCTGCAGATGTGAAGATCTATAGATCTGGGTTTAATGTACAATGCACATTGGAGCGTACAGGTAGGAAGCAATTTGCAGATTGGTACTAAAATGGTTCAATTTAAATGTGTGCATACATGTAGCAAGTATAGCTGTAAAGTAGACATGCTTGGAAAACCCTTTCTTTTCTGTTTTGTGTAGAATGAAGCAGGTTTGGATTCCACATTGGGTCCTCTCAGCTTGGTAAAACTCGAGTGCTTTTCAGTTGAACCTTTTGTGTCGCCAGCAGAAGAGCCTTTTCCATATGTATCAAGAGGGACAGAGCACTTCAAATCTGTATCCCAACAGTGAATTCTCAATAGACATATATAGAGGACTTATTTGATGACACCAAAGGCTCAAGTAAAAAGCTTTCAGCAAGTGTTAGGGCTAGCTTCCATGAGCTGTACCCTCTGAAGATCGATCCACGGTGGATCACTTTTCTGATGACGTTTGACAGGAGGAGAAGAGGCATTTTGTTTCTTCCCCACCACCTGTTGTAGCCTCTGAAAACCTGCACAACCAGCATGTGTACAGCCGCTGCCTGCACAGCCTAGGGGGGGGGGCAGTAAAAACATGGCTCAGCTGTTTGTTTTGACTGACCCCAGCTACAGGTGTAAACATAGCCTTATAGCTGTGCCAGTGAAGGGGGAGATATCCCCACCCGGAACCTGTAAATACCCCTCAGGTGAACAGATCCTGTCCTGCTATAAAAGTCATGTGTTTTTGATAAAGGTTTGCTCTAAGATGCATTTTCTTATTTGTTAATCATAAAGGGAAATATACAAATTGCATAGCGAACCATAAAAATAATTGTACAAAAGTGTCAACATTGCACTATGCTATTATAACGATGACATATTTCATTTCAGCATTTGGATATGTAATATGTCATGCAGGGGCTAATCCATCGGATAAACGAACGGACTTTTCTGTACTGATAGTAAAACTAGTTTTCATCCATTGGAATATGAATCCTGTAATGAGGACTAAGAACTGTGTCTGACTACTTACTTGGATACTCTTCAGCGTGTTTCCTTTTAAGTCGCTCCGCCTCCTCATAATAGGGCTTTTGCTGCTCCAGTGACAGGTTTTTCCATTCTTCTCCAAGCCTGGCACTAATGGTGGAAAATGGGGTGCCAGGATAGGCTTGGTTCAAGACTGGACGGTGAATGCGAGACCAGATCATGTACGCATTCATTGGCCGTTTCACACGTCCCTTCTTGTTCTTGGAGAACGCCACGTCTGATAGTCCTAGAAAAAAGAATAATGGAGTTATACCTGGGGCAGTCACAATTTTCAGACTGTGTAATAGAGGTATTAATACCAAAAGGCATCTAAAGCTAAAAATCAAAATCTATATTTTGCAGTTTTTCAGTCCTTAGCTGTAGTGAGTGCATTTGTTCCTTTTCTCTGGTCTTGTTTCTTTTA
This sequence comes from Staurois parvus, assembly GCF_062004578.1. Lineage (NCBI taxonomy): Eukaryota > Metazoa > Chordata > Amphibia > Anura > Ranidae > Staurois > Staurois parvus. The sequence continues at coordinate 3,124,015 of NW_028318158.1, forward strand.
TTTTTATCTTTTGATCAAAGCAGTAACACACTTCCTGTCCTAGGGGTGACAACGCTCCTTCCTCTGTATATATAGAAGGAGCAGCATTGTCACCCTAGGCAGCTCTCCTGATTTCTGTGGCGGCACCCAACAGGAGGGAAGGGCCAGGAGAGCCTGCGGGGGACCCGAGAAGAGGAGGATCCAGGCTGCTCTGTGCAAAACCACTGCACACAGCATGTAAGTATAGACGTGTTTGTTATTAAAAAAAAAAAAATGAACCTTTAGATTCGCTTTAAGCTTTGCAAATTAAACCTGGAAGCTGATTGGTTTCTATTCAGAGCTGCTCCAGATTTTGCACTCTCTAGGCTTAGTAAATGTTCTGTTGAAAAAAATGCGCTCAGACTGAAAAGTAAAAACGAAGGCCCTGTTCCCACCTATGCACTTTTGACATGCTAAAATGCACCTTCCCAGCGCATGAAAGATAGTTCTCTTTAAATCCTATCTAAGTGTTGCCCTGTGTTACTTTACAGCGAGCAGCGCTTTTCAAAAGTCCTGATTGCAGCCATGCTCAAAAATGAAGTGCACCAAGAGCACAAAACATGCTAAACATGCAAGATGTGTTTTCAAAAAATTCATATGTTTACAACTCACATTTGTGAATAGGCCCTAATGCCTCATTTACATCTAAGTACTGTCAAGATTATATTTATATGTGTGTGTATATATATATGTACAGTATGTGTATATATATAATTTTGTTTTATTTTTTTAATAAAACATTTTGGGCTTCCCTATGAACCTACAATTTCACCTTTATTATTGTGACATTATTGATATTAGTATTATTAAATGGTAGCTCTCAGCAATAAAACCGGAAAAAAACAGAGCGGTGGGTGTAAATGGACTTGTGTCATGCTAAAAACAGACAGATGGGGATCCGTTCCCCTTCATCTAGCGAATCGGATCAGATGGCAGTCGGGTGTAAACAGACAGAGCAGTCTGTTTACTTCCAACCGACCATAAAGGAGAGCAGCTTGTGTCTGCTTCCACTCTGCATAAGCGGAGCGGACATGGACCAGCCATCCACTTGCTTTGCGGGGATCAGCGGACAGATCCCTGCTGAGCAAGCGGACTCCTTTAGGGAGTCCGGTCTGTATGGAAGGGGCTGTAAGTGGTGAATGATGGTAAATGGCAGCTGAAACTGGCTGGCCCTGGAGTTAACCTGCATTTACCTAGGAATCTCTGCATATCACTTGCTAAAGGTAAAGCTAAAGAACTGTAATAATAAATCCTGAAATGTACTTACCTGCTTTCGATGGAGGAATAGTCAGAGGTATGTGCTGGACATTTAGATTCTGATGTCTGGCAGGAAGAGGCTCCAGCGAAGTGTTTGATGTTAGATGATGGTTTGCTAGGCTGGGATGTGGATATTGGTTGTTGGTTTCCACATTGGTTATGTCCTCATCTCCTGCCAGATCAGAGAAGAAGCTATCTGCCCAACTCCTTTTTTTTGGGTTAGCTGGGACCTGCTTTATTTCTGAGCTAGCTAACTGGCTAGTTGACATGCAGCCATTCGCAGGCTCAGAAATCATGTCCCAGACCCTGTCATTGTGCGCTGCGTCATACTGTGCAGCTGCAAAATAATGCCGGGTAGGTGGTAGCTCCAGCATTGTGTTTGCTGCTAGATGATGGTGTGCTGACCCGAACTGTGGAGATTGGATGTTGGTTTTATCTCCTACCAGGTCAGCAGTCCAGCTATCCATCCCATCAGTTGACTCTTGGATGGCTGGGACCCGCTGCTCTTCTGAGTAATTCTCAGAGGTGAAGCTCGCTACCCACGCAGCCATTTTTTGGGTGGCTGGGACCTGTTGCTTTTCTGAGCTAGCTAGCTGGTAAGTTGACTCCCAGCCATTGGCAGGCTCAGAAATCGTGTCCCAGACCCTGATGTTGTTCAGCGGGTCAGATGCTGCAGATGGTAAATAAGATTGGGTAGGAGCTAGCTCCAGCACGGTGTTTGCTAGGCTGGGCTGTGGAGAATGATGGATGGTTTTATCTTCCTCCTTAGTGACGTTCTTATCTCCTTCTGAGTTGGAGATGATGCTCTCAAACCAATTAGTTGTTTCATTATTGGCTTGGCCAAACTCAGAGTCATGGTAATTGATCAGCTCAGAAATCATGTCCCAGTCGCTGTCATTGTCTGGGTCAAATTCTGAGAAATCATGGAAACCAATTTCAACATCAGGCCACTCCATGGCGATGTCTAGTTGGTTGTAGAACACTGATGTTATTAGTGTGTAATGAAATAGGGGCTGTGAAATCTGGCCTACAGCCCCTAAAGGCTGGGCTTTAGATCTCAAAACAGCCCACTAATTTCCTACCTGAGATGTTAAATATGGAGAGCAATACCGAAAAATCCAAGAATATAGGCAAATGATGCAAAAATCTGAAACTGCGAAAAGGATGTAAAATACGCTGACGAGATGGGTCCTTGTGCCTCTGCTCTCCACCACTCACACACAAGGACTGATCAGACACTGCTCAGGCTTCTATTTATAGAAACCAAAACTGCTGAGTCATCACCAACTGACAAAATTTAACCCCTTACTGCCTGGACACAATATTGTAACTGTACATATCATCACAACAGCTTTGTATATCCTGGTGGATTATACCTTGTTTTGTTCAGGACAAAGTGGGCTTTCTTTTGCTGGTAAATGGTAATGGATATCTCCTATATTTTTTGTTTTATTATCAAAGGAAAAAAGGGCCAAAATGGCCGCCGTGTCATCTCCAACTGACAAGATTTAAAAATTTAACCCCTTAGTGTCTGAACACAATTTTGCAACTGTGCATATTATCACAACAGCTCTGTATATCCTGGCGGACTATACCTTGTTTTGTTCAGGACAAAATGTTTTGTTTTTTTTTTGCTGGTAAATAATAATGGATATTTTTTTTTTTTTTTTTTTTTTTTAAATATTATTATCATCAAAGGAAAATTGTCCCAAAATAGTCGCCATGTCATCTCCAAGTGACAGAATTTTAAAAAAATTAACCCCTTAATGCCTGAGCACAATTTTGCAACTGTACATATCATTATACCTTGTTTTGTTCAGGACAAAGTGGGCTTTCTTTTGCTGGTAAATGGTAAAGGATATCTCCTACTTCTTTTTTTTTTATTATTATTATCATCAAAGGAAATCTGGCCAAAAATGGCTGCCGTGTCATCTCCAACTGACAAAATTTAAAAATGTAACCCCCTTACTGCCTGAACACAATTTTGCAACTGTACATATCACAATAACTTTAACCTGGTGGATTATACCTTGTTTTTTTCAGGACAAAGCGGGCTTTCTGTTGCTGGTAAATGCTAATGGCTAGCTGCTATTTTTTTGGTATTATCAAAGGAAAACTGGCCGCCATGTCAAATGAAAATTTAACCCCTCAATGCCTGAACACAATTTTGCAACTGTACATATCATCACAACAACTTATCCTGGTGGATTACAACACAACATATTCTGGTGGATTCAGTCTTGTTTTCTTCAGAATAAAGTGGGTTTTTTTTTTTGATGGTAAATGGTAAAGGATATCTCCTTTTTTTTAACCACTTCAAGTCCGGACTCTTTTACCCCCTTGCTGTCCAGGCCTATTTTCAGCTTTTAGTGCTATCACACTTTGAATGACAATTGCGCGGTCATGCAACACTGTACCCATATTAATTTTTTTAGCATTTTCTGAGACAGATAAAGCTTTATTTTGGTGGTATTTATTCACCACTGGGATTTTTATTTTTTTTTGCTATGTAAATGAAAAGTCCAAAAATTTTGAAAAAGTGTTTTTCTTATAAATTTTTTTTTTTTTTTTTTTTTTACATACTGTCACCCTAGCAGTACAGTGTCACCATGGTGGGGTGATGAAGTTTTTTTCGTTTTTGTTTTGTTTTGTTTTTTTTGCTTTTTTTAAACTGATTGATTTTACACCCATAAAGGCTGTAAAAACAACCATTTCTTCTTCTCTCTGGCTGCATTCTTGCAGCCATTGAGAACTACTGTGTGAGCTGTGATTGGTCACAGCTTGTCACATAGTACAAGGCTGTTGTGAATAGCCTTGTACCATGTGACCTCTGTGATCATTCACAGATTTCACATGTAGTAAGCAATGATGTCAGAAGTGACATCTTGCTTACTACTCTGCATGTGATCACTGATTGGCCAAACAGTGATCACATGATTGGGACCTCGACCTCCTGGTGGATTATACCTTGTTTTGTTCAGGACAAAGTGGGCTTTCTTTTGCTGGTAAATGGTAAAGGATATCTCCTATTTTTTTTTTTATTATTATTAATATTATTATCAAAGGAAATCTGGCCAAAAATGGCTGCCGTGTCATCTCCAACTGACAAAATTTAAAAATGTAACCCCCTTACTGCCTGAACACAATTTTGCAACTGAACATATCACAATAACTTTAACCTGGTGGATTATACCTTGTTTTTTTCAGGACAAAGCGGGCTTTCTGTTGCTGGTAAATGCTAATGGATACCACTTTTTTTTTTAAATGTAGCTGTATATTTCTTGCTATTTGTCACACGACAATCATGGCAAAACTGCACCTCATTTTATTCGCCATTGAAAATAATGGCACCTGAACCTGCGTTTTGTGATCACAGTGTTTCTGCTGCGATTCCAAAAGACCCAAATGTGAATAGAGCCAACCTGGTTCACACATATGCATTTCTGGATTTGTATTGAAACTCACAGGTTCACATGACGCAGGGGTGTGGACGTTTTTGAAAAAACTACTTGTCCAGCGACTAAATCAGGGCCCCAATCTACTTGTCCCTCATGAGAATCTGCTTGTCCAGATAAACAATTTTTTCTTTTTTAACTTTATCCCTTTTGCTGCCAGAGCCGTTTTTTTGCACATGTTTAAAAAATAATTTTAGGCCTGAAGATTACATGAAACTCCTCAATATTATATATTTTCTGAAAGCAGAGACCCTGGAGAATGAAATAGTGGTGATTCCAATTTTTTATGTCACATGATTTTACCGCAAACGTTTAGTAAAAAGTACAAGGAAGTTAATTTTAGGGCACAAAAAAAACAATAAATTAGCCAATTTTTTTGTACCATATAAAAGATGAGGTTGCAGCGAGTAAATGGATATCCAACTTATCGAACCTTAAATTTGTGCGCGCTCGTGATATGGCGACGAACTGCAGTATCTTATATTTTCTATAGGTCGACGCTTTTAAAGCTCCGTCACCAGTTTAGTGTTACGGAGGAGGTCTGGTGCTAGAATTATTGCTCTCATCCTGGCGTGCACGGCGATATGTAACGTGTATTACAATTGACGGTTTCATGCCTAGGCGCCCCAGCATGTGCTTTTACGTTTGTATTGGGGGGTGGGGGCCTCAATTTTTTTTAGGGGGGAGGATGGTATGTGCTTGGGTGTAACTTTCACTGTGTGGCCGCCGCCAATTGCTTCACCTGACAGGTGAGCCCTGCTGCTTGTCCACAGCAGGGCTAAAGGTAGAAACTACCTGCCGGGCACCCGAAACTACATGTCCCAGGCGTTGGGCGATAGGAATCCAACATCCCTGATGCGTACTTAAGTGTTTACATATGATTGCTATTGACAAGAGTTTTTACATTGAAGTCAATGGGAGGCAGTCTGTAAATCCAGGTTCCCTGATGCAATTTCTAGTCGCCATGGTGACCTGGCGCCTGGGATTTGTCAAGCCCTGATGTGTAGTTCCTTTATTGTCAAAACCATCTAGTTGCCACAATACATTTTTGTTTCATGATTGAGGTCTTTCTGGGAAAAAGACACAATGTTCGGTGTTGACAGTGCATCGGGCCAGACACTTCGCTTTGGACCCGGTAGCAAGTGGAGATTACTGGAGTAGCTGTGTCAATTTCAGTTACATTGGTCCAAGCTGAACCAATGTAAGTTACTATGTATAAAATATCCATACCTGGAACTCCTCTTTAACTTGCTGGCTTCTCATTGATATTCGCAGTTCCACTACTCATGAAAGCTAAAATGTCTTACTCCGGCCTAGGACAAACCATGATCTAATGGTTCTGCTTGTGTATGATGCTAAGAAGTAAATGGAGATTGAAATGTAGGATAGAAGATGTTGGCGATTGGTTGAGCCTGATGAAATGTATCTAAAATACGGAAAGCGATTATAATATGGCGGCAGCCTTCATATGTAAAATATTGTGTCTTGTACCTTAAATTTAGCAACGTTTGATGTATCTCCCAGTTGAAGGAGGGGGGGTCACACAGAAATCCCCACACACACCCCACACTAATAACCTTATTAACTGCTTTGTAATTTGTTATTCATTAAAAAGGGACTCGGCTGTGTTTGAGCACTACAAACTGAAACCTCTATTTTAATTCATTTTTGTATTTGAATGGTTTTTATTAATTAAAAAAAAAAACAATACAGATCTCCCCTGTCAGTACTGGCATGCTGCTTTGTATTGCTCTGCATAGCAGAGCAATACAAAGTAGCATGCTTATATAGTAAAACACACACAGGCCACATAGTAAAACAGCACACAGTTAACCCTTTGATCGCCCCAGATGTTAACCCCTTCCTGCCCAGTGTCATTAGTAGCTTTTTATTAGCACTGATCACTGTATTAGTGTCACTGGGGATGTCAGTGGCAGTTAGTCAGTTCCCCCCAGTGTCCCAATGCCCGCTGCAGTCCATCTATAAGTCGCTGATTGCTGCCATTACTAGTGTTGAAAAAAACTCATTCCAGTATATATACCGCCATTTGTAGATGCTATAACTTTGACGTAAAGCAATTAATTTACACTTATTGGGATTTTTTGTAGCAAAGACATGTAGCAGAATACCTTTTTGGCCTAAATGTATGCCGAAATTTGATTTTTTAACATTTTTTTTACTGGATATGTTTTATAGCAAAAAGGCAAAAAATATATATATTTTCAAAATTGACTGTCTTTTTTTGTTTATAGTGCAAAATATAAAAAACACAGATCAAATACCACTGAAAGAAAGCTCCATTTGTGGGGAAAAAAGGACATAAATTTAATTTGGGTGCAGCGTTGCATGACTATGCAATTGTCAGTTAACCTCCTTGGCGGTATGATTATTTCAGATTTTTGGTGCTGAAAGCGGTACCATTATTTTGCATGGACATTTGGCCTTTTATATTATAGGCCTGTAATTCTTAGGAATAACTCACTGAAATCTGTCCGAACAAGAGTCTAGTAAACATCCTGGGTAGGATAAAACTTGAAACACAAAATCATAAATTATAATTTAATAAATAATCATAACAAAATAATATAATAATAATAATAAATTTAATTCAATAATATAATCAAACCAAAAACACTGAAATTTGAAATAAAGCGCCAAGTTCGTACATCGCTGAGCAAAGTCGCAAAATCGTTTTCAGTATCTGATGACGAATTTTCCCACGAATCATCACTCAATTCTGCAAGTAGTTCCAATTTACTATCGCTGTTCTCATGCTGGTCTAAAACCGCTTTTGACCTAAAGGGACGCTTTTTGGACGCCATGGACATTTCTCAGTTTGCAGGTAGAAAGAACAGTAAAAATGAAGGCAGGGCACAGGACAAAGCACTCGGGACAAAATGTATGTGAAATGGTTTGGTACAGTAATGTTTTACTATGTGATTTTAGTGATTTTTGTGAATGTCACTTTTTGTCATTTTCAAATTTCCCGCCGTTCCGTCCCCCGTATGTCCTGACGCTCGCAGGGGACAGAACCCAGATGACAGATGCCAGCATCCGCCGGATTACATTGCTGGGGACACTGCAGGAGGGACATCGCGGGAGCACAGGACAAGGTAAGTGACCGAGGGATCGCGGAGCAGCGCCGCATGGTAAGCCTGAGTGTAGCTCGGGGTTACCGCTTGTGGTACTGAAACTTTACCCCGAGCTACACTGGGGAATACCGCCAGGGAGGTTAAAGTAATGCAGCGCCGTATCGCAAAAAACTGGCCTGGTCAGGAAGGGGGGGTAAATCCTCTGGAGGGCAAGTGGTTAAACAGCATGTCTCATTCAGAAGGCTGTACCGCCACCGAATGCAACCCACTCAAGTGCATGGGAAGTCTCCACAACTGCCCTGTAACTGCATGCAATGCAATGTGGTTTCAGCGCAGTGGGTCGTATTTTCAGAATTTGAAGAGGTGGCATATCGCCTCCTCACCGCCAGTCAAATGCCTCTAAAAAGCACATATGTTGTTTTTTAAAATTGCGTTGGGTTGTGTTACTCAACTATGAACGTATTGTTAGTTGGAGTTCTTATTTAATAAGATTTCTAGCCATATGTGCTGTCGCATCACAATCAAGTGTACCATACAGATGTTTTATTTATTTATATATATATATAGCTTCTGATTGTTCACCTTTTTATTATATCAGCACTGATCCTAATTGAATTTTTATATCCACTGTATACATATGTATATAATCCATCTGGTGCAAAGGGGTGTGACTATATGTTAACACAATAAATTATGGATGAACCCTCTGTACATTGCTATACACCCTTTCTAGCAAACATTGTAATAAAAAAAAACAGGGATTTTTAGTTCACATATATTGTAATATATGTTTAAGCTGGCCAACTGCGTCAAAGTAATCCCTTTCTGGCCAGTCCCTATGTCACGGTGTGTGGTCAGGTTCAGAGACCAATTGCTACAGCAGTTGTAAGGCTTACCTGAAACCAGCAGGATTGGTACACCAGCGGGTCACCCTGAGAATGACGCAGGCTCACCTGAGGTGCGGGGTCGAAGTATCCAACGGTCTTCACCAGAGCTCCTAATGGTGGAGATGGATTTGGCTGCGTGTGAATACCAGGTCGCAGTCTCAGGATCCCCCCACCAGGGAAAGGGCACGCTGGAAACCAAGAGCGGAACAAACAGTTTAGAGATAAGACAAAAGCGGAGTCAGTCACAAGCCAAAGGTCGGTCACAAACGATATAGACGGCAGCAGTAAGGATGAGCGGGATATTGGCTGGAAGGCACAATAATCTGGCAAGGAGGAAGTGCATGGACCTGGCTTTTATAGGAAGTTCATGGGAGGAGCAAGGAGTTCAACGTTCAAGAGAAAACAAGGCACGAGGCAGGATTATCCAATAGATCAGGCAGAGTGTTGTCCAGCATCTCAGGTAGCTCAGTGTGAAGAGTTACTGCCTGACACAGTAGAAGTCCCAGGTTCAAGTCCAGGCCCTGACCGTACTCCCCGCCTCCCAGGACGTCCTCTGGACGTTTTAGGGCCAGGTTTGTGAGAAAACCTCTGGTGGAATTCTCTTGTTAATCTAGAGGCGTGAATATTCTCCTCAGGCTCCCAAGAATTTTCTTCTGGCCCATAACCTTCCCATTGAACCAGATATTGTAATTTATTCCTAAAGATCCTGGAATCAAGAATTTTCTCCACCACAAATTCTTCTTCACCCTGTATCTCAACAGGTGGACAAATTCTTCCAGGGAAAGGATTTTCCTGAAACGGTTTGAGTAGTGATATGTGAAAAACAGGGTGAATCCTCATACTGTCCGGAAGCTTTAAGCGGAAAGTGACTGGGTTGATTTGGGCAGAAATCTGAAAAAGGACCCACAAACTTTTGACCCAACTTAGCAGATGGCACATGCACCTTCAAATTCTTTGTTGATAACCAAACTTGGTCACCCACATGAAACGTAGGAAATGCTCTCCGGTGTCAGCAGCCTTTTTGTAATATTCCTGAGCTTCCCTCAAAGTCTCAATCAATGTCTCCTGAATCGCCTGCAATGTAGTTAGTCTGTTGGTAACAGCAGGAATTGGAGTTGTGATAGGGAGATCAGGAATAAAAACTGGATGATAACCGGTGTTTAAGTAAAAGGGAGACGTGGAACTATGTTTAGAATTGTATCTATGTTTAGAATTGTATGCAAACTCTGCAGTGGGAAGGCAGTCCACCCAGTCATCCTGAAGATAAGTGACAAAGCATCGAAGATACTGTTCCATTGTTTGATTAGTTCTCTCAGTCTGACCATTAGACTGGGGATGAAAAGCGGAGGACAGATTGATTGTAACACCTAAGGCTGAGCAAAAGCTTTTCCAGAATTTTGAAGTAAACTGCACACCTCTGTCAGACACCACATCATCAGGGATTTCATGCAGTTTAAAGACTTCTCGAACCATCAGTTCAGCAGTCTGTTCAGCAGTGGGCACCCCCTTAACTGGAACAAAATGGGCCATTTTTGTGAGACGGTCAACAACTACCAAAATGGTGGTCATTCCTTTTGAGGGAGGTAAATCCACCACAAAATCCATAGAAATAGACCCCCATGGTCTTGATGGAACAGAGAGTGGCTAAAGCAACCCCAAAGGAGAGGCTCGGGGAATTTTATTGCGTGCACAGGTCAAGCCTGAGGCCACATAGCGTTTGACATCTTTCCTGTACCCCGGCCACCAAAAGGAATGCGATAACAGTTCTTCGGTCTTAGAGACTCCAAAATGCCCAGCGAGTTTGGAATCATGAACCAACTTGAGAGCTTCCACCCGAACAGATTCAGGTACATAAAGATGATGTCCTTGAATCCAAAAGCCATTCTTATAAGTCAGGTTAATGTCTTTAGGTGGATGATTGAGAAGTGGGTCATTCTCATACCCCTCTTTAAGAAGATACAAGAATGCCTTAGGACTTGTGGCCCCCAGAAAGTTCTTTTGAGGCAGGATTGTGCATTCAGAGTTGTTCTCCTGGAGAGGCCCAGACAACATCCGTGATAAAGCATCAGCCTTACCGTTTCTTGACCCAGGTCGATATGAGATAATAAAATTGAACCTGGAAAAGAACAGTGACCAACGTGCTTGTCTAGAAGACAATCTGTTGGCAAAACGGATGAATTCTAGATTTTTATGATCAGTGAAGACAGTCACAGGATGCTTAGCCCCTTCCAACAGATGCCTCCATTCGGAAAAAGCTTCCTTAATTGCCAGCAACTCCTTATTCCCAATGTCATAATTCTTTTCAGCTGATGACATCAAATGAGAAAAATATGCACAGGGATGAAGCTGCATTTTTTCTCCTCGTCTCTGAGAAATGATAGCTCCTACGGCAGAGTCTGAGGCATCCACTTCCACAATAAAAGGTAGCTCAGGATCTGGATGTACCAATATTGGTGCAGAAGTGCAAGGAGTCTTTAGCTTACTAAAAGCAGTTTGCGCCTCAGTTGACCATGCAAAGGGCACTCCTTTCTTTGTCAGCTGTGTAATTGGTGCTATTACTTTAGAGAGGTTTCTTATGAATTTCCTATAAAAGTTGGCAAATCCAATAAATCGTTGTATTTCCTTAACGTTTCCAGGGGCAGTCCAATCCACCGCTGCCTTGATCTTTTCGGGATCCATGCTCACTCCTTCTGATGAAACGATATATCCCAAGAACTGGATCTGGGTTTGTTCAAACTCACACTTCTCCAGTTTGATGTAAAGTCGGTTCATCCTTAACCTTTTGAATACAGTGCAGACATGCTTGCGATGCTCCTCCAGGTTGTCCGAAAAGATGAGAATATCGTCCAGATAAGCAATAACAAACTGGTCCAAGAGATCTCGAAAAACATCATTGATGAAGTGCTGAAAAGTCACGGTAGCATTGCATAGGCCAAAAGGCATAACTAGGGACTCGAAGTGTCCATATCTGGTGCTAAAGGCAGTTTTCCATTCGTCTCCTTGCAGCATGCGTACCAGGTTATATGCCCCCCGAAAGGCAAGTTTTGTGAAGACTTTGGCAGATCGGAGTCTTTCCAACATTTCTGCGATTAAAGGGAGTGGGTAAAGGTTTTTAACAGTGATTTTATTCAAGCCCCTAAAATCAATGCATGGACGCAAAGTGGAGTCCTTTTTCTCAACAAAGAACAGGGCTGCCCCTGCAGATGTTGAGGGTCTGATAAAGCCCTTCTCCAAATTCTCATCAAGCCACTCCCTTAGCACCTTTAATTCAGGTTCTGATAAATTGAAAATGCGGCTGAATGGTATTTCTGCTCCTGGAAGCAGTTCAAATGGGACAATCGTATGGACGATGAGGAGGTAATTGATCCGCATTCTTTTTATCACAGATGTCTTGAAACTCATGGTATTGTAGAGGCAGGTTGTCTTATGACTGTGTAGTTACCATATCAGCCTGTGATTCTCTGATTGGTAGAGAATTGTACCACATGGTTTCCTACAATGTTCCTCACAATGGGGGGATGTAAAATTTATCGTCCGTGCTCCCCAGTTGATGGAGGGATTATGGGTAGAAAACCTGGGGATGCCCAGGATGACAGGAAATTTAGGTGATGTAATCAGCTGAAAGCTGATGGTCTCAAAATGGTCAGCCTGAAATTGGAGTAGTAGAGGAACGGTTTCATGAGTAACTGGTCCTGATGATAAAGGTGAATCATCAACCGTCTCCATATCAATAGGGGCGGATTTGTTTCTTCTGAGAATATTATTATTGTGGGCAAACTCTATGTCCATAAAGTTTCCCCCAGCCCCAGAATCCAGCATAGCAGAAGAAGGAATTTCATAGCCCTCGGTGAAAAGTTTGATAGGGACAACAAAATGAGACTGTTTAGGACCAACTTTATTTTCTTCATGGACCAATGGGGAGATAGACTGGGTAATTGAATTCATGCGTTCAGGCAGGATAACATCAGTCGCAGCAATTTTTCTTTTGACTTTATTGGGACAATTAACTGCGTAATGCCCAGAGTCCCCACAATATAAACATAAGTTCTCCAAACGTCTTCTCTTTCTCTTGAGTAGAAATGGATCTTTTAATAGCATCTACCTGCATAGGTTCAGGTGTGTTAGAATCTGAAGAAATGTTTAGATCCTTCTGACTGAACTGATTAGCAGAGAAACGTATACCGCCATTACTTCCAAACATTCCCAATCTCTCCTTTCTGTAAGTTTCTGGTCAATCCGAATGTATAATTGGATGAACTTCTTAAGATCGGTAGGAGTCTCTACTCCGGCGAGCTCATCCTTCACCTGTTCAGAGAGCCCTTGCCGAAACGGACTCTTTTGCGCTGCTGGGTTCCAGGTGGTATCTGAGATCCATCGTCGAAATTCAGTTGTATACTCCGCAACAGGGCGTCTACCCTGCCGCAAACTATGCAGCTTTGCTTCAGCGGTAGGGATCATCAAAGACCTGATTCATTGCAGTCACAAAAGTCTCAAAGCTGTTTAACATTGCGTTGTCTTGCTCTATATAATGAGAGGCCCAAGCTAGGGCTTCCTCAGTCAGGAGGTTTATAACAAATAATACCGTCTGTTTCTCAGAATTAAATGCAGCAGGTTGCATCTGGAAATAAATGCGGCATTGGTTAAGGAAACCCCTGTAGTGGCGGCGGTCTCCATTGAACTTGAAAGGCAGAGGCATGCGTGTATTAGCAACATCGCGTGAACTTAAGTCCAGCAATCATCTCTGCAGAGCATGGATCACTTCCTGTTGCCCCTCTACTACACTTTGCAGTTGGGAAAATTTCTTTTGGTAGGTAACACCAAACTCTTGCAGCTCTGAAATTTGCTGCCTGACAGGAGCCATGGCATTTGCTATAGCGGCCTCCATGTTTGGGCCAGAATATTCTGTCACGGTGTGTGGTCAGGTTCAGAGACCAATTGCTACAGCAGTTGTAAGGCTTACCTGAAACCAGCAGGATTGGTACACCAGCGGGTCACCCTGGGAATGACGCAGGCTCACCTGAGGTGCGGGGTTGAAGTATCCACCGGTCTTCACCAGAGCTCCTAATGGTGGAGATGGATTTGGCTGCGTGTGAATACCAGGTCGCAGTCTCAGGATCCCCCCACCAGGGAAAGGGCACGCTGGAAACCAAGAGCGGATCAAACAGTTTAGGGATGACACAAAAGCGGAGTCAGTCACAAGCCAAAAGTCGGTCACAAACGATATAGACTGCCTGACACAGTAGAAGTCCCAGGTTCAAGTCCAGGCCCTGACACCCTACTTTGCGCTTCAAAATGCGAATTTTCCAGTGAACACAGTGCCAACATGGGGCAAACGGACACAAACTGCAGGAGAGCCAGTAGGTTCATATCTGGTTACCGACCTGCAATGCCACAGACCATATGTTAACACAGTTAAACATCCAACACGTTTCAGGGTAATTGCCTCCCCCTTCAATGGCCTTAACAGTGGGCTTAACATTTATGCTGTTATTGACCCATACAGTATTTGATAAACAGAGGCTAAAAACCTGGTTTGGACTTAACCACCTTAGCATGTCCCTGGAAGGGACAGGTAAAAATCCAAACGTGTTTCAGGGTAGTTTCTGGTACAGCTTTGGATGCTGCTCCCGCTTGCTAGATGTTTTGTCTAGCTTTGAGCGGGGCGATATATGCTTGCTAGATGGTTCTCATCGATCTTTAGCTGGTTGTGCCAAAACACCGGGCACAGTGGTCTAGAGGAGGATGGCTAATTATGTCTATTAAAGACAGCCATACTGAACCTGGTACTACACTTAACCGATGCATATTACAAAAAGCTTTATTCAGTGGAATTATAATAAAATCAGAAACAGACAATGTACTAAGATCACCAAGCTAGGATGCAGCTGGTGTAATCTGGTGGAACCGGTCTGGCGTGAACCTTCCACGATGTTTGCCTCTCTCTGGGACCTTCCAACCATCCAGTCATGGAAAACTATAAATTGACAAGATGGTATTTAGCATAAAGAGCTATAACTGGCTGAAGGACATAGTGACTATTATCTCTTGTTCCAACAGATATGGGTTCCCCCCTGATTCCCCCTTATGTTGCAGCTCCCAACTGGTTGTGCCCGAAACAAAACATCTGGCACATTGGTCTAGAGGAGGATGGCTAAAAATGTCTATTAAACACAGCCATACTGAACCTCCCTCGCACTCCAGTAAATCTTAATATTTCACTCCATGGAGCCCATGGAGGTTTTAGGATAAGGGGACTGGTAGTGCCCGGAACACAATACCGGGCACAGTGGTCTAGAGGAGGATGGATAAATAGGCTACCAGAATAAACCAGACACTGATGAGCGCCACCACCTTGATACTGGTATATTAAGGGCAGCCACCGCTGAACCTCCCTCGCACACCAGCGAGCCAATGGGGGCTTTAGGATGAGGAAACTCCGTATGTGTAGACCGTTATATATCCAAGAGAAAGTCACCATAGGTAGTCTGAAAGTGATAATAGAATAAAATGTTACTCAATGTAACTTATCATTCCAAATGTATAGGTCCCACAGAGAGTCAGGGCATTGTAGAAGGGTCATGTCTGACCAGTTTCGCAAAGTGAGACCGGCTGCTTTAGAGCTTTGTGGTGATGGGGATTTTAGTAGTATATGGTCTGCCTCTCTGATTATAATTGTACTGAATAAAGCATTTTGTAATATGCATCTGTTGGGTAAGAGTACCTGATTGTAGAGGTTAGCACACCTCTTGTCAAGATGGGGACTGCTAAAGATGAGGAAAGGGACCTGTCTGTGCGATATCATTGCACAGAGTAGGTAAGCATAAAAGATGGCTGTGCGGTGTTTACATGTTGGATGTTGTAGGTCTTGATGACACGATGGTACTGCAGGTCAGTTGCATTGCTGGTTGATGGTATTGCAGGACGGTGGCATGACTGGTTACAAAATGTAATATACTCCATCTACAAGAGAACAAATTAGACAAGTTAGACGTAAGGACAATAGCAGTCCTACAGAAAATAAAAGAATATAATGAAAGCTGGCCTTTCACTTTAATCTGCGGAGAAATTGAAGCCTGGTTAAGGATCCAATTGAACTAAGTGAACTAACCGAGTGAACTAATATAGGTTCACTTTAATTGCTGGCAGAGTATGTAAGGCTAGGTTCACACGGTGTGGGGTGATTGCGGGTGCGAGAATCACAGCTGGTCCTGTACGCACAACCACCTGCAGCCAATACGTGCTGCTCTGTAGAGACACGCAGCCGCAAACCCACATAAGTGTGACCCTAGGGTTACATCTGGTAGTGTCAGCCTACATTCACTCAGTAAACACTCATGACTTACCTGTTGTTTGGAGGAGTTGAACCATCCCTGCAGATGATGACAAATATGGCAGCATCAAATTAGCGGAGGCTTCTGATGGAACTCTGGGAGAACTTGCACTGGTGTCCTCTACTGAAGAGGATATCTTCCTTCTCTTTGTGTCAGGCCGATATTCCCAATCTAAAGAAAAGCAAAATGTTATTATAGTGTATAATACAGATGGAGGAAAAAAACTGGTGTGGAAAAGTCAGAAATCATCTATTATAAATCAGACTCCATAAATACAGCCTACAGATTGGATTTGCATTGTACTTTGCGCAGATGAATTGGGATTATCCAATACTCACGACTATCGGTTATCATGGGTAATCCCTATATCTGCAGATGTGAAGATCTATAGATCTGGGTTTAATGTACAATGCACATTGGAGCGTACAGGTAGGAAGCAATTTGCAGATTGGTACTAAAATGGTTCAATTTAAATGTGTGCATACATGTAGCAAGTATAGCTGTAAAGTAGACATGCTTGGAAAACCCTTTCTTTTCTGTTTTGTGTAGAATGAAGCAGGTTTGGATTCCACATTGGGTCCTCTCAGCTTGGTAAAACTCGAGTGCTTTTCAGTTGAACCTTTTGTGTCGCCAGCAGAAGAGCCTTTTCCATATGTATCAAGAGGGACAGAGCACTTCAAATCTGTATCCCAACAGTGAATTCTCAATAGACATATATAGAGGACTTATTTGATGACACCAAAGGCTCAAGTAAAAAGCTTTCAGCAAGTGTTAGGGCTAGCTTCCATGAGCTGTACCCTCTGAAGATCGATCCACGGTGGATCACTTTTCTGATGACGTTTGACAGGAGGAGAAGAGGCATTTTGTTTCTTCCCCACCACCTGTTGTAGCCTCTGAAAACCTGCACAACCAGCATGTGTACAGCCGCTGCCTGCACAGCCTAGGGGGGGGGGGGCAGTAAAAACATGGCTCAGCTGTTTGTTTTGACTGACCCCAGCTACAGGTGTAAACATAGCCTTATAGCTGTGCCAGTGAAGGGGGAGATATCCCCACCCGGAACCTGTAAATACCCCTCAGGTGAACAGATCCTGTCCTGCTATAAAAGTCATGTGTTTTTGATAAAGGTTTGCTCTAAGATGCATTTTCTTATTTGTTAATCATAAAGGGAAATATACAAATTGCATAGCGAACCATAAAAATAATTGTACAAAAGTGTCAACATTGCACTATGCTATTATAACGATGACATATTTCATTTCAGCATTTGGATATGTAATATGTCATGCAGGGGCCAATCCATCGGATAAACGAACGGACTTTTCTGTACTGATAGTAAAACTAGTTTTCATCCATTGGAATATGAATCCTGTAATGAGGACTAAGAACTGTGTCTGACTACTTACTTGGATACTCTTCAGCGTGTTTCCTTTTAAGTCGCTCCGCCTCCTCATAATAGGGCTTTTGCTGCTCCAGTGACAGGTTTTTCCATTCTTCTCCAAGCCTGGCACTAATGGTGGAAAATGGGGTGCCAGGATAGGCTTGGTTCAAGACTGGACGGTGAATGCGAGACCAGATCATGTACGCATTCATTGGCCGTTTCACACGTCCCTTCTTGTTCTTGGAGAACGCCACGTCTGATAGTCCTAGAAAAAAGAATAATGGAGTTATACCTGGGGCAGTCACAATTTTCAGACTGTGTAATAGAGGTATTAATACCAAAAGGCATCTAAAGCTAAAAATCAAAATCTATATTTTGCAGTTTTTCAGTCCTTAGCTGTAGTGAGTGCATTTGTTCCTTTTCTCTGGTCTTGTTTCTTTTATTTTTATCTTTTGATCAAAGCAGTAACACACTTCCTGTCCTAGGGGTGACAACGCTCCTTCCTCTGTATATATAGAAGGAGCAGCATTGTCACCCTAGGCAGCTCTCCTGATTTCTGTGGCGGCACCCAACAGGAGGGAAGGGCCAGGAGAGCCTGCGGGGGACCCGAGAAGAGGAGGATCCAGGCTGCTCTGTGCAAAACCACTGCACACAGCATGTAAGTATAGACGTGTTTGTTATTAAAAAAAAAAAAATGAACCTTTAGATTCGCTTTAAGCTTTGCAAATTAAACCTGGAAGCTGATTGGTTTCTATTCAGAGCTGCTCCAGATTTTGCACTCTCTAGGCTTAGTAAATGTTCTGTTGAAAAAAATGCGCTCAGACTGAAAAGTAAAAACGAAGGCCCTGTTCCCACCTATGCACTTTTGACATGCTAAAATGCACCTTCCCAGCGCATGAAAGATAGTTCTCTTTAAATCCTATCTAAGTGTTGCCCTGTGTTACTTTACAGCGAGCAGCGCTTTTCAAAAGTCCTGATTGCAGCCATGCTCAAAAATGAAGTGCACCAAGAGCACAAAACATGCTAAACATGCAAGATGTGTTTTCAAAAAATTCATATGTTTACAACTCACATTTGTGAATAGGCCCTAATGCCTCATTTACATCTAAGTACTGTCAAGATTATATTTATATGTGTGTGTATATATATATGTATGTGTATATATATAATTTTGTTTTATTTTTTTAATAAAACATTTTGGGCTTCCCTATGAACCTACAATTTCACCTTTATTATTGTGACATTATTGATATTAGTATTATTAAATGGTAGCTCTCAGCAATAAAACCGGAAAAAAACAGAGCGGTGGGTGTAAATGGACTTGTGTCATGCTAAAAACAGACAGATGGGGATCCGTTCCCCTTCATCTAGCGAATCGGATCAGATGGCAGTCGGGTGTAAACAGACAGAGCAGTCTGTTTACTTCCAACCGACCATAAAGGAGAGCAGCTTGTGTCTGCTTCCACTCTGCATAAGCGGAGCGGACATGGACCAGCCATCCACTTGCTTTGCGGGGATCAGCGGACAGATCCCTGCTGAGCAAGCGGACTCCTTTAGGGAGTCCGGTCTGTATGGAAGGGGCTGTAAGTGGTGAATGATGGTAAATGGCAGCTGAAACTGGCTGGCCCTGGAGTTAACCTGCATTTACCTAGGAATCTCTGCATATCACTTGCTAAAGGTAAAGCTAAAGAACTGTAATAATAAATCCTGAAATGTACTTACCTGCTTTCGATGGAGGAATAGTCAGAGGTATGTGCTGGACATTTAGATTCTGATGTCTGGCAGGAAGAGGCTCCAGCGAAGTGTTTGATGTTAGATGATGGTTTGCTAGGCTGGGATGTGGATATTGGTTGTTGGTTTCCACATTGGTTATGTCCTCATCTCCTGCCAGATCAGAGAAGAAGCTATCTGCCCAACTCCTTTTTTTTGGGTTAGCTGGGACCTGCTTTATTTCTGAGCTAGCTAACTGGCTAGTTGACATGCAGCCATTCGCAGGCTCAGAAATCATGTCCCAGACCCTGTCATTGTGCGCTGCGTCATACTGTGCAGCTGCAAAATAATGCCGGGTAGGTGGTAGCTCCAGCATTGTGTTTGCTGCTAGATGATGGTGTGCTGACCCGAACTGTGGAGATTGGATGTTGGTTTTATCTCCTACCAGGTCAGCAGTCCAGCTATCCATCCCATCAGTTGACTCTTGGATGGCTGGGACCCGCTGCTCTTCTGAGTAATTCTCAGAGGTGAAGCTCGCTACCCACGCAGCCATTTTTTGGGTGGCTGGGACCTGTTGCTTTTCTGAGCTAGCTAGCTGGTAAGTTGACTCCCAGCCATTGGCAGGCTCAGAAATCGTGTCCCAGACCCTGATGTTGTTCAGCGGGTCAGATGCTGCAGATGGTAAATAAGATTGGGTAGGAGCTAGCTCCAGCACGGTGTTTGCTAGGCTGGGCTGTGGAGAATGATGGATGGTTTTATCTTCCTCCTTAGTGACGTTCTTATCTCCTTCTGAGTTGGAGATGATGCTCTCAAACCAATTAGTTGTTTCATTATTGGCTTGGCCAAACTCAGAGTCATGGTAATTGATCAGCTCAGAAATCATGTCCCAGTCGCTGTCATTGTCTGGGTCAAATTCTGAGAAATCATGGAAACCAATTTCAACATCAGGCCACTCCATGGCGATGTCTAGTTGGTTGTAGAACACTGATGTTATTAGTGTGTAATGAAATAGGGGCTGTGAAATCTGGCCTACAGCCCCTAAAGGCTGGGCTTTAGATCTCAAAACAGCCCACTAATTTCCTACCTGAGATGTTAAATATGGAGAGCAATACCGAAAAATCCAAGAATATAGGCAAATGATGCAAAAATCTGAAACTGCGAAAAGGATGTAAAATACGCTGACGAGATGGGTCCTTGTGCCTCTGCTCTCCACCACTCACACACAAGGACTGATCAGACACTGCTCAGGCTTCTATTTATAGAAACCAAAACTGCTGAGTCATCACCAACTGACAAAATTTAACCCCTTACTGCCTGGACACAATATTGTAACTGTACATATCATCACAACAGCTTTGTATATCCTGGTGGATTATACCTTGTTTTGTTCAGGACAAAGTGGGCTTTCTTTTGCTGGTAAATGGTAATGGATATCTCCTATATTTTTTGTTTTATTATCAAAGGAAAAAAGGGCCAAAATGGCCGCCGTGTCATCTCCAACTGACAAGATTTAAAAATTTAACCCCTTAGTGTCTGAACACAATTTTGCAACTGTGCATATTATCACAACAGCTCTGTATATCCTGGCGGACTATACCTTGTTTTGTTCAGGACAAAATGTTTTGTTTTTTTTTTGCTGGTAAATAATAATGGATATTTTTTTTTTTTTTTTTTTTTTTTAAATATTATTATCATCAAAGGAAAATTGTCCCAAAATAGTCGCCATGTCATCTCCAAGTGACAGAATTTTAAAAAAATTAACCCCTTAATGCCTGAGCACAATTTTGCAACTGTACATATCATTATACCTTGTTTTGTTCAGGACAAAGTGGGCTTTCTTTTGCTGGTAAATGGTAAAGGATATCTCCTACTTCTTTTTTTTTTATTATTATTATCATCAAAGGAAATCTGGCCAAAAATGGCTGCCGTGTCATCTCCAACTGACAAAATTTAAAAATGTAACCCCCTTACTGCCTGAACACAATTTTGCAACTGTACATATCACAATAACTTTAACTTGGTGGATTATACCTTGTTTTTTTCAGGACAAAGCGGGCTTTCTGTTGCTGGTAAATGCTAATGGCTAGCTGCTATTTTTTTGGTATTATCAAAGGAAAACTGGCCGCCATGTCAAATGAAAATTTAACCCCTCAATGCCTGAACACAATTTTGCAACTGTACATATCATCACAACAACTTATCCTGGTGGATTACAACACAACATATTCTGGTGGATTCAGTCTTGTTTTCTTCAGAATAAAGTGGGTTTTTTTTTTTGATGGTAAATGGTAAAGGATATCTCCTTTTTTTTAACCACTTCAAGTCCGGACTCTTTTACCCCCTTGCTGTCCAGGCCTATTTTCAGCTTTTAGTGCTATCACACTTTGAATGACAATTGCGCGGTCATGCAACACTGTACCCATATTAATTTTTTTAGCATTTTCTGAGACAGATAAAGCTTTATTTTGGTGGTATTTATTCACCACTGGGATTTTTATTTTTTTTTGCTATGTAAATGAAAAGTCCAAAAATTTTGAAAAAGTGTTTTTCTTATAAATTTTTTTTTTTTTTTTTTTTTTACATACTGTCACCCTAGCAGTACAGTGTCACCATGGTGGGGTGATGAAGTTTTTTTCGTTTTTGTTTTGTTTTGTTTTTTTTGCTTTTTTTAAACTGATTGATTTTACACCCATAAAGGCTGTAAAAACAACCATTTCTTCTTCTCTCTGGCTGCATTCTTGCAGCCATTGAGAACTACTGTGTGAGCTGTGATTGGTCACAGCTTGTCACATAGTACAAGGCTGTTGTGAATAGCCTTGTACCATGTGACCTCTGTGATCATTCACAGATTTCACATGTAGTAAGCAATGATGTCAGAAGTGACATCTTGCTTACTACTCTGCATGTGATCACTGATTGGCCAAACAGTGATCACATGATTGGGACCTCGACCTCCTGGTGGATTATACCTTGTTTTGTTCAGGACAAAGTGGGCTTTCTTTTGCTGGTAAATGGTAAAGGATATCTCCTATTTTTTTTTTTTTTATTATTATTAATATTATTATCAAAGGAAATCTGGCCAAAAATGGCTGCCGTGTCATCTCCAACTGACAAAATTTAAAAATGTAACCCCCTTACTGCCTGAACACAATTTTGCAACTGAACATATCACAATAACTTTAACCTGGTGGATTATACCTTGTTTTTTTCAGGACAAAGCGGGCTTTCTGTTGCTGGTAAATGCTAATGGATACCACTTTTTTTTTTAAATGTAGCTGTATATTTCTTGCTATTTGTCACACGACAATCATGGCAAAACTGCACCTCATTTTATTCGCCATTGAAAATAATGGCACCTGAACCTGCGTTTTGTGATCACAGTGTTTCTGCTGCGATTCCAAAAGACCCAAATGTGAATAGAGCCAACCTGGTTCACACATATGCATTTCTGGATTTGTATTGAAACTCACAGGTTCACATGACGCAGGGGTGTGGACGTTTTTGAAAAAACTACTTGTCCAGCGACTAAATCAGGGCCCCAATCTACTTGTCCCTCATGAGAATCTGCTTGTCCAGATAAACAATTTTTTCTTTTTTAACTTTATCCCTTTTGCTGCCAGAGCCGTTTTTTTGCACATGTTTAAAAAATAATTTTAGGCCTGAAGATTACATGAAACTCCTCAATATTATATATTTTCTGAAAGCAGAGACCCTGGAGAATGAAATAGTGGTGATTCCAATTTTTTATGTCACATGATTTTACCGCAAACGTTTAGTAAAAAGTACAAGGAAGTTAATTTTAGGGCACAAAAAAAACAATAAATTAGCCAATTTTTTTGTACCATATAAAAGATGAGGTTGCAGCGAGTAAATGGATATCCAACTTATCGAACCTTAAATTTGTGCGCGCTCGTGATATGGCGACGAACTGCAGTATCTTATATTTTCTATAGGTCGACGCTTTTAAAGCTCCGTCACCAGTTTAGTGTTACGGAGGAGGTCTGGTGCTAGAATTATTGCTCTCATCCTGGCGTGCACGGCGATATGTAACGTGTATTACAATTGACGGTTTCATGCCTAGGCGCCCCAGCATGTGCTTTTACGTTTGTAATGGGGGGTGGGGGCCTCAATTTTTTTTAGGGGGGAGGATGGTATGTGCTTGGGTGTAACTTTCACTGTGTGGCCGCCGCCAATTGCTTCACCTGACAGGTGAGCCCTGCTGCTTGTCCACAGCAGGGCTAAAGGTAGAAACTACCTGCCGGGCACCCGAAACTACATGTCCCAGGCGTTGGGCGATAGGAATCCAACATCCCTGATGCGTACTTAAGTGTTTACATATGATTGCTATTGACAAGAGTTTTTACATTGAAGTCAATGGGAGGCAGTCTGTAAATCCAGGTTCCCTGATGCAATTTCTAGTCGCCATGGTGACCTGGCGCCTGGGATTTGTCAAGCCCTGATGTGTAGTTCCTTTATTGTCAAAACCATCTAGTTGCCACAATAAATTTTTGTTTCATGATTGAGGTCTTTCTGGGAAAAAGACACAATGTTCGGTGTTCACAGTGCATCGGGCCAGACACTTCGCTTTGGACCCGGTAGCAAGTGGAGATTACTGGAGTAGCTGTGTCAATTTCAGTTACATTGGTCCAAGCTGAACCAATGTAAGTTACTATGTATAAAATATCCATACCTGGAACTCCTCTTTAACTTGCTGGCTTCTCATTGATATTCGCAGTTCCACTACTCATGAAAGCTAAAATGTCTTACTCCGGCCTAGGACAAACCATGATCTAATGGTTCTGCTTGTGTATGATGCTAAGAAGTAAATGGAGATTGAAATGTAGGATAGAAGATGTTGGCGATTGGTTGAGCCTGATGAAATGTATCTAAAATACGGAAAGCGATTATAATATGGCGGCAGCCTTCATATGTAAAATATTGTGTCTTGTACCTTAAATTTAGCAACGTTTGATGTATCTCCCAGTTGAAGGAGGGGGGGTCACACAGAAATCCCCACACACACCCCACACTAATAACCTTATTAACTGCTTTGTAATTTGTTATTCATTAAAAAGGGACTCGGCTGTGTTTGAGCACTACAAACTGAAACCTCTATTTTAATTCATTTTTGTATTTGAATGGTTTTTATTAATTAAAAAAAAAAACAATACAGATCTCCCCTGTCAGTACTGGCATGCTGCTTTGTATTGCTCTGCATAGCAGAGCAATACAAAGTAGCATGCTTATATAGTAAAACACACACAGGCCACATAGTAAAACAGCACACAGTTAACCCTTTGATCGCCCCAGATGTTAACCCCTTCCTGCCCAGTGTCATTAGTAGCTTTTTATTAGCACTGATCACTGTATTAGTGTCACTGGGGATGTCAGTGGCAGTTAGTCAGTTCCCCCCAGTGTCCCAATGCCCGCTGCAGTCCATCTATAAGTCGCTGATTGCTGCCATTACTAGTGTTGAAAAAAACTCATTCCAGTATATATACCGCCATTTGTAGATGCTATAACTTTGACGTAAAGCAATTAATTTACACTTATTGGGATTTTTTGTAGCAAAGACATGTAGCAGAATACCTTTTTGGCCTAAATGTATGCCGAAATTTGATTTTTTAACATTTTTTTTACTGGATATGTTTTATAGCAAAAAGGCAAAAAATATATATATTTTCAAAATTGACTGTCTTTTTTTGTTTATAGTGCAAAATATAAAAAACACAGATCAAATACCACTGAAAGAAAGCTCCATTTGTGGGGAAAAAAGGACATAAATTTAATTTGGGTGCAGCGTTGCATGACTATGCAATTGTCAGTTAACCTCCTTGGCGGTATGATTATTTCAGATTTTTGGTGCTGAAAGCGGTACCATTATTTTGCATGGACATTTGGCCTTTTATATTATAGGCCTGTAATTCTTAGGAATAACTCACTGAAATCTGTCCGAACAAGAGTCTAGTAAACATCCTGGGTAGGATAAAACTTGAAACACAAAATCATAAATTATAATTTAATAAATAATCATAACAAAATAATATAATAATAATAATAAATTTAATTCAATAATATAATCAAACCAAAAACACTGAAATTTGAAATAAAGCGCCAAGTTCGTACATCGCTGAGCAAAGTCGCAAAATCGTTTTCAGTATCTGATGACGAATTTTCCCACGAATCATCACTCAATTCTGCAAGTAGTTCCAATTTACTATCGCTGTTCTCATGCTGGTCTAAAACCGCTTTTGACCTAAAGGGACGCTTTTTGGACGCCATGGACATTTCTCAGTTTGCAGGTAGAAAGAACAGTAAAAATGAAGGCAGGGCACAGGACAAAGCACTCGGGACAAAATGTATGTGAAATGGTTTGGTACAGTAATGTTTTACTATGTGATTTTAGTGATTTTTGTGAATGTCACTTTTTGTCATTTTCAAATTTCCCGCCGTTCCGTCCCCCGTATGTCCTGACGCTCGCAGGGGACAGAACCCAGATGACAGATGCCAGCATCCGCCGGATTACATTGCTGGGGACACTGCAGGAGGGACATCGCGGGAGCACAGGACAAGGTAAGTGACCGAGGGATCGCGGAGCAGCGCCGCATGGTAAGCCTGAGTGTAGCTCGGGGTTACCGCTTGTGGTACTGAAACTTTACCCCGAGCTACACTGGGGAATACCGCCAGGGAGGTTAAAGTAATGCAGCGCCGTATCGCAAAAAACTGGCCTGGTCAGGAAGGGGGGGTAAATCCTCTGGAGGGCAAGTGGTTAAACAGCATGTCTCATTCAGAAGGCTGTACCGCCACCGAATGCAACCCACTCAAGTGCATGGGAAGTCTCCACAACTGCCCTGTAACTGCATGCAATGCAATGTGGTTTCAGCGCAGTGGGTCGTATTTTCAGAATTTGAAGAGGTGGCATATCGCCTCCTCACCGCCAGTCAAATGCCTCTAAAAAGCACATATGTTGTTTTTTAAAATTGCGTTGGGTTGTGTTACTCAACTATGAACGTATTGTTAGTTGGAGTTCTTATTTAATAAGATTTCTAGCCATATGTGCTGTCGCATCACAATCAAGTGTACCATACAGATGTTTTATTTATTTATATATATATATAGCTTCTGATTGTTCACCTTTTTATTATATCAGCACTGATCCTAATTGAATTTTTATATCCACTGTATACATATGTATATAATCCATCTGGTGCAAAGGGGTGTGACTATATGTTAACACAATAAATTATGGATGAACCCTCTGTACATTGCTATACACCCTTTCTAGCAAACATTGTAATAAAAAAAAACAGGGATTTTTAGTTCACATATATTGTAATATATGTTTAAGCTGGCCAACTGCGTCAAAGTAATCCCTTTCTGGCCAGTCCCTATGTCACGGTGTGTGGTCAGGTTCAGAGACCAATTGCTACAGCAGTTGTAAGGCTTACCTGAAACCAGCAGGATTGGTACACCAGCGGGTCACCCTGAGAATGACGCAGGCTCACCTGAGGTGCGGGGTCGAAGTATCCAACGGTCTTCACCAGAGCTCCTAATGGTGGAGATGGATTTGGCTGCGTGTGAATACCAGGTCGCAGTCTCAGGATCCCCCCACCAGGGAAAGGGCACGCTGGAAACCAAGAGCGGAACAAACAGTTTAGAGATAAGACAAAAGCGGAGTCAGTCACAAGCCAAAGGTCGGTCACAAACGATATAGACGGCAGCAGTAAGGATGAGCGGGATATTGGCTGGAAGGCACAATAATCTGGCAAGGAGGAAGTGCATGGACCTGGCTTTTATAGGAAGTTCATGGGAGGAGCAAGGAGTTCAACGTTCAAGAGAAAACAAGGCACGAGGCAGGATTATCCAATAGATCAGGCAGAGTGTTGTCCAGCATCTCAGGTAGCTCAGTGTGAAGAGTTACTGCCTGACACAGTAGAAGTCCCAGGTTCAAGTCCAGGCCCTGACCGTACTCCCCGCCTCCCAGGACGTCCTCTGGACGTTTTAGGGCCAGGTTTGTGAGAAAACCTCTGGTGGAATTCTCTTGTTAATCTAGAGGCGTGAATATTCTCCTCAGGCTCCCAAGAATTTTCTTCTGGCCCATAACCTTCCCATTGAACCAGATATTGTAATTTATTCCTAAAGATCCTGGAATCAAGAATTTTCTCCACCACAAATTCTTCTTCACCCTGTATCTCAACAGGTGGACAAATTCTTCCAGGGAAAGGATTTTCCTGAAACGGTTTGAGTAGTGATATGTGAAAAACAGGGTGAATCCTCATACTGTCCGGAAGCTTTAAGCGGAAAGTGACTGGGTTGATTTGGGCAGAAATCTGAAAAAGGACCCACAAACTTTTGACCCAACTTAGCAGATGGCACATGCACCTTCAAATTCTTTGTTGATAACCAAACTTGGTCACCCACATGAAACGTAGGAAATGCTCTCCGGTGTCAGCAGCCTTTTTGTAATATTCCTGAGCTTCCCTCAAAGTCTCAATCAATGTCTCCTGAATCGCCTGCAATGTAGTTAGTCTGTTGGTAACAGCAGGAATTGGAGTTGTGATAGGGAGATCAGGAATAAAAACTGGATGATAACCGGTGTTTAAGTAAAAGGGAGACGTGGAACTATGTTTAGAATTGTATGCAAACTCTGCAGTGGGAAGGCAGTCCACCCAGTCATCCTGAAGATAAGTGACAAAGCATCGAAGATACTGTTCCATTGTTTGATTAGTTCTCTCAGTCTGACCATTAGACTGGGGATGAAAAGCGGAGGACAGATTGATTGTAACACCTAAGGCTGAGCAAAAGCTTTTCCAGAATTTTGAAGTAAACTGCACACCTCTGTCAGACACCACATCATCAGGGATTTCATGCAGTTTAAAGACTTCTCGAACCATCAGTTCAGCAGTCTGTTCAGCAGTGGGCACCCCCTTAACTGGAACAAAATGGGCCATTTTTGTGAGACGGTCAACAACTACCAAAATGGTGGTCATTCCTTTTGAGGGAGGTAAATCCACCACAAAATCCATAGAAATAGACCCCCATGGTCTTGATGGAACAGAGAGTGGCTAAAGCAACCCCAAAGGAGAGGCTCGGGGAATTTTATTGCGTGCACAGGTCAAGCCTGAGGCCACATAGCGTTTGACATCTTTCCTGTACCCCGGCCACCAAAAGGAATGCGATAACAGTTCTTCGGTCTTAGAGACTCCAAAATGCCCAGCGAGTTTGGAATCATGAACCAACTTGAGAGCTTCCACCCGAACAGATTCAGGTACATAAAGATGATGTCCTTGAATCCAAAAGCCATTCTTATAAGTCAGGTTAATGTCTTTAGGTGCATGATTGAGAAGTGGGTCATTCTCATACCCCTCTTTAAGAAGATACAAGAATGCCTTAGGACTTGTGGCCCCCAGAAAGTTCTTTTGAGGCAGGATTGTGCATTCAGAGTTGTTCTCCTGGAGAGGCCCAGACAACATCCGTGATAAAGCATCAGCCTTACCGTTTCTTGACCCAGGTCGATATGAGATAATAAAATTGAACCTGGAAAAGAACAGTGACCAACGTGCTTGTCTAGAAGACAATCTGTTGGCAAAACGGATGAATTCTAGATTTTTATGATCAGTGAAGACAGTCACAGGATGCTTAGCCCCTTCCAACAGATGCCTCCATTCGGAAAAAGCTTCCTTAATTGCCAGCAACTCCTTATTCCCAATGTCATAATTCTTTTCAGCTGATGACATCAAATGAGAAAAATATGCACAGGGATGAAGCTGCATTTTTTCTCCTCGTCTCTGAGAAATGATAGCTCCTACGGCAGAGTCTGAGGCATCCACTTCCACAATAAAAGGTAGCTCAGGATCTGGATGTACCAATATTGGTGCAGAAGTGCAAGGAGTCTTTAGCTTACTAAAAGCAGTTTGCGCCTCAGTTGACCATGCAAAGGGCACTCCTTTCTTTGTCAGCTGTGTAATTGGTGCTATTACTTTAGAGAGGTTTCTTATGAATTTCCTATAAAAGTTGGCAAATCCAATAAATCGTTGTATTTCCTTAACGTTTCCAGGGGCAGTCCAATCCACCGCTGCCTTGATCTTTTCGGGATCCATGCTCACTCCTTCTGATGAAACGATATATCCCAAGAACTGGATCTGGGTTTGTTCAAACTCACACTTCTCCAGTTTGATGTAAAGTCGGTTCATCCTTAACCTTTTGAATACAGTGCAGACATGCTTGCGATGCTCCTCCAGGTTGTCCGAAAAGATGAGAATATCGTCCAGATAAGCAATAACAAACTGGTCCAAGAGATCTCGAAAAACATCATTGATGAAGTGCTGAAAAGTCACGGTAGCATTGCATAGGCCAAAAGGCATAACTAGGGACTCGAAGTGTCCATATCTGGTGCTAAAGGCAGTTTTCCATTCGTCTCCTTGCAGCATGCGTACCAGGTTATATGCCCCCCGAAAGGCAAGTTTTGTGAAGACTTTGGCAGATCGGAGTCTTTCCAACATTTCTGCGATTAAAGGGAGTGGGTAAAGGTTTTTAACAGTGATTTTATTCAAGCCCCTAAAATCAATGCATGGACGCAAAGTGGAGTCCTTTTTCTCAACAAAGAACAGGGCTGCCCCTGCAGATGTTGAGGGTCTGATAAAGCCCTTCTCCAAATTCTCATCAAGCCACTCCCTTAGCACCTTTAATTCAGGTTCTGATAAATTGAAAATGCGGCTGAATGGTATTTCTGCTCCTGGAAGCAGTTCAAATGGGACAATCGTATGGACGATGAGGAGGTAATTGATCCGCATTCTTTTTATCACAGATGTCTTGAAACTCATGGTATTGTAGAGGCAGGTTGTCTTATGACTGTGTAGTTACCATATCAGCCTGTGATTCTCTGATTGGTAGAGAATTGTACCACATGGTTTCCTACAATGTTCCTCACAATGGGGGGATGTAAAATTTATCGTCCGTGCTCCCCAGTTGATGGAGGGATTATGGGTAGAAAACCTGGGGATGCCCAGGATGACAGGAAATTTAGGTGATGTAATCAGCTGAAAGCTGATGGTCTCAAAATGGTCAGCCTGAAATTGGAGTAGTAGAGGAACGGTTTCATGAGTAACTGGTCCTGATGATAAAGGTGAATCATCAACCGTCTCCATATCAATAGGGGCGGATTTGTTTCTTCTGAGAATATTATTATTGTGGGCAAACTCTATGTCCATAAAGTTTCCCCCAGCCCCAGAATCCAGCATAGCAGAAGAAGGAATTTCATAGCCCTCGGTGAAAAGTTTGATAGGGACAACAAAATGAGACTGTTTAGGACCAACTTTATTTTCTTCATGGACCAATGGGGAGATAGACTGGGTAATTGAATTCATGCGTTCAGGCAGGATAACATCAGTCGCAGCAATTTTTCTTTTGACTTTATTGGGACAATTAACTGCGTAATGCCCAGAGTCCCCACAATATAAACATAAGTTCTCCAAACGTCTTCTCTTTCTCTTGAGTAGAAATGGATCTTTTAATAGCATCTACCTGCATAGGTTCAGGTGTGTTAGAATCTGAAGAAATGTTTAGATCCTTCTGACTGAACTGATTAGCAGAGAAACGTATACCGCCATTACTTCCAAACATTCCCAATCTCTCCTTTCTGTAAGTTTCTGGTCAATCCGAATGTATAATTGGATGAACTTCTTAAGATCGGTAGGAGTCTCTACTCCGGCGAGCTCATCCTTCACCTGTTCAGAGAGCCCTTGCCGAAACGGACTCTTTTGCGCTGCTGGGTTCCAGGTGGTATCTGAGATCCATCGTCGAAATTCAGTTGTATACTCCGCAACAGGGCGTCTACCCTGCCGCAAACTATGCAGCTTTGCTTCAGCGGTAGGGATCATCAAAGACCTGATTCATTGCAGTCACAAAAGTCTCAAAGCTGTTTAACATTGCGTTGTCTTGCTCTATATAATGAGAGGCCCAAGCTAGGGCTTCCTCAGTCAGGAGGTTTATAACAAATAATACCGTCTGTTTCTCAGAATTAAATGCAGCAGGTTGCATCTGGAAATAAATGCGGCATTGGTTAAGGAAACCCCTGTAGTGGCGGCGGTCTCCATTGAACTTGAAAGGCAGAGGCATGCGTGTATTAGCAACATCGCGTGAACTTAAGTCCAGCAATCATCTCTGCAGAGCATGGATCACTTCCTGTTGCCCCTCTACTACACTTTGCAGTTGGGAAAATTTCTTTTGGTAGGTAACACCAAACTCTTGCAGCTCTGAAATTTGCTGCCTGACAGGAGCCATGGCATTTGCTATAGCGGCCTCCATGTTTGGGCCAGAATATTCTGTCACGGTGTGTGGTCAGGTTCAGAGACCAATTGCTACAGCAGTTGTAAGGCTTACCTGAAACCAGCAGGATTGGTACACCAGCGGGTCACCCTGGGAATGACGCAGGCTCACCTGAGGTGCGGGGTTGAAGTATCCACCGGTCTTCACCAGAGCTCCTAATGGTGGAGATGGATTTGGCTGCGTGTGAATACCAGGTCGCAGTCTCAGGATCCCCCCACCAGGGAAAGGGCACGCTGGAAACCAAGAGCGGATCAAACAGTTTAGGGATGACACAAAAGCGGAGTCAGTCACAAGCCAAAAGTCGGTCACAAACGATATAGACTGCCTGACACAGTAGAAGTCCCAGGTTCAAGTCCAGGCCCTGACACCCTACTTTGCGCTTCAAAATGCGAATTTTCCAGTGAACACAGTGCCAACATGGGGCAAACGGACACAAACTGCAGGAGAGCCAGTAGGTTCATATCTGGTTACCGACCTGCAATGCCACAGACCATATGTTAACACAGTTAAACATCCAACACGTTTCAGGGTAATTGCCTCCCCCTTCAATGGCCTTAACAGTGGGCTTAACATTTATGCTGTTATTGACCCATACAGTATTTGATAAACAGAGGCTAAAAACCTGGTTTGGACTTAACCACCTTAGCATGTCCCTGGAAGGGACAGGTAAAAATCCAAACGTGTTTCAGGGTAGTTTCTGGTACAGCTTTGGATGCTGCTCCCGCTTGCTAGATGTTTTGTCTAGCTTTGAGCGGGGCGATATATGCTTGCTAGATGGTTCTCATCGATCTTTAGCTGGTTGTGCCAAAACACCGGGCACAGTGGTCTAGAGGAGGATGGCTAATTATGTCTATTAAAGACAGCCATACTGAACCTGGTACTACACTTAACCGATGCATATTACAAAAAGCTTTATTCAGTGGAATTATAATAAAATCAGAAACAGACAATGTACTAAGATCACCAAGCTAGGATGCAGCTGGTGTAATCTGGTGGAACCGGTCTGGCGTGAACCTTCCACGATGTTTGCCTCTCTCTGGGACCTTCCAACCATCCAGTCATGGAAAACTATAAATTGACAAGATGGTATTTAGCATAAAGAGCTATAACTGGCTGAAGGACATAGTGACTATTATCTCTTGTTCCAACAGATATGGGTTCCCCCCTGATTCCCCCTTATGTTGCAGCTCCCAACTGGTTGTGCCCGAAACAAAACATCTGGCACATTGGTCTAGAGGAGGATGGCTAAAAATGTCTATTAAACACAGCCATACTGAACCTCCCTCGCACTCCAGTAAATCTTAATATTTCACTCCATGGAGCCCATGGAGGTTTTAGGATAAGGGGACTGGTAGTGCCCGGAACACAATACCGGGCACAGTGGTCTAGAGGAGGATGGATAAATAGGCTACCAGAATAAACCAGACACTGATGAGCGCCACCACCTTGATACTGGTATATTAAGGGCAGCCACCGCTGAACCTCCCTCGCACACCAGCGAGCCAATGGGGGCTTTAGGATGAGGAAACTCCGTATGTGTAGACCGTTATATATCCAAGAGAAAGTCACCATAGGTAGTCTGAAAGTGATAATAGAATAAAATGTTACTCAATGTAACTTATCATTCCAAATGTATAGGTCCCACAGAGAGTCAGGGCATTGTAGAAGGGTCATGTCTGACCAGTTTCGCAAAGTGAGACCGGCTGCTTTAGAGCTTTGTGGTGATGGGGATTTTAGTAGTATATGGTCTGCCTCTCTGATTATAATTGTACTGAATAAAGCATTTTGTAATATGCATCTGTTGGGTAAGAGTACCTGATTGTAGAGGTTAGCACACCTCTTGTCAAGATGGGGACTGCTAAAGATGAGGAAAGGGACCTGTCTGTGCGATATCATTGCACAGAGTAGGTAAGCATAAAAGATGGCTGTGCGGTGTTTACATGTTGGATGTTGTAGGTCTTGATGACACGATGGTACTGCAGGTCAGTTGCATTGCTGGTTGATGGTATTGCAGGACGGTGGCATGACTGGTTACAAAATGTAATATACTCCATCTACAAGAGAACAAATTAGACAAGTTAGACGTAAGGACAATAGCAGTCCTACAGAAAATAAAAGAATATAATGAAAGCTGGCCTTTCACTTTAATCTGCGGAGAAATTGAAGCCTGGTTAAGGATCCAATTGAACTAAGTGAACTAACCGAGTGAACTAATATAGGTTCACTTTAATTGCTGGCAGAGTATGTAAGGCTAGGTTCACACGGTGTGGGGTGATTGCGGGTGCGAGAATCACAGCTGGTCCTGTACGCACAACCACCTGCAGCCAATACGTGCTGCTCTGTAGAGACACGCAGCCGCAAACCCACATAAGTGTGACCCTAGGGTTACATCTGGTAGTGTCAGCCTACATTCACTCAGTAAACACTCATGACTTACCTGTTGTTTGGAGGAGTTGAACCATCCCTGCAGATGATGACAAATATGGCAGCATCAAATTAGCGGAGGCTTCTGATGGAACTCTGGGAGAACTTGCACTGGTGTCCTCTACTGAAGAGGATATCTTCCTTCTCTTTGTGTCAGGCCGATATTCCCAATCTAAAGAAAAGCAAAATGTTATTATAGTGTATAATACAGATGGAGGAAAAAAACTGGTGTGGAAAAGTCAGAAATCATCTATTATAAATCAGACTCCATAAATACAGCCTACAGATTGGATTTGCATTGTACTTTGCGCAGATGAATTGGGATTATCCAATACTCACGACTATCGGTTATCATGGGTAATCCCTATATCTGCAGATGTGAAGATCTATAGATCTGGGTTTAATGTACAATGCACATTGGAGCGTACAGGTAGGAAGCAATTTGCAGATTGGTACTAAAATGGTTCAATTTAAATGTGTGCATACATGTAGCAAGTACAGCTGTAAAGTAGACATGCTTGGAAAACCCTTTCTTTTCTGTTTTGTGTAGAATGAAGCAGGTTTGGATTCCACATTGGGTCCTCTCAGCTTGGTAAAACTCGAGTGCTTTTCAGTTGAACCTTTTGTGTCGCCAGCAGAAGAGCCTTTTCCATATGTATCAAGAGGGACAGAGCACTTCAAATCTGTATCCCAACAGTGAATTCTCAATAGACATATATAGAGGACTTATTTGATGACACCAAAGGCTCAAGTAAAAAGCTTTCAGCAAGTGTTAGGGCTAGCTTCCATGAGCTGTACCCTCTGAAGATCGATCCACGGTGGATCACTTTTCTGATGACGTTTGACAGGAGGAGAAGAGGCATTTTGTTTCTTCCCCACCACCTGTTGTAGCCTCTGAAAACCTGCACAACCAGCATGTGTACAGCCGCTGCCTGCACAGCCTAGGGGGGGGGGCAGTAAAAACATGGCTCAGCTGTTTGTTTTGACTGACCCCAGCTACAGGTGTAAACATAGCCTTATAGCTGTGCCAGTGAAGGGGGAGATATCCCCACCCGGAACCTGTAAATACCCCTCAGGTGAACAGATCCTGTCCTGCTATAAAAGTCATGTGTTTTTGATAAAGGTTTGCTCTAAGATGCATTTTCTTATTTGTTAATCATAAAGGGAAATATACAAATTGCATAGCGAACCATAAAAATAATTGTACAAAAGTGTCAACATTGCACTATGCTATTATAACGATGACATATTTCATTTCAGCATTTGGATATGTAATATGTCATGCAGGGGCTAATCCATCGGATAAACGAACGGACTTTTCTGTACTGATAGTAAAACTAGTTTTCATCCATTGGAATATGAATCCTGTAATGAGGACTAAGAACTGTGTCTGACTACTTACTTGGATACTCTTCAGCGTGTTTCCTTTTAAGTCGCTCCGCCTCCTCATAATAGGGCTTTTGCTGCTCCAGTGACAGGTTTTTCCATTCTTCTCCAAGCCTGGCACTAATGGTGGAAAATGGGGTGCCAGGATAGGCTTGGTTCAAGACTGGACGGTGAATGCGAGACCAGATCATGTACGCATTCATTGGCCGTTTCACACGTCCCTTCTTGTTCTTGGAGAACGCCACGTCTGATAGTCCTAGAAAAAAGAATAATGGAGTTATACCTGGGGCAGTCACAATTTTCAGACTGTGTAATAGAGGTATTAATACCAAAAGGCATCTAAAGCTAAAAATCAAAATCTATATTTTGCAGTTTTTCAGTCCTTAGCTGTAGTGAGTGCATTTGTTCCTTTTCTCTGGTCTTGTTTCTTTTATTTTTATCTTTTGATCAAAGCAGTAACACACTTCCTGTCCTAGGGGTGACAACGCTCCTTCCTCTGTATATATAGAAGGAGCAGCATTGTCACCCTAGGCAGCTCTCCTGATTTCTGTGGCGGCACCCAACAGGAGGGAAGGGCCAGGAGAGCCTGCGGGGGACCCGAGAAGAGGAGGATCCAGGCTGCTCTGTGCAAAACCACTGCACACAGCATGTAAGTATAGACGTGTTTGTTATTAAAAAAAAAAAAATGAACCTTTAGATTCGCTTTAAGCTTTGCAAATTAAACCTGGAAGCTGATTGGTTTCTATTCAGAGCTGCTCCAGATTTTGCACTCTCTAGGCTTAGTAAATGTTCTGTTGAAAAAAATGCGCTCAGACTGAAAAGTAAAAACGAAGGCCCTGTTCCCACCTATGCACTTTTGACATGCTAAAATGCACCTTCCCAGCGCATGAAAGATAGTTCTCTTTAAATCCTATCTAAGTGTTGCCCTGTGTTACTTTACAGCGAGCAGCGCTTTTCAAAAGTCCTGATTGCAGCCATGCTCAAAAATGAAGTGCACCAAGAGCACAAAACATGCTAAACATGCAAGATGTGTTTTCAAAAAATTCATATGTTTACAACTCACATTTGTGAATAGGCCCTAATGCCTCATTTACATCTAAGTACTGTCAAGATTATATTTATATGTGTGTGTATATATATATATATATGTATGTGTATATATATAATTTTGTTTTATTTTTTTAATAAAACATTTTGGGCTTCCCTATGAACCTACAATTTCACCTTTATTATTGTGACATTATTGATATTAGTATTATTAAATGGTAGCTCTCAGCAATAAAACCGGAAAAAAACAGAGCGGTGGGTGTAAATGGACTTGTGTCATGCTAAAAACAGACAGATGGGGATCCGTTCCCCTTCATCTAGCGAATCGGATCCGATGGCAGTCGGGTGTAAACAGACAGAGCAGTCTGTTTACTTCCAACCGACCATAAAGGAGAGCAGCTTGTGTCTGCTTCCACTCTGCAGGAGCGGAGCGGACATGAACCAGCCATCCACTTGCTTTGCGGGGATCAGCGGACAGATCCCTGCTGAGCAAGCGGACTCCTTTAGGGAGTCCGGTCTGTATGGAAGGGGCTGTAAGTGGTGAATGATGGTAAATGGCAGCTGAAACTGGCTGGCCCTGGAGTTAACCTGCATTTACCTAGGAATCTCTGCATATCACTTGCTAAAGGTAAAGCTAAAGAACTGTAATAATAAATCCTGAAATGTACTTACCTGCTTTCGATGGAGGAATAGTCAGAGGTATGTGCTGGACATTTAGATTCTGATGTCTGGCAGGAAGAGGCTCCAGCGAAGTGTTTGATGTTAGATGATGGTTTGCTAGGCTGGGATGTGGATATTGGTTGTTGGTTTCCACATTGGTTATGTCCTCATCTCCTGCCAGATCAGAGAAGAAGCTATCTGCCCAACTCCTTTTTTTTGGGTTAGCTGGGACCTGCTTTATTTCTGAGCTAGCTAACTGGCTAGTTGACATGCAGCCATTCGCAGGCTCAGAAATCATGTCCCAGACCCTGTCATTGTGCGCTGCGTCATACTGTGCAGCTGCAAAATAATGCCGGGTAGGTGGTAGCTCCAGCATTGTGTTTGCTGCTAGATGATGGTGTGCTGACCCGAACTGTGGAGATTGGATGTTGGTTTTATCTCCTACCAGGTCAGCAGTCCAGCTATCCATCCCATCAGTTGACTCTTGGATGGCTGGGACCCGCTGCTCTTCTGAGTAATTCTCAGAGGTGAAGCTCGCTACCCACGCAGCCATTTTTTGGGTGGCTGGGACCTGTTGCTTTTCTGAGCTAGCTAGCTGGTAAGTTGACTCCCAGCCATTGGCAGGCTCAGAAATCGTGTCCCAGACCCTGATGTTGTTCAGCGGGTCAGATGCTGCAGATGGTAAATAAGATTGGGTAGGAGCTAGCTCCAGCACGGTGTTTGCTAGGCTGGGCTGTGGAGAATGATGGATGGTTTTATCTTCCTCCTTAGTGACGTTCTTATCTCCTTCTGAGTTGGAGATGATGCTCTCAAACCAATTAGTTGTTTCATTATTGGCTTGGCCAAACTCAGAGTCATGGTAATTGATCAGCTCAGAAATCATGTCCCAGTCGCTGTCATTGTCTGGGTCAAATTCTGAGAAATCATGGAAACCAATTTCAACATCAGGCCACTCCATGGCGATGTCTAGTTGGTTGTAGAACACTGATGTTATTAGTGTGTAATGAAATAGGGGCTGTGAAATCTGGCCTACAGCCCCTAAAGGCTGGGCTTTAGATCTCAAAACAGCCCACTAATTTCCTACCTGAGATGTTAAATATGGAGAGCAATACCGAAAAATCCAAGAATATAGGCAAATGATGCAAAAATCTGAAACTGCGAAAAGGATGTAAAATACGCTGACGAGATGGGTCCTTGTGCCTCTGCTCTCCACCACTCACACACAAGGACTGATCAGACACTGCTCAGGCTTCTATTTATAGAAACCAAAACTGCTGAGTCATCACCAACTGACAAAATTTAACCCCTTACTGCCTGGACACAATATTGTAACTGTACATATCATCACAACAGCTTTGTATATCCTGGTGGATTATACCTTGTTTTGTTCAGGACAAAGTGGGCTTTCTTTTGCTGGTAAATGGTAATGGATATCTCCTATATTTTTTGTTTTATTATCAAAGGAAAAAAGGGCCAAAATGGCCGCCGTGTCATCTCCAACTGACAAGATTTAAAAATTTAACCCCTTAGTGTCTGAACACAATTTTGCAACTGTGCATATTATCACAACAGCTCTGTATATCCTGGCGGACTATACCTTGTTTTGTTCAGGACAAAATGTTTTGTTTTTTTTTTGCTGGTAAATAATAATGGATATTTTTTTTTTTTTTTTTTTTTTTTAAATATTATTATCATCAAAGGAAAATTGTCCCAAAATAGTCGCCATGTCATCTCCAAGTGACAGAATTTTAAAAAAATTAACCCCTTAATGCCTGAGCACAATTTTGCAACTGTACATATCATTATACCTTGTTTTGTTCAGGACAAAGTGGGCTTTCTTTTGCTGGTAAATGGTAAAGGATATCTCCTACTTCTTTTTTTTTTATTATTATTATCATCAAAGGAAATCTGGCCAAAAATGGCTGCCGTGTCATCTCCAACTGACAAAATTTAAAAATGTAACCCCCTTACTGCCTGAACACAATTTTGCAACTGTACATATCACAATAACTTTAACCTGGTGGATTATACCTTGTTTTTTTCAGGACAAAGCGGGCTTTCTGTTGCTGGTAAATGCTAATGGCTAGCTGCTATTTTTTTGGTATTATCAAAGGAAAACTGGCCGCCATGTCAAATGAAAATTTAACCCCTCAATGCCTGAACACAATTTTGCAACTGTACATATCATCACAACAACTTATCCTGGTGGATTACAACACAACATATTCTGGTGGATTCAGTCTTGTTTTCTTCAGAATAAAGTGGGTTTTTTTTTTTGATGGTAAATGGTAAAGGATATCTCCTTTTTTTTAACCACTTCAAGTCCGGACTCTTTTACCCCCTTGCTGTCCAGGCCTATTTTCAGCTTTTAGTGCTATCACACTTTGAATGACAATTGCGCGGTCATGCAACACTGTACCCATATTAATTTTTTTAGCATTTTCTGAGACAGATAAAGCTTTATTTTGGTGGTATTTATTCACCACTGGGATTTTTATTTTTTTTTGCTATGTAAATGAAAAGTCCAAAAATTTTGAAAAAGTGTTTTTCTTATAAATTTTTTTTTTTTTTTTACATACTGTCACCCTAGCAGTACAGTGTCACCATGGTGGGGTGATGAAGTTTTTTTCGTTTTTGTTTTGTTTTGTTTTTTTTGCTTTTTTTAAACTGATTGATTTTACACCCATAAAGGCTGTAAAAACAACCATTTCTTCTTCTCTCTGGCTGCATTCTTGCAGCCATTGAGAACTACTGTGTGAGCTGTGATTGGTCACAGCTTGTCACATAGTACAAGGCTGTTGTGAATAGCCTTGTACCATGTGACCTCTGTGATCATTCACAGATTTCACATGTAGTAAGCAATGATGTCAGAAGTGACATCTTGCTTACTACTCTGCATGTGATCACTGATTGGCCAAACAGTGATCACATGATTGGGACCTCGACCTCCTGGTGGATTATACCTTGTTTTGTTCAGGACAAAGTGGGCTTTCTTTTGCTGGTAAATGGTAAAGGATATCTCCTATTTTTTTTTTTATTATTATTAATATTATTATCAAAGGAAATCTGGCCAAAAATGGCTGCCGTGTCATCTCCAACTGACAAAATTTAAAAATGTAACCCCCTTACTGCCTGAACACAATTTTGCAACTGAACATATCACAATAACTTTAACCTGGTGGATTATACCTTGTTTTTTTCAGGACAAAGCGGGCTTTCTGTTGCTGGTAAATGCTAATGGATACCACTTTTTTTTTTAAATGTAGCTGTATATTTCTTGCTATTTGTCACACGACAATCATGGCAAAACTGCACCTCATTTTATTCGCCATTGAAAATAATGGCACCTGAACCTGCGTTTTGTGATCACAGTGTTTCTGCTGCGATTCCAAAAGACCCAAATGTGAATAGAGCCAACCTGGTTCACACATATGCATTTCTGGATTTGTATTGAAACTCACAGGTTCACATGACGCAGGGGTGTGGACGTTTTTGAAAAAACTACTTGTCCAGCGACTAAATCAGGGCCCCAATCTACTTGTCCCTCATGAGAATCTGCTTGTCCAGATAAACAATTTTTTCTTTTTTAACTTTATCCCTTTTGCTGCCAGAGCCGTTTTTTTGCACATGTTTAAAAAATAATTTTAGGCCTGAAGATTACATGAAACTCCTCAATATTATATATTTTCTGAAAGCAGAGACCCTGGAGAATGAAATAGTGGTGATTCCAATTTTTTATGTCACATGATTTTACCGCAAACGTTTAGTAAAAAGTACAAGGAAGTTAATTTTAGGGCACAAAAAAAACAATAAATTAGCCAATTTTTTTGTACCATATAAAAGATGAGGTTGCAGCGAGTAAATGGATATCCAACTTATCGAACCTTAAATTTGTGCGCGCTCGTGATATGGCGACGAACTGCAGTATCTTATATTTTCTATAGGTCGACGCTTTTAAAGCTCCGTCACCAGTTTAGTGTTACGGAGGAGGTCTGGTGCTAGAATTATTGCTCTCATCCTGGCGTGCACGGCGATATGTAACGTGTATTACAATTGACGGTTTCATGCCTAGGCGCCCCAGCATGTGCTTTTACGTTTGTATTGGGGGGTGGGGGCCTCAATTTTTTTTAGGGGGGAGGATGGTATGTGCTTGGGTGTAACTTTCACTGTGTGGCCGCCGCCAATTGCTTCACCTGACAGGTGAGCCCTGCTGCTTGTCCACAGCAGGGCTAAAGGTAGAAACTACCTGCCGGGCACCCGAAACTACATGTCCCAGGCGTTGGGCGATAGGAATCCAACATCCCTGATGCGTACTTAAGTGTTTACATATGATTGCTATTGACAAGAGTTTTTACATTGAAGTCAATGGGAGGCAGTCTGTAAATCCAGGTTCCCTGATGCAATTTCTAGTCGCCATGGTGACCTGGCGCCTGGGATTTGTCAAGCCCTGATGTGTAGTTCCTTTATTGTCAAAACCATCTAGTTGCCACAATACATTTTTGTTTCATGATTGAGGTCTTTCTGGGAAAAAGACACAATGTTCGGTGTTCACAGTGCATCGGGCCAGACACTTCGCTTTGGACCCGGTAGCAAGTGGAGATTACTGGAGTAGCTGTGTCAATTTCAGTTACATTGGTCCAAGCTGAACCAATGTAAGTTACTATGTATAAAATATCCATACCTGGAACTCCTCTTTAACTTGCTGGCTTCTCATTGATATTCGCAGTTCCACTACTCATGAAAGCTAAAATGTCTTACTCCGGCCTAGGACAAACCATGATCTAATGGTTCTGCTTGTGTATGATGCTAAGAAGTAAATGGAGATTGAAATGTAGGATAGAAGATGTTGGCGATTGGTTGAGCCTGATGAAATGTATCTAAAATACGGAAAGCGATTATAATATGGCGGCAGCCTTCATATGTAAAATATTGTGTCTTGTACCTTAAATTTAGCAACGTTTGATGTATCTCCCAGTTGAAGGAGGGGGGGTCACACAGAAATCCCCACACACACCCCACACTAATAACCTTATTAACTGCTTTGTAATTTGTTATTCATTAAAAAGGGACTCGGCTGTGTTTGAGCACTACAAACTGAAACCTCTATTTTAATTCATTTTTGTATTTGAATGGTTTTTATTAATTAAAAAAAAAAACAATACAGATCTCCCCTGTCAGTACTGGCATGCTGCTTTGTATTGCTCTGCATAGCAGAGCAATACAAAGTAGCATGCTTATATAGTAAAACACACACAGGCCACATAGTAAAACAGCACACAGTTAACCCTTTGATCGCCCCAGATGTTAACCCCTTCCTGCCCAGTGTCATTAGTAGCTTTTTATTAGCACTGATCACTGTATTAGTGTCACTGGGGATGTCAGTGGCAGTTAGTCAGTTCCCCCCAGTGTCCCAATGCCCGCTGCAGTCCATCTATAAGTCGCTGATTGCTGCCATTACTAGTGTTGAAAAAAACTCATTCCAGTATATATACCGCCATTTGTAGATGCTATAACTTTGACGTAAAGCAATTAATTTACACTTATTGGGATTTTTTGTAGCAAAGACATGTAGCAGAATACCTTTTTGGCCTAAATGTATGCCGAAATTTGATTTTTTAACATTTTTTTTACTGGATATGTTTTATAGCAAAAAGGCAAAAAATATATATATTTTCAAAATTGACTGTCTTTTTTTGTTTATAGTGCAAAATATAAAAAACACAGATCAAATACCACTGAAAGAAAGCTCCATTTGTGGGGAAAAAAGGACATAAATTTAATTTGGGTGCAGCGTTGCATGACTATGCAATTGT
Organism: Staurois parvus; assembly: GCF_062004578.1. Lineage (NCBI taxonomy): Eukaryota > Metazoa > Chordata > Amphibia > Anura > Ranidae > Staurois > Staurois parvus. Next base: position 3,166,800 of record NW_028318158.1, read on the forward strand.
CAGTTAACCTCCTTGGCGGTATGATTATTTCAGATTTTTGGTGCTGAAAGCGGTACCATTATTTTGCATGGACATTTGGCCTTTTATATTATAGGCCTGTAATTCTTAGGAATAACTCACTGAAATCTGTCCGAACAAGAGTCTAGTAAACATCCTGGGTAGGATAAAACTTGAAACACAAAATCATAAATTATAATTTAATAAATAATCATAACAAAATAATATAATAATAATAATAATAAATTTAATTCAATAATATAATCAAACCAAAAACACTGAAATTTGAAATAAAGCGCCAAGTTCGTACATCGCTGAGCAAAGTCGCAAAATCGTTTTCAGTATCTGATGACGAATTTTCCCACGAATCATCACTCAATTCTGCAAGTAGTTCCAATTTACTATCGCTGTTCTCATGCTGGTCTAAAACCGCTTTTGACCTAAAGGGACGCTTTTTGGACGCCATGGACATTTCTCAGTTTGCAGGTAGAAAGAACAGTAAAAATGAAGGCAGGGCACAGGACAAAGCACTCGGGACAAAATGTATGTGAAATGGTTTGGTACAGTAATGTTTTACTATGTGATTTTAGTGATTTTTGTGAATGTCACTTTTTGTCATTTTCAAATTTCCCGCCGTTCCGTCCCCCGTATGTCCTGACGCTCGCAGGGGACAGAACCCAGATGACAGATGCCAGCATCCGCCGGATTACATTGCTGGGGACACTGCAGGAGGGACATCGCGGGAGCACAGGACAAGGTAAGTGACCGAGGGATCGCGGAGCAGCGCCGCATGGTAAGCCTGAGTGTAGCTCGGGGTTACCGCTTGTGGTACTGAAACTTTACCCCGAGCTACACTGGGGAATACCGCCAGGGAGGTTAAAGTAATGCAGCGCCGTATCGCAAAAAACTGGCCTGGTCAGGAAGGGGGGGTAAATCCTCTGGAGGGCAAGTGGTTAAACAGCATGTCTCATTCAGAAGGCTGTACCGCCACCGAATGCAACCCACTCAAGTGCATGGGAAGTCTCCACAACTGCCCTGTAACTGCATGCAATGCAATGTGGTTTCAGCGCAGTGGGTCGTATTTTCAGAATTTGAAGAGGTGGCATATCGCCTCCTCACCGCCAGTCAAATGCCTCTAAAAAGCACATATGTTGTTTTTTAAAATTGCGTTGGGTTGTGTTACTCAACTATGAACGTATTGTTAGTTGGAGTTCTTATTTAATAAGATTTCTAGCCATATGTGCTGTCGCATCACAATCAAGTGTACCATACAGATGTTTTATTTATTTATATATATATATAGCTTCTGATTGTTCACCTTTTTATTATATCAGCACTGATCCTAATTGAATTTTTATATCCACTGTATACATATGTATATAATCCATCTGGTGCAAAGGGGTGTGACTATATGTTAACACAATAAATTATGGATGAACCCTCTGTACATTGCTATACACCCTTTCTAGCAAACATTGTAATAAAAAAAAACAGGGATTTTTAGTTCACATATATTGTAATATATGTTTAAGCTGGCCAACTGCGTCAAAGTAATCCCTTTCTGGCCAGTCCCTATGTCACGGTGTGTGGTCAGGTTCAGAGACCAATTGCTACAGCAGTTGTAAGGCTTACCTGAAACCAGCAGGATTGGTACACCAGCGGGTCACCCTGAGAATGACGCAGGCTCACCTGAGGTGCGGGGTCGAAGTATCCAACGGTCTTCACCAGAGCTCCTAATGGTGGAGATGGATTTGGCTGCGTGTGAATACCAGGTCGCAGTCTCAGGATCCCCCCACCAGGGAAAGGGCACGCTGGAAACCAAGAGCGGAACAAACAGTTTAGAGATAAGACAAAAGCGGAGTCAGTCACAAGCCAAAGGTCGGTCACAAACGATATAGACGGCAGCAGTAAGGATGAGCGGGATATTGGCTGGAAGGCACAATAATCTGGCAAGGAGGAAGTGCATGGACCTGGCTTTTATAGGAAGTTCATGGGAGGAGCAAGGAGTTCAACGTTCAAGAGAAAACAAGGCACGAGGCAGGATTATCCAATAGATCAGGCAGAGTGTTGTCCAGCATCTCAGGTAGCTCAGTGTGAAGAGTTACTGCCTGACACAGTAGAAGTCCCAGGTTCAAGTCCAGGCCCTGACCGTACTCCCCGCCTCCCAGGACGTCCTCTGGACGTTTTAGGGCCAGGTTTGTGAGAAAACCTCTGGTGGAATTCTCTTGTTAATCTAGAGGCGTGAATATTCTCCTCAGGCTCCCAAGAATTTTCTTCTGGCCCATAACCTTCCCATTGAACCAGATATTGTAATTTATTCCTAAAGATCCTGGAATCAAGAATTTTCTCCACCACAAATTCTTCTTCACCCTGTATCTCAACAGGTGGACAAATTCTTCCAGGGAAAGGATTTTCCTGAAACGGTTTGAGTAGTGATATGTGAAAAACAGGGTGAATCCTCATACTGTCCGGAAGCTTTAAGCGGAAAGTGACTGGGTTGATTTGGGCAGAAATCTGAAAAAGGACCCACAAACTTTTGACCCAACTTAGCAGATGGCACATGCACCTTCAAATTCTTTGTTGATAACCAAACTTGGTCACCCACATGAAACGTAGGAAATGCTCTCCGGTGTCAGCAGCCTTTTTGTAATATTCCTGAGCTTCCCTCAAAGTCTCAATCAATGTCTCCTGAATCGCCTGCAATGTAGTTAGTCTGTTGGTAACAGCAGGAATTGGAGTTGTGATAGGGAGATCAGGAATAAAAACTGGATGATAACCGGTGTTTAAGTAAAAGGGAGACGTGGAACTATGTTTAGAATTGTATCTATGTTTAGAATTGTATGCAAACTCTGCAGTGGGAAGGCAGTCCACCCAGTCATCCTGAAGATAAGTGACAAAGCATCGAAGATACTGTTCCATTGTTTGATTAGTTCTCTCAGTCTGACCATTAGACTGGGGATGAAAAGCGGAGGACAGATTGATTGTAACACCTAAGGCTGAGCAAAAGCTTTTCCAGAATTTTGAAGTAAACTGCACACCTCTGTCAGACACCACATCATCAGGGATTTCATGCAGTTTAAAGACTTCTCGAACCATCAGTTCAGCAGTCTGTTCAGCAGTGGGCACCCCCTTAACTGGAACAAAATGGGCCATTTTTGTGAGACGGTCAACAACTACCAAAATGGTGGTCATTCCTTTTGAGGGAGGTAAATCCACCACAAAATCCATAGAAATAGACCCCCATGGTCTTGATGGAACAGAGAGTGGCTAAAGCAACCCCAAAGGAGAGGCTCGGGGAATTTTATTGCGTGCACAGGTCAAGCCTGAGGCCACATAGCGTTTGACATCTTTCCTGTACCCCGGCCACCAAAAGGAATGCGATAACAGTTCTTCGGTCTTAGAGACTCCAAAATGCCCAGCGAGTTTGGAATCATGAACCAACTTGAGAGCTTCCACCCGAACAGATTCAGGTACATAAAGATGATGTCCTTGAATCCAAAAGCCATTCTTATAAGTCAGGTTAATGTCTTTAGGTGGATGATTGAGAAGTGGGTCATTCTCATACCCCTCTTTAAGAAGATACAAGAATGCCTTAGGACTTGTGGCCCCCAGAAAGTTCTTTTGAGGCAGGATTGTGCATTCAGAGTTGTTCTCCTGGAGAGGCCCAGACAACATCCGTGATAAAGCATCAGCCTTACCGTTTCTTGACCCAGGTCGATATGAGATAATAAAATTGAACCTGGAAAAGAACAGTGACCAACGTGCTTGTCTAGAAGACAATCTGTTGGCAAAACGGATGAATTCTAGATTTTTATGATCAGTGAAGACAGTCACAGGATGCTTAGCCCCTTCCAACAGATGCCTCCATTCGGAAAAAGCTTCCTTAATTGCCAGCAACTCCTTATTCCCAATGTCATAATTCTTTTCAGCTGATGACATCAAATGAGAAAAATATGCACAGGGATGAAGCTGCATTTTTTCTCCTCGTCTCTGAGAAATGATAGCTCCTACGGCAGAGTCTGAGGCATCCACTTCCACAATAAAAGGTAGCTCAGGATCTGGATGTACCAATATTGGTGCAGAAGTGCAAGGAGTCTTTAGCTTACTAAAAGCAGTTTGCGCCTCAGTTGACCATGCAAAGGGCACTCCTTTCTTTGTCAGCTGTGTAATTGGTGCTATTACTTTAGAGAGGTTTCTTATGAATTTCCTATAAAAGTTGGCAAATCCAATAAATCGTTGTATTTCCTTAACGTTTCCAGGGGCAGTCCAATCCACCGCTGCCTTGATCTTTTCGGGATCCATGCTCACTCCTTCTGATGAAACGATATATCCCAAGAACTGGATCTGGGTTTGTTCAAACTCACACTTCTCCAGTTTGATGTAAAGTCGGTTCATCCTTAACCTTTTGAATACAGTGCAGACATGCTTGCGATGCTCCTCCAGGTTGTCCGAAAAGATGAGAATATCGTCCAGATAAGCAATAACAAACTGGTCCAAGAGATCTCGAAAAACATCATTGATGAAGTGCTGAAAAGTCACGGTAGCATTGCATAGGCCAAAAGGCATAACTAGGGACTCGAAGTGTCCATATCTGGTGCTAAAGGCAGTTTTCCATTCGTCTCCTTGCAGCATGCGTACCAGGTTATATGCCCCCCGAAAGGCAAGTTTTGTGAAGACTTTGGCAGATCGGAGTCTTTCCAACATTTCTGCGATTAAAGGGAGTGGGTAAAGGTTTTTAACAGTGATTTTATTCAAGCCCCTAAAATCAATGCATGGACGCAAAGTGGAGTCCTTTTTCTCAACAAAGAACAGGGCTGCCCCTGCAGATGTTGAGGGTCTGATAAAGCCCTTCTCCAAATTCTCATCAAGCCACTCCCTTAGCACCTTTAATTCAGGTTCTGATAAATTGAAAATGCGGCTGAATGGTATTTCTGCTCCTGGAAGCAGTTCAAATGGGACAATCGTATGGACGATGAGGAGGTAATTGATCCGCATTCTTTTTATCACAGATGTCTTGAAACTCATGGTATTGTAGAGGCAGGTTGTCTTATGACTGTGTAGTTACCATATCAGCCTGTGATTCTCTGATTGGTAGAGAATTGTACCACATGGTTTCCTACAATGTTCCTCACAATGGGGGGATGTAAAATTTATCGTCCGTGCTCCCCAGTTGATGGAGGGATTATGGGTAGAAAACCTGGGGATGCCCAGGATGACAGGAAATTTAGGTGATGTAATCAGCTGAAAGCTGATGGTCTCAAAATGGTCAGCCTGAAATTGGAGTAGTAGAGGAACGGTTTCATGAGTAACTGGTCCTGATGATAAAGGTGAATCATCAACCGTCTCCATATCAATAGGGGCGGATTTGTTTCTTCTGAGAATATTATTATTGTGGGCAAACTCTATGTCCATAAAGTTTCCCCCAGCCCCAGAATCCAGCATAGCAGAAGAAGGAATTTCATAGCCCTCGGTGAAAAGTTTGATAGGGACAACAAAATGAGACTGTTTAGGACCAACTTTATTTTCTTCATGGACCAATGGGGAGATAGACTGGGTAATTGAATTCATGCGTTCAGGCAGGATAACATCAGTCGCAGCAATTTTTCTTTTGACTTTATTGGGACAATTAACTGCGTAATGCCCAGAGTCCCCACAATATAAACATAAGTTCTCCAAACGTCTTCTCTTTCTCTTGAGTAGAAATGGATCTTTTAATAGCATCTACCTGCATAGGTTCAGGTGTGTTAGAATCTGAAGAAATGTTTAGATCCTTCTGACTGAACTGATTAGCAGAGAAACGTATACCGCCATTACTTCCAAACATTCCCAATCTCTCCTTTCTGTAAGTTTCTGGTCAATCCGAATGTATAATTGGATGAACTTCTTAAGATCGGTAGGAGTCTCTACTCCGGCGAGCTCATCCTTCACCTGTTCAGAGAGCCCTTGCCGAAACGGACTCTTTTGCGCTGCTGGGTTCCAGGTGGTATCTGAGATCCATCGTCGAAATTCAGTTGTATACTCCGCAACAGGGCGTCTACCCTGCCGCAAACTATGCAGCTTTGCTTCAGCGGTAGGGATCATCAAAGACCTGATTCATTGCAGTCACAAAAGTCTCAAAGCTGTTTAACATTGCGTTGTCTTGCTCTATATAATGAGAGGCCCAAGCTAGGGCTTCCTCAGTCAGGAGGTTTATAACAAATAATACCGTCTGTTTCTCAGAATTAAATGCAGCAGGTTGCATCTGGAAATAAATGCGGCATTGGTTAAGGAAACCCCTGTAGTGGCGGCGGTCTCCATTGAACTTGAAAGGCAGAGGCATGCGTGTATTAGCAACATCGCGTGAACTTAAGTCCAGCAATCATCTCTGCAGAGCATGGATCACTTCCTGTTGCCCCTCTACTACACTTTGCAGTTGGGAAAATTTCTTTTGGTAGGTAACACCAAACTCTTGCAGCTCTGAAATTTGCTGCCTGACAGGAGCCATGGCATTTGCTATAGCGGCCTCCATGTTTGGGCCAGAATATTCTGTCACGGTGTGTGGTCAGGTTCAGAGACCAATTGCTACAGCAGTTGTAAGGCTTACCTGAAACCAGCAGGATTGGTACACCAGCGGGTCACCCTGGGAATGACGCAGGCTCACCTGAGGTGCGGGGTTGAAGTATCCACCGGTCTTCACCAGAGCTCCTAATGGTGGAGATGGATTTGGCTGCGTGTGAATACCAGGTCGCAGTCTCAGGATCCCCCCACCAGGGAAAGGGCACGCTGGAAACCAAGAGCGGATCAAACAGTTTAGGGATGACACAAAAGCGGAGTCAGTCACAAGCCAAAAGTCGGTCACAAACGATATAGACTGCCTGACACAGTAGAAGTCCCAGGTTCAAGTCCAGGCCCTGACACCCTACTTTGCGCTTCAAAATGCGAATTTTCCAGTGAACACAGTGCCAACATGGGGCAAACGGACACAAACTGCAGGAGAGCCAGTAGGTTCATATCTGGTTACCGACCTGCAATGCCACAGACCATATGTTAACACAGTTAAACATCCAACACGTTTCAGGGTAATTGCCTCCCCCTTCAATGGCCTTAACAGTGGGCTTAACATTTATGCTGTTATTGACCCATACAGTATTTGATAAACAGAGGCTAAAAACCTGGTTTGGACTTAACCACCTTAGCATGTCCCTGGAAGGGACAGGTAAAAATCCAAACGTGTTTCAGGGTAGTTTCTGGTACAGCTTTGGATGCTGCTCCCGCTTGCTAGATGTTTTGTCTAGCTTTGAGCGGGGCGATATATGCTTGCTAGATGGTTCTCATCGATCTTTAGCTGGTTGTGCCAAAACACCGGGCACAGTGGTCTAGAGGAGGATGGCTAATTATGTCTATTAAAGACAGCCATACTGAACCTGGTACTACACTTAACCGATGCATATTACAAAAAGCTTTATTCAGTGGAATTATAATAAAATCAGAAACAGACAATGTACTAAGATCACCAAGCTAGGATGCAGCTGGTGTAATCTGGTGGAACCGGTCTGGCGTGAACCTTCCACGATGTTTGCCTCTCTCTGGGACCTTCCAACCATCCAGTCATGGAAAACTATAAATTGACAAGATGGTATTTAGCATAAAGAGCTATAACTGGCTGAAGGACATAGTGACTATTATCTCTTGTTCCAACAGATATGGGTTCCCCCCTGATTCCCCCTTATGTTGCAGCTCCCAACTGGTTGTGCCCGAAACAAAACATCTGGCACATTGGTCTAGAGGAGGATGGCTAAAAATGTCTATTAAACACAGCCATACTGAACCTCCCTCGCACTCCAGTAAATCTTAATATTTCACTCCATGGAGCCCATGGAGGTTTTAGGATAAGGGGACTGGTAGTGCCCGGAACACAATACCGGGCACAGTGGTCTAGAGGAGGATGGATAAATAGGCTACCAGAATAAACCAGACACTGATGAGCGCCACCACCTTGATACTGGTATATTAAGGGCAGCCACCGCTGAACCTCCCTCGCACACCAGCGAGCCAATGGGGGCTTTAGGATGAGGAAACTCCGTATGTGTAGACCGTTATATATCCAAGAGAAAGTCACCATAGGTAGTCTGAAAGTGATAATAGAATAAAATGTTACTCAATGTAACTTATCATTCCAAATGTATAGGTCCCACAGAGAGTCAGGGCATTGTAGAAGGGTCATGTCTGACCAGTTTCGCAAAGTGAGACCGGCTGCTTTAGAGCTTTGTGGTGATGGGGATTTTAGTAGTATATGGTCTGCCTCTCTGATTATAATTGTACTGAATAAAGCATTTTGTAATATGCATCTGTTGGGTAAGAGTACCTGATTGTAGAGGTTAGCACACCTCTTGTCAAGATGGGGACTGCTAAAGATGAGGAAAGGGACCTGTCTGTGCGATATCATTGCACAGAGTAGGTAAGCATAAAAGATGGCTGTGCGGTGTTTACATGTTGGATGTTGTAGGTCTTGATGACACGATGGTACTGCAGGTCAGTTGCATTGCTGGTTGATGGTATTGCAGGACGGTGGCATGACTGGTTACAAAATGTAATATACTCCATCTACAAGAGAACAAATTAGACAAGTTAGACGTAAGGACAATAGCAGTCCTACAGAAAATAAAAGAATATAATGAAAGCTGGCCTTTCACTTTAATCTGCGGAGAAATTGAAGCCTGGTTAAGGATCCAATTGAACTAAGTGAACTAACCGAGTGAACTAATATAGGTTCACTTTAATTGCTGGCAGAGTATGTAAGGCTAGGTTCACACGGTGTGGGGTGATTGCGGGTGCGAGAATCACAGCTGGTCCTGTACGCACAACCACCTGCAGCCAATACGTGCTGCTCTGTAGAGACACGCAGCCGCAAACCCACATAAGTGTGACCCTAGGGTTACATCTGGTAGTGTCAGCCTACATTCACTCAGTAAACACTCATGACTTACCTGTTGTTTGGAGGAGTTGAACCATCCCTGCAGATGATGACAAATATGGCAGCATCAAATTAGCGGAGGCTTCTGATGGAACTCTGGGAGAACTTGCACTGGTGTCCTCTACTGAAGAGGATATCTTCCTTCTCTTTGTGTCAGGCCGATATTCCCAATCTAAAGAAAAGCAAAATGTTATTATAGTGTATAATACAGATGGAGGAAAAAAACTGGTGTGGAAAAGTCAGAAATCATCTATTATAAATCAGACTCCATAAATACAGCCTACAGATTGGATTTGCATTGTACTTTGCGCAGATGAATTGGGATTATCCAATACTCACGACTATCGGTTATCATGGGTAATCCCTATATCTGCAGATGTGAAGATCTATAGATCTGGGTTTAATGTACAATGCACATTGGAGCGTACAGGTAGGAAGCAATTTGCAGATTGGTACTAAAATGGTTCAATTTAAATGTGTGCATACATGTAGCAAGTATAGCTGTAAAGTAGACATGCTTGGAAAACCCTTTCTTTTCTGTTTTGTGTAGAATGAAGCAGGTTTGGATTCCACATTGGGTCCTCTCAGCTTGGTAAAACTCGAGTGCTTTTCAGTTGAACCTTTTGTGTCGCCAGCAGAAGAGCCTTTTCCATATGTATCAAGAGGGACAGAGCACTTCAAATCTGTATCCCAACAGTGAATTCTCAATAGACATATATAGAGGACTTATTTGATGACACCAAAGGCTCAAGTAAAAAGCTTTCAGCAAGTGTTAGGGCTAGCTTCCATGAGCTGTACCCTCTGAAGATCGATCCACGGTGGATCACTTTTCTGATGACGTTTGACAGGAGGAGAAGAGGCATTTTGTTTCTTCCCCACCACCTGTTGTAGCCTCTGAAAACCTGCACAACCAGCATGTGTACAGCCGCTGCCTGCACAGCCTAGGGGGGGGGGGCAGTAAAAACATGGCTCAGCTGTTTGTTTTGACTGACCCCAGCTACAGGTGTAAACATAGCCTTATAGCTGTGCCAGTGAAGGGGGAGATATCCCCACCCGGAACCTGTAAATACCCCTCAGGTGAACAGATCCTGTCCTGCTATAAAAGTCATGTGTTTTTGATAAAGGTTTGCTCTAAGATGCATTTTCTTATTTGTTAATCATAAAGGGAAATATACAAATTGCATAGCGAACCATAAAAATAATTGTACAAAAGTGTCAACATTGCACTATGCTATTATAACGATGACATATTTCATTTCAGCATTTGGATATGTAATATGTCATGCAGGGGCTAATCCATCGGATAAACGAACGGACTTTTCTGTACTGATAGTAAAACTAGTTTTCATCCATTGGAATATGAATCCTGTAATGAGGACTAAGAACTGTGTCTGACTACTTACTTGGATACTCTTCAGCGTGTTTCCTTTTAAGTCGCTCCGCCTCCTCATAATAGGGCTTTTGCTGCTCCAGTGACAGGTTTTTCCATTCTTCTCCAAGCCTGGCACTAATGGTGGAAAATGGGGTGCCAGGATAGGCTTGGTTCAAGACTGGACGGTGAATGCGAGACCAGATCATGTACGCATTCATTGGCCGTTTCACACGTCCCTTCTTGTTCTTGGAGAACGCCACGTCTGATAGTCCTAGAAAAAAGAATAATGGAGTTATACCTGGGGCAGTCACAATTTTCAGACTGTGTAATAGAGGTATTAATACCAAAAGGCATCTAAAGCTAAAAATCAAAATCTATATTTTGCAGTTTTTCAGTCCTTAGCTGTAGTGAGTGCATTTGTTCCTTTTCTCTGGTCTTGTTTCTTTTATTTTTATCTTTTGATCAAAGCAGTAACACACTTCCTGTCCTAGGGGTGACAACGCTCCTTCCTCTGTATATATAGAAGGAGCAGCATTGTCACCCTAGGCAGCTCTCCTGATTTCTGTGGCGGCACCCAACAGGAGGGAAGGGCCAGGAGAGCCTGCGGGGGACCCGAGAAGAGGAGGATCCAGGCTGCTCTGTGCAAAACCACTGCACACAGCATGTAAGTATAGACGTGTTTGTTATTAAAAAAAAAAAAATGAACCTTTAGATTCGCTTTAAGCTTTGCAAATTAAACCTGGAAGCTGATTGGTTTCTATTCAGAGCTGCTCCAGATTTTGCACTCTCTAGGCTTAGTAAATGTTCTGTTGAAAAAAATGCGCTCAGACTGAAAAGTAAAAACGAAGGCCCTGTTCCCACCTATGCACTTTTGACATGCTAAAATGCACCTTCCCAGCGCATGAAAGATAGTTCTCTTTAAATCCTATCTAAGTGTTGCCCTGTGTTACTTTACAGCGAGCAGCGCTTTTCAAAAGTCCTGATTGCAGCCATGCTCAAAAATGAAGTGCACCAAGAGCACAAAACATGCTAAACATGCAAGATGTGTTTTCAAAAAATTCATATGTTTACAACTCACATTTGTGAATAGGCCCTAATGCCTCATTTACATCTAAGTACTGTCAAGATTATATTTATATGTGTGTGTATATATATATGTATGTGTATATATATAATTTTGTTTTATTTTTTTAATAAAACATTTTGGGCTTCCCTATGAACCTACAATTTCACCTTTATTATTGTGACATTATTGATATTAGTATTATTAAATGGTAGCTCTCAGCAATAAAACCGGAAAAAAACAGAGCGGTGGGTGTAAATGGACTTGTGTCATGCTAAAAACAGACAGATGGGGATCCGTTCCCCTTCATCTAGCGAATCGGATCAGATGGCAGTCGGGTGTAAACAGACAGAGCAGTCTGTTTACTTCCAACCGACCATAAAGGAGAGCAGCTTGTGTCTGCTTCCACTCTGCATAAGCGGAGCGGACATGGACCAGCCATCCACTTGCTTTGCGGGGATCAGCGGACAGATCCCTGCTGAGCAAGCGGACTCCTTTAGGGAGTCCGGTCTGTATGGAAGGGGCTGTAAGTGGTGAATGATGGTAAATGGCAGCTGAAACTGGCTGGCCCTGGAGTTAACCTGCATTTACCTAGGAATCTCTGCATATCACTTGCTAAAGGTAAAGCTAAAGAACTGTAATAATAAATCCTGAAATGTACTTACCTGCTTTCGATGGAGGAATAGTCAGAGGTATGTGCTGGACATTTAGATTCTGATGTCTGGCAGGAAGAGGCTCCAGCGAAGTGTTTGATGTTAGATGATGGTTTGCTAGGCTGGGATGTGGATATTGGTTGTTGGTTTCCACATTGGTTATGTCCTCATCTCCTGCCAGATCAGAGAAGAAGCTATCTGCCCAACTCCTTTTTTTTGGGTTAGCTGGGACCTGCTTTATTTCTGAGCTAGCTAACTGGCTAGTTGACATGCAGCCATTCGCAGGCTCAGAAATCATGTCCCAGACCCTGTCATTGTGCGCTGCGTCATACTGTGCAGCTGCAAAATAATGCCGGGTAGGTGGTAGCTCCAGCATTGTGTTTGCTGCTAGATGATGGTGTGCTGACCCGAACTGTGGAGATTGGATGTTGGTTTTATCTCCTACCAGGTCAGCAGTCCAGCTATCCATCCCATCAGTTGACTCTTGGATGGCTGGGACCCGCTGCTCTTCTGAGTAATTCTCAGAGGTGAAGCTCGCTACCCACGCAGCCATTTTTTGGGTGGCTGGGACCTGTTGCTTTTCTGAGCTAGCTAGCTGGTAAGTTGACTCCCAGCCATTGGCAGGCTCAGAAATCGTGTCCCAGACCCTGATGTTGTTCAGCGGGTCAGATGCTGCAGATGGTAAATAAGATTGGGTAGGAGCTAGCTCCAGCACGGTGTTTGCTAGGCTGGGCTGTGGAGAATGATGGATGGTTTTATCTTCCTCCTTAGTGACGTTCTTATCTCCTTCTGAGTTGGAGATGATGCTCTCAAACCAATTAGTTGTTTCATTATTGGCTTGGCCAAACTCAGAGTCATGGTAATTGATCAGCTCAGAAATCATGTCCCAGTCGCTGTCATTGTCTGGGTCAAATTCTGAGAAATCATGGAAACCAATTTCAACATCAGGCCACTCCATGGCGATGTCTAGTTGGTTGTAGAACACTGATGTTATTAGTGTGTAATGAAATAGGGGCTGTGAAATCTGGCCTACAGCCCCTAAAGGCTGGGCTTTAGATCTCAAAACAGCCCACTAATTTCCTACCTGAGATGTTAAATATGGAGAGCAATACCGAAAAATCCAAGAATATAGGCAAATGATGCAAAAATCTGAAACTGCGAAAAGGATGTAAAATACGCTGACGAGATGGGTCCTTGTGCCTCTGCTCTCCACCACTCACACACAAGGACTGATCAGACACTGCTCAGGCTTCTATTTATAGAAACCAAAACTGCTGAGTCATCACCAACTGACAAAATTTAACCCCTTACTGCCTGGACACAATATTGTAACTGTACATATCATCACAACAGCTTTGTATATCCTGGTGGATTATACCTTGTTTTGTTCAGGACAAAGTGGGCTTTCTTTTGCTGGTAAATGGTAATGGATATCTCCTATATTTTTTGTTTTATTATCAAAGGAAAAAAGGGCCAAAATGGCCGCCGTGTCATCTCCAACTGACAAGATTTAAAAATTTAACCCCTTAGTGTCTGAACACAATTTTGCAACTGTGCATATTATCACAACAGCTCTGTATATCCTGGCGGACTATACCTTGTTTTGTTCAGGACAAAATGTTTTGTTTTTTTTTTGCTGGTAAATAATAATGGATATTTTTTTTTTTTTTTTTTTTTTTTTAAATATTATTATCATCAAAGGAAAATTGTCCCAAAATAGTCGCCATGTCATCTCCAAGTGACAGAATTTTAAAAAAATTAACCCCTTAATGCCTGAGCACAATTTTGCAACTGTACATATCATTATACCTTGTTTTGTTCAGGACAAAGTGGGCTTTCTTTTGCTGGTAAATGGTAAAGGATATCTCCTACTTCTTTTTTTTTTATTATTATTATCATCAAAGGAAATCTGGCCAAAAATGGCTGCCGTGTCATCTCCAACTGACAAAATTTAAAAATGTAACCCCCTTACTGCCTGAACACAATTTTGCAACTGTACATATCACAATAACTTTAACCTGGTGGATTATACCTTGTTTTTTTCAGGACAAAGCGGGCTTTCTGTTGCTGGTAAATGCTAATGGCTAGCTGCTATTTTTTTGGTATTATCAAAGGAAAACTGGCCGCCATGTCAAATGAAAATTTAACCCCTCAATGCCTGAACACAATTTTGCAACTGTACATATCATCACAACAACTTATCCTGGTGGATTACAACACAACATATTCTGGTGGATTCAGTCTTGTTTTCTTCAGAATAAAGTGGGTTTTTTTTTTTGATGGTAAATGGTAAAGGATATCTCCTTTTTTTTAACCACTTCAAGTCCGGACTCTTTTACCCCCTTGCTGTCCAGGCCTATTTTCAGCTTTTAGTGCTATCACACTTTGAATGACAATTGCGCGGTCATGCAACACTGTACCCATATTAATTTTTTTAGCATTTTCTGAGACAGATAAAGCTTTATTTTGGTGGTATTTATTCACCACTGGGATTTTTATTTTTTTTTGCTATGTAAATGAAAAGTCCAAAAATTTTGAAAAAGTGTTTTTCTTATAAATTTTTTTTTTTTTTTTTTTTTTTACATACTGTCACCCTAGCAGTACAGTGTCACCATGGTGGGGTGATGAAGTTTTTTTCGTTTTTGTTTTGTTTTTTTTGCTTTTTTTAAACTGATTGATTTTACACCCATAAAGGCTGTAAAAACAACCATTTCTTCTTCTCTCTGGCTGCATTCTTGCAGCCATTGAGAACTACTGTGTGAGCTGTGATTGGTCACAGCTTGTCACATAGTACAAGGCTGTTGTGAATAGCCTTGTACCATGTGACCTCTGTGATCATTCACAGATTTCACATGTAGTAAGCAATGATGTCAGAAGTGACATCTTGCTTACTACTCTGCATGTGATCACTGATTGGCCAAACAGTGATCACATGATTGGGACCTCGACCTCCTGGTGGATTATACCTTGTTTTGTTCAGGACAAAGTGGGCTTTCTTTTGCTGGTAAATGGTAAAGGATATCTCCTATTTTTTTTTTTTTTATTATTATTAATATTATTATCAAAGGAAATCTGGCCAAAAATGGCTGCCGTGTCATCTCCAACTGACAAAATTTAAAAATGTAACCCCCTTACTGCCTGAACACAATTTTGCAACTGAACATATCACAATAACTTTAACCTGGTGGATTATACCTTGTTTTTTTCAGGACAAAGCGGGCTTTCTGTTGCTGGTAAATGCTAATGGATACCACTTTTTTTTTTAAATGTAGCTGTATATTTCTTGCTATTTGTCACACGACAATCATGGCAAAACTGCACCTCATTTTATTCGCCATTGAAAATAATGGCACCTGAACCTGCGTTTTGTGATCACAGTGTTTCTGCTGCGATTCCAAAAGACCCAAATGTGAATAGAGCCAACCTGGTTCACACATATGCATTTCTGGATTTGTATTGAAACTCACAGGTTCACATGACGCAGGGGTGTGGACGTTTTTGAAAAAACTACTTGTCCAGCGACTAAATCAGGGCCCCAATCTACTTGTCCCTCATGAGAATCTGCTTGTCCAGATAAACAATTTTTTCTTTTTTAACTTTATCCCTTTTGCTGCCAGAGCCGTTTTTTTGCACATGTTTAAAAAATAATTTTAGGCCTGAAGATTACATGAAACTCCTCAATATTATATATTTTCTGAAAGCAGAGACCCTGGAGAATGAAATAGTGGTGATTCCAATTTTTTATGTCACATGATTTTACCGCAAACGTTTAGTAAAAAGTACAAGGAAGTTAATTTTAGGGCACAAAAAAAACAATAAATTAGCCAATTTTTTTGTACCATATAAAAGATGAGGTTGCAGCGAGTAAATGGATATCCAACTTATCGAACCTTAAATTTGTGCGCGCTCGTGATATGGCGACGAACTGCAGTATCTTATATTTTCTATAGGTCGACGCTTTTAAAGCTCCGTCACCAGTTTAGTGTTACGGAGGAGGTCTGGTGCTAGAATTATTGCTCTCATCCTGGCGTGCACGGCGATATGTAACGTGTATTACAATTGACGGTTTCATGCCTAGGCGCCCCAGCATGTGCTTTTACGTTTGTATTGGGGGGTGGGGGCCTCAATTTTTTTTAGGGGGGAGGATGGTATGTGCTTGGGTGTAACTTTCACTGTGTGGCCGCCGCCAATTGCTTCACCTGACAGGTGAGCCCTGCTGCTTGTCCACAGCAGGGCTAAAGGTAGAAACTACCTGCCGGGCACCCGAAACTACATGTCCCAGGCGTTGGGCGATAGGAATCCAACATCCCTGATGCGTACTTAAGTGTTTACATATGATTGCTATTGACAAGAGTTTTTACATTGAAGTCAATGGGAGGCAGTCTGTAAATCCAGGTTCCCTGATGCAATTTCTAGTCGCCATGGTGACCTGGCGCCTGGGATTTGTCAAGCCCTGATGTGTAGTTCCTTTATTGTCAAAACCATCTAGTTGCCACAATAAATTTTTGTTTCATGATTGAGGTCTTTCTGGGAAAAAGACACAATGTTCGGTGTTCACAGTGCATCGGGCCAGACACTTCGCTTTGGACCCGGTAGCAAGTGGAGATTACTGGAGTAGCTGTGTCAATTTCAGTTACATTGGTCCAAGCTGAACCAATGTAAGTTACTATGTATAAAATATCCATACCTGGAACTCCTCTTTAACTTGCTGGCTTCTCATTGATATTCGCAGTTCCACTACTCATGAAAGCTAAAATGTCTTACTCCGGCCTAGGACAAACCATGATCTAATGGTTCTGCTTGTGTATGATGCTAAGAAGTAAATGGAGATTGAAATGTAGGATAGAAGATGTTGGCGATTGGTTGAGCCTGATGAAATGTATCTAAAATACGGAAAGCGATTATAATATGGCGGCAGCCTTCATATGTAAAATATTGTGTCTTGTACCTTAAATTTAGCAACGTTTGATGTATCTCCCAGTTGAAGGAGGGGGGGTCACACAGAAATCCCCACACACACCCCACACTAATAACCTTATTAACTGCTTTGTAATTTGTTATTCATTAAAAAGGGACTCGGCTGTGTTTGAGCACTACAAACTGAAACCTCTATTTTAATTCATTTTTGTATTTGAATGGTTTTTATTAATTAAAAAAAAAAACAATACAGATCTCCCCTGTCAGTACTGGCATGCTGCTTTGTATTGCTCTGCATAGCAGAGCAATACAAAGTAGCATGCTTATATAGTAAAACACACACAGGCCACATAGTAAAACAGCACACAGTTAACCCTTTGATCGCCCCAGATGTTAACCCCTTCCTGCCCAGTGTCATTAGTAGCTTTTTATTAGCACTGATCACTGTATTAGTGTCACTGGGGATGTCAGTGGCAGTTAGTCAGTTCCCCCCAGTGTCCCAATGCCCGCTGCAGTCCATCTATAAGTCGCTGATTGCTGCCATTACTAGTGTTGAAAAAAACTCATTCCAGTATATATACCGCCATTTGTAGATGCTATAACTTTGACGTAAAGCAATTAATTTACACTTATTGGGATTTTTTGTAGCAAAGACATGTAGCAGAATACCTTTTTGGCCTAAATGTATGCCGAAATTTGATTTTTTAACATTTTTTTTACTGGATATGTTTTATAGCAAAAAGGCAAAAAATATATATATTTTCAAAATTGACTGTCTTTTTTTGTTTATAGTGCAAAATATAAAAAACACAGATCAAATACCACTGAAAGAAAGCTCCATTTGTGGGGAAAAAAGGACATAAATTTAATTTGGGTGCAGCGTTGCATGACTATGCAATTGTCAGTTAACCTCCTTGGCGGTATGATTATTTCAGATTTTTGGTGCTGAAAGCGGTACCATTATTTTGCATGGACATTTGGCCTTTTATATTATAGGCCTGTAATTCTTAGGAATAACTCACTGAAATCTGTCCGAACAAGAGTCTAGTAAACATCCTGGGTAGGATAAAACTTGAAACACAAAATCATAAATTATAATTTAATAAATAATCATAACAAAATAATATAATAATAATAATAAATTTAATTCAATAATATAATCAAACCAAAAACACTGAAATTTGAAATAAAGCGCCAAGTTCGTACATCGCTGAGCAAAGTCGCAAAATCGTTTTCAGTATCTGATGACGAATTTTCCCACGAATCATCACTCAATTCTGCAAGTAGTTCCAATTTACTATCGCTGTTCTCATGCTGGTCTAAAACCGCTTTTGACCTAAAGGGACGCTTTTTGGACGCCATGGACATTTCTCAGTTTGCAGGTAGAAAGAACAGTAAAAATGAAGGCAGGGCACAGGACAAAGCACTCGGGACAAAATGTATGTGAAATGGTTTGGTACAGTAATGTTTTACTATGTGATTTTAGTGATTTTTGTGAATGTCACTTTTTGTCATTTTCAAATTTCCCGCCGTTCCGTCCCCCGTATGTCCTGACGCTCGCAGGGGACAGAACCCAGATGACAGATGCCAGCATCCGCCGGATTACATTGCTGGGGACACTGCAGGAGGGACATCGCGGGAGCACAGGACAAGGTAAGTGACCGAGGGATCGCGGAGCAGCGCCGCATGGTAAGCCTGAGTGTAGCTCGGGGTTACCGCTTGTGGTACTGAAACTTTACCCCGAGCTACACTGGGGAATACCGCCAGGGAGGTTAAAGTAATGCAGCGCCGTATCGCAAAAAACTGGCCTGGTCAGGAAGGGGGGGTAAATCCTCTGGAGGGCAAGTGGTTAAACAGCATGTCTCATTCAGAAGGCTGTACCGCCACCGAATGCAACCCACTCAAGTGCATGGGAAGTCTCCACAACTGCCCTGTAACTGCATGCAATGCAATGTGGTTTCAGCGCAGTGGGTCGTATTTTCAGAATTTGAAGAGGTGGCATATCGCCTCCTCACCGCCAGTCAAATGCCTCTAAAAAGCACATATGTTGTTTTTTAAAATTGCGTTGGGTTGTGTTACTCAACTATGAACGTATTGTTAGTTGGAGTTCTTATTTAATAAGATTTCTAGCCATATGTGCTGTCGCATCACAATCAAGTGTACCATACAGATGTTTTATTTATTTATATATATATATAGCTTCTGATTGTTCACCTTTTTATTATATCAGCACTGATCCTAATTGAATTTTTATATCCACTGTATACATATGTATATAATCCATCTGGTGCAAAGGGGTGTGACTATATGTTAACACAATAAATTATGGATGAACCCTCTGTACATTGCTATACACCCTTTCTAGCAAACATTGTAATAAAAAAAAACAGGGATTTTTAGTTCACATATATTGTAATATATGTTTAAGCTGGCCAACTGCGTCAAAGTAATCCCTTTCTGGCCAGTCCCTATGTCACGGTGTGTGGTCAGGTTCAGAGACCAATTGCTACAGCAGTTGTAAGGCTTACCTGAAACCAGCAGGATTGGTACACCAGCGGGTCACCCTGAGAATGACGCAGGCTCACCTGAGGTGCGGGGTCGAAGTATCCAACGGTCTTCACCAGAGCTCCTAATGGTGGAGATGGATTTGGCTGCGTGTGAATACCAGGTCGCAGTCTCAGGATCCCCCCACCAGGGAAAGGGCACGCTGGAAACCAAGAGCGGAACAAACAGTTTAGAGATAAGACAAAAGCGGAGTCAGTCACAAGCCAAAGGTCGGTCACAAACGATATAGACGGCAGCAGTAAGGATGAGCGGGATATTGGCTGGAAGGCACAATAATCTGGCAAGGAGGAAGTGCATGGACCTGGCTTTTATAGGAAGTTCATGGGAGGAGCAAGGAGTTCAACGTTCAAGAGAAAACAAGGCACGAGGCAGGATTATCCAATAGATCAGGCAGAGTGTTGTCCAGCATCTCAGGTAGCTCAGTGTGAAGAGTTACTGCCTGACACAGTAGAAGTCCCAGGTTCAAGTCCAGGCCCTGACCGTACTCCCCGCCTCCCAGGACGTCCTCTGGACGTTTTAGGGCCAGGTTTGTGAGAAAACCTCTGGTGGAATTCTCTTGTTAATCTAGAGGCGTGAATATTCTCCTCAGGCTCCCAAGAATTTTCTTCTGGCCCATAACCTTCCCATTGAACCAGATATTGTAATTTATTCCTAAAGATCCTGGAATCAAGAATTTTCTCCACCACAAATTCTTCTTCACCCTGTATCTCAACAGGTGGACAAATTCTTCCAGGGAAAGGATTTTCCTGAAACGGTTTGAGTAGTGATATGTGAAAAACAGGGTGAATCCTCATACTGTCCGGAAGCTTTAAGCGGAAAGTGACTGGGTTGATTTGGGCAGAAATCTGAAAAAGGACCCACAAACTTTTGACCCAACTTAGCAGATGGCACATGCACCTTCAAATTCTTTGTTGATAACCAAACTTGGTCACCCACATGAAACGTAGGAAATGCTCTCCGGTGTCAGCAGCCTTTTTGTAATATTCCTGAGCTTCCCTCAAAGTCTCAATCAATGTCTCCTGAATCGCCTGCAATGTAGTTAGTCTGTTGGTAACAGCAGGAATTGGAGTTGTGATAGGGAGATCAGGAATAAAAACTGGATGATAACCGGTGTTTAAGTAAAAGGGAGACGTGGAACTATGTTTAGAATTGTATCTATGTTTAGAATTGTATGCAAACTCTGCAGTGGGAAGGCAGTCCACCCAGTCATCCTGAAGATAAGTGACAAAGCATCGAAGATACTGTTCCATTGTTTGATTAGTTCTCTCAGTCTGACCATTAGACTGGGGATGAAAAGCGGAGGACAGATTGATTGTAACACCTAAGGCTGAGCAAAAGCTTTTCCAGAATTTTGAAGTAAACTGCACACCTCTGTCAGACACCACATCATCAGGGATTTCATGCAGTTTAAAGACTTCTCGAACCATCAGTTCAGCAGTCTGTTCAGCAGTGGGCACCCCCTTAACTGGAACAAAATGGGCCATTTTTGTGAGACGGTCAACAACTACCAAAATGGTGGTCATTCCTTTTGAGGGAGGTAAATCCACCACAAAATCCATAGAAATAGACCCCCATGGTCTTGATGGAACAGAGAGTGGCTAAAGCAACCCCAAAGGAGAGGCTCGGGGAATTTTATTGCGTGCACAGGTCAAGCCTGAGGCCACATAGCGTTTGACATCTTTCCTGTACCCCGGCCACCAAAAGGAATGCGATAACAGTTCTTCGGTCTTAGAGACTCCAAAATGCCCAGCGAGTTTGGAATCATGAACCAACTTGAGAGCTTCCACCCGAACAGATTCAGGTACATAAAGATGATGTCCTTGAATCCAAAAGCCATTCTTATAAGTCAGGTTAATGTCTTTAGGTGGATGATTGAGAAGTGGGTCATTCTCATACCCCTCTTTAAGAAGATACAAGAATGCCTTAGGACTTGTGGCCCCCAGAAAGTTCTTTTGAGGCAGGATTGTGCATTCAGAGTTGTTCTCCTGGAGAGGCCCAGACAACATCCGTGATAAAGCATCAGCCTTACCGTTTCTTGACCCAGGTCGATATGAGATAATAAAATTGAACCTGGAAAAGAACAGTGACCAACGTGCTTGTCTAGAAGACAATCTGTTGGCAAAACGGATGAATTCTAGATTTTTATGATCAGTGAAGACAGTCACAGGATGCTTAGCCCCTTCCAACAGATGCCTCCATTCGGAAAAAGCTTCCTTAATTGCCAGCAACTCCTTATTCCCAATGTCATAATTCTTTTCAGCTGATGACATCAAATGAGAAAAATATGCACAGGGATGAAGCTGCATTTTTTCTCCTCGTCTCTGAGAAATGATAGCTCCTACGGCAGAGTCTGAGGCATCCACTTCCACAATAAAAGGTAGCTCAGGATCTGGATGTACCAATATTGGTGCAGAAGTGCAAGGAGTCTTTAGCTTACTAAAAGCAGTTTGCGCCTCAGTTGACCATGCAAAGGGCACTCCTTTCTTTGTCAGCTGTGTAATTGGTGCTATTACTTTAGAGAGGTTTCTTATGAATTTCCTATAAAAGTTGGCAAATCCAATAAATCGTTGTATTTCCTTAACGTTTCCAGGGGCAGTCCAATCCACCGCTGCCTTGATCTTTTCGGGATCCATGCTCACTCCTTCTGATGAAACGATATATCCCAAGAACTGGATCTGGGTTTGTTCAAACTCACACTTCTCCAGTTTGATGTAAAGTCGGTTCATCCTTAACCTTTTGAATACAGTGCAGACATGCTTGCGATGCTCCTCCAGGTTGTCCGAAAAGATGAGAATATCGTCCAGATAAGCAATAACAAACTGGTCCAAGAGATCTCGAAAAACATCATTGATGAAGTGCTGAAAAGTCACGGTAGCATTGCATAGGCCAAAAGGCATAACTAGGGACTCGAAGTGTCCATATCTGGTGCTAAAGGCAGTTTTCCATTCGTCTCCTTGCAGCATGCGTACCAGGTTATATGCCCCCCGAAAGGCAAGTTTTGTGAAGACTTTGGCAGATCGGAGTCTTTCCAACATTTCTGCGATTAAAGGGAGTGGGTAAAGGTTTTTAACAGTGATTTTATTCAAGCCCCTAAAATCAATGCATGGACGCAAAGTGGAGTCCTTTTTCTCAACAAAGAACAGGGCTGCCCCTGCAGATGTTGAGGGTCTGATAAAGCCCTTCTCCAAATTCTCATCAAGCCACTCCCTTAGCACCTTTAATTCAGGTTCTGATAAATTGAAAATGCGGCTGAATGGTATTTCTGCTCCTGGAAGCAGTTCAAATGGGACAATCGTATGGACGATGAGGAGGTAATTGATCCGCATTCTTTTTATCACAGATGTCTTGAAACTCATGGTATTGTAGAGGCAGGTTGTCTTATGACTGTGTAGTTACCATATCAGCCTGTGATTCTCTGATTGGTAGAGAATTGTACCACATGGTTTCCTACAATGTTCCTCACAATGGGGGGATGTAAAATTTATCGTCCGTGCTCCCCAGTTGATGGAGGGATTATGGGTAGAAAACCTGGGGATGCCCAGGATGACAGGAAATTTAGGTGATGTAATCAGCTGAAAGCTGATGGTCTCAAAATGGTCAGCCTGAAATTGGAGTAGTAGAGGAACGGTTTCATGAGTAACTGGTCCTGATGATAAAGGTGAATCATCAACCGTCTCCATATCAATAGGGGCGGATTTGTTTCTTCTGAGAATATTATTATTGTGGGCAAACTCTATGTCCATAAAGTTTCCCCCAGCCCCAGAATCCAGCATAGCAGAAGAAGGAATTTCATAGCCCTCGGTGAAAAGTTTGATAGGGACAACAAAATGAGACTGTTTAGGACCAACTTTATTTTCTTCATGGACCAATGGGGAGATAGACTGGGTAATTGAATTCATGCGTTCAGGCAGGATAACATCAGTCGCAGCAATTTTTCTTTTGACTTTATTGGGACAATTAACTGCGTAATGCCCAGAGTCCCCACAATATAAACATAAGTTCTCCAAACGTCTTCTCTTTCTCTTGAGTAGAAATGGATCTTTTAATAGCATCTACCTGCATAGGTTCAGGTGTGTTAGAATCTGAAGAAATGTTTAGATCCTTCTGACTGAACTGATTAGCAGAGAAACGTATACCGCCATTACTTCCAAACATTCCCAATCTCTCCTTTCTGTAAGTTTCTGGTCAATCCGAATGTATAATTGGATGAACTTCTTAAGATCGGTAGGAGTCTCTACTCCGGCGAGCTCATCCTTCACCTGTTCAGAGAGCCCTTGCCGAAACGGACTCTTTTGCGCTGCTGGGTTCCAGGTGGTATCTGAGATCCATCGTCGAAATTCAGTTGTATACTCCGCAACAGGGCGTCTACCCTGCCGCAAACTATGCAGCTTTGCTTCAGCGGTAGGGATCATCAAAGACCTGATTCATTGCAGTCACAAAAGTCTCAAAGCTGTTTAACATTGCGTTGTCTTGCTCTATATAATGAGAGGCCCAAGCTAGGGCTTCCTCAGTCAGGAGGTTTATAACAAATAATACCGTCTGTTTCTCAGAATTAAATGCAGCAGGTTGCATCTGGAAATAAATGCGGCATTGGTTAAGGAAACCCCTGTAGTGGCGGCGGTCTCCATTGAACTTGAAAGGCAGAGGCATGCGTGTATTAGCAACATCGCGTGAACTTAAGTCCAGCAATCATCTCTGCAGAGCATGGATCACTTCCTGTTGCCCCTCTACTACACTTTGCAGTTGGGAAAATTTCTTTTGGTAGGTAACACCAAACTCTTGCAGCTCTGAAATTTGCTGCCTGACAGGAGCCATGGCATTTGCTATAGCGGCCTCCATGTTTGGGCCAGAATATTCTGTCACGGTGTGTGGTCAGGTTCAGAGACCAATTGCTACAGCAGTTGTAAGGCTTACCTGAAACCAGCAGGATTGGTACACCAGCGGGTCACCCTGGGAATGACGCAGGCTCACCTGAGGTGCGGGGTTGAAGTATCCACCGGTCTTCACCAGAGCTCCTAATGGTGGAGATGGATTTGGCTGCGTGTGAATACCAGGTCGCAGTCTCAGGATCCCCCCACCAGGGAAAGGGCACGCTGGAAACCAAGAGCGGATCAAACAGTTTAGGGATGACACAAAAGCGGAGTCAGTCACAAGCCAAAAGTCGGTCACAAACGATATAGACTGCCTGACACAGTAGAAGTCCCAGGTTCAAGTCCAGGCCCTGACACCCTACTTTGCGCTTCAAAATGCGAATTTTCCAGTGAACACAGTGCCAACATGGGGCAAACGGACACAAACTGCAGGAGAGCCAGTAGGTTCATATCTGGTTACCGACCTGCAATGCCACAGACCATATGTTAACACAGTTAAACATCCAACACGTTTCAGGGTAATTGCCTCCCCCTTCAATGGCCTTAACAGTGGGCTTAACATTTATGCTGTTATTGACCCATACAGTATTTGATAAACAGAGGCTAAAAACCTGGTTTGGACTTAACCACCTTAGCATGTCCCTGGAAGGGACAGGTAAAAATCCAAACGTGTTTCAGGGTAGTTTCTGGTACAGCTTTGGATGCTGCTCCCGCTTGCTAGATGTTTTGTCTAGCTTTGAGCGGGGCGATATATGCTTGCTAGATGGTTCTCATCGATCTTTAGCTGGTTGTGCCAAAACACCGGGCACAGTGGTCTAGAGGAGGATGGCTAATTATGTCTATTAAAGACAGCCATACTGAACCTGGTACTACACTTAACCGATGCATATTACAAAAAGCTTTATTCAGTGGAATTATAATAAAATCAGAAACAGACAATGTACTAAGATCACCAAGCTAGGATGCAGCTGGTGTAATCTGGTGGAACCGGTCTGGCGTGAACCTTCCACGATGTTTGCCTCTCTCTGGGACCTTCCAACCATCCAGTCATGGAAAACTATAAATTGACAAGATGGTATTTAGCATAAAGAGCTATAACTGGCTGAAGGACATAGTGACTATTATCTCTTGTTCCAACAGATATGGGTTCCCCCCTGATTCCCCCTTATGTTGCAGCTCCCAACTGGTTGTGCCCGAAACAAAACATCTGGCACATTGGTCTAGAGGAGGATGGCTAAAAATGTCTATTAAACACAGCCATACTGAACCTCCCTCGCACTCCAGTAAATCTTAATATTTCACTCCATGGAGCCCATGGAGGTTTTAGGATAAGGGGACTGGTAGTGCCCGGAACACAATACCGGGCACAGTGGTCTAGAGGAGGATGGATAAATAGGCTACCAGAATAAACCAGACACTGATGAGCGCCACCACCTTGATACTGGTATATTAAGGGCAGCCACCGCTGAACCTCCCTCGCACACCAGCGAGCCAATGGGGGCTTTAGGATGAGGAAACTCCGTATGTGTAGACCGTTATATATCCAAGAGAAAGTCACCATAGGTAGTCTGAAAGTGATAATAGAATAAAATGTTACTCAATGTAACTTATCATTCCAAATGTATAGGTCCCACAGAGAGTCAGGGCATTGTAGAAGGGTCATGTCTGACCAGTTTCGCAAAGTGAGACCGGCTGCTTTAGAGCTTTGTGGTGATGGGGATTTTAGTAGTATATGGTCTGCCTCTCTGATTATAATTGTACTGAATAAAGCATTTTGTAATATGCATCTGTTGGGTAAGAGTACCTGATTGTAGAGGTTAGCACACCTCTTGTCAAGATGGGGACTGCTAAAGATGAGGAAAGGGACCTGTCTGTGCGATATCATTGCACAGAGTAGGTAAGCATAAAAGATGGCTGTGCGGTGTTTACATGTTGGATGTTGTAGGTCTTGATGACACGATGGTACTGCAGGTCAGTTGCATTGCTGGTTGATGGTATTGCAGGACGGTGGCATGACTGGTTACAAAATGTAATATACTCCATCTACAAGAGAACAAATTAGACAAGTTAGACGTAAGGACAATAGCAGTCCTACAGAAAATAAAAGAATATAATGAAAGCTGGCCTTTCACTTTAATCTGCGGAGAAATTGAAGCCTGGTTAAGGATCCAATTGAACTAAGTGAACTAACCGAGTGAACTAATATAGGTTCACTTTAATTGCTGGCAGAGTATGTAAGGCTAGGTTCACACGGTGTGGGGTGATTGCGGGTGCGAGAATCACAGCTGGTCCTGTACGCACAACCACCTGCAGCCAATACGTGCTGCTCTGTAGAGACACGCAGCCGCAAACCCACATAAGTGTGACCCTAGGGTTACATCTGGTAGTGTCAGCCTACATTCACTCAGTAAACACTCATGACTTACCTGTTGTTTGGAGGAGTTGAACCATCCCTGCAGATGATGACAAATATGGCAGCATCAAATTAGCGGAGGCTTCTGATGGAACTCTGGGAGAACTTGCACTGGTGTCCTCTACTGAAGAGGATATCTTCCTTCTCTTTGTGTCAGGCCGATATTCCCAATCTAAAGAAAAGCAAAATGTTATTATAGTGTATAATACAGATGGAGGAAAAAAACTGGTGTGGAAAAGTCAGAAATCATCTATTATAAATCAGACTCCATAAATACAGCCTACAGATTGGATTTGCATTGTACTTTGCGCAGATGAATTGGGATTATCCAATACTCACGACTATCGGTTATCATGGGTAATCCCTATATCTGCAGATGTGAAGATCTATAGATCTGGGTTTAATGTACAATGCACATTGGAGCGTACAGGTAGGAAGCAATTTGCAGATTGGTACTAAAATGGTTCAATTTAAATGTGTGCATACATGTAGCAAGTATAGCTGTAAAGTAGACATGCTTGGAAAACCCTTTCTTTTCTGTTTTGTGTAGAATGAAGCAGGTTTGGATTCCACATTGGGTCCTCTCAGCTTGGTAAAACTCGAGTGCTTTTCAGTTGAACCTTTTGTGTCGCCAGCAGAAGAGCCTTTTCCATATGTATCAAGAGGGACAGAGCACTTCAAATCTGTATCCCAACAGTGAATTCTCAATAGACATATATAGAGGACTTATTTGATGACACCAAAGGCTCAAGTAAAAAGCTTTCAGCAAGTGTTAGGGCTAGCTTCCATGAGCTGTACCCTCTGAAGATCGATCCACGGTGGATCACTTTTCTGATGACGTTTGACAGGAGGAGAAGAGGCATTTTGTTTCTTCCCCACCACCTGTTGTAGCCTCTGAAAACCTGCACAACCAGCATGTGTACAGCCGCTGCCTGCACAGCCTAGGGGGGGGGGGCAGTAAAAACATGGCTCAGCTGTTTGTTTTGACTGACCCCAGCTACAGGTGTAAACATAGCCTTATAGCTGTGCCAGTGAAGGGGGAGATATCCCCACCCGGAACCTGTAAATACCCCTCAGGTGAACAGATCCTGTCCTGCTATAAAAGTCATGTGTTTTTGATA
The DNA here is from genome assembly GCF_062004578.1 of Staurois parvus. NCBI lineage: Eukaryota > Metazoa > Chordata > Amphibia > Anura > Ranidae > Staurois > Staurois parvus. The sequence continues at coordinate 3,194,725 of NW_028318158.1, forward strand.
AAGGTTTGCTCTAAGATGCATTTTCTTATTTGTTAATCATAAAGGGAAATATACAAATTGCATAGCGAACCATAAAAATAATTGTACAAAAGTGTCAACATTGCACTATGCTATTATAACGATGACATATTTCATTTCAGCATTTGGATATGTAATATGTCATGCAGGGGCTAATCCATCGGATAAACGAACGGACTTTTCTGTACTGATAGTAAAACTAGTTTTCATCCATTGGAATATGAATCCTGTAATGAGGACTAAGAACTGTGTCTGACTACTTACTTGGATACTCTTCAGCGTGTTTCCTTTTAAGTCGCTCCGCCTCCTCATAATAGGGCTTTTGCTGCTCCAGTGACAGGTTTTTCCATTCTTCTCCAAGCCTGGCACTAATGGTGGAAAATGGGGTGCCAGGATAGGCTTGGTTCAAGACTGGACGGTGAATGCGAGACCAGATCATGTACGCATTCATTGGCCGTTTCACACGTCCCTTCTTGTTCTTGGAGAACGCCACGTCTGATAGTCCTAGAAAAAAGAATAATGGAGTTATACCTGGGGCAGTCACAATTTTCAGACTGTGTAATAGAGGTATTAATACCAAAAGGCATCTAAAGCTAAAAATCAAAATCTATATTTTGCAGTTTTTCAGTCCTTAGCTGTAGTGAGTGCATTTGTTCCTTTTCTCTGGTCTTGTTTCTTTTATTTTTATCTTTTGATCAAAGCAGTAACACACTTCCTGTCCTAGGGGTGACAACGCTCCTTCCTCTGTATATATAGAAGGAGCAGCATTGTCACCCTAGGCAGCTCTCCTGATTTCTGTGGCGGCACCCAACAGGAGGGAAGGGCCAGGAGAGCCTGCGGGGGACCCGAGAAGAGGAGGATCCAGGCTGCTCTGTGCAAAACCACTGCACACAGCATGTAAGTATAGACGTGTTTGTTATTAAAAAAAAAAAAATGAACCTTTAGATTCGCTTTAAGCTTTGCAAATTAAACCTGGAAGCTGATTGGTTTCTATTCAGAGCTGCTCCAGATTTTGCACTCTCTAGGCTTAGTAAATGTTCTGTTGAAAAAAATGCGCTCAGACTGAAAAGTAAAAACGAAGGCCCTGTTCCCACCTATGCACTTTTGACATGCTAAAATGCACCTTCCCAGCGCATGAAAGATAGTTCTCTTTAAATCCTATCTAAGTGTTGCCCTGTGTTACTTTACAGCGAGCAGCGCTTTTCAAAAGTCCTGATTGCAGCCATGCTCAAAAATGAAGTGCACCAAGAGCACAAAACATGCTAAACATGCAAGATGTGTTTTCAAAAAATTCATATGTTTACAACTCACATTTGTGAATAGGCCCTAATGCCTCATTTACATCTAAGTACTGTCAAGATTATATTTATATGTGTGTGTATATATATATGTATGTGTATATATATAATTTTGTTTTATTTTTTTAATAAAACATTTTGGGCTTCCCTATGAACCTACAATTTCACCTTTATTATTGTGACATTATTGATATTAGTATTATTAAATGGTAGCTCTCAGCAATAAAACCGGAAAAAAACAGAGCGGTGGGTGTAAATGGACTTGTGTCATGCTAAAAACAGACAGATGGGGATCCGTTCCCCTTCATCTAGCGAATCGGATCAGATGGCAGTCGGGTGTAAACAGACAGAGCAGTCTGTTTACTTCCAACCGACCATAAAGGAGAGCAGCTTGTGTCTGCTTCCACTCTGCATAAGCGGAGCGGACATGGACCAGCCATCCACTTGCTTTGCGGGGATCAGCGGACAGATCCCTGCTGAGCAAGCGGACTCCTTTAGGGAGTCCGGTCTGTATGGAAGGGGCTGTAAGTGGTGAATGATGGTAAATGGCAGCTGAAACTGGCTGGCCCTGGAGTTAACCTGCATTTACCTAGGAATCTCTGCATATCACTTGCTAAAGGTAAAGCTAAAGAACTGTAATAATAAATCCTGAAATGTACTTACCTGCTTTCGATGGAGGAATAGTCAGAGGTATGTGCTGGACATTTAGATTCTGATGTCTGGCAGGAAGAGGCTCCAGCGAAGTGTTTGATGTTAGATGATGGTTTGCTAGGCTGGGATGTGGATATTGGTTGTTGGTTTCCACATTGGTTATGTCCTCATCTCCTGCCAGATCAGAGAAGAAGCTATCTGCCCAACTCCTTTTTTTTGGGTTAGCTGGGACCTGCTTTATTTCTGAGCTAGCTAACTGGCTAGTTGACATGCAGCCATTCGCAGGCTCAGAAATCATGTCCCAGACCCTGTCATTGTGCGCTGCGTCATACTGTGCAGCTGCAAAATAATGCCGGGTAGGTGGTAGCTCCAGCATTGTGTTTGCTGCTAGATGATGGTGTGCTGACCCGAACTGTGGAGATTGGATGTTGGTTTTATCTCCTACCAGGTCAGCAGTCCAGCTATCCATCCCATCAGTTGACTCTTGGATGGCTGGGACCCGCTGCTCTTCTGAGTAATTCTCAGAGGTGAAGCTCGCTACCCACGCAGCCATTTTTTGGGTGGCTGGGACCTGTTGCTTTTCTGAGCTAGCTAGCTGGTAAGTTGACTCCCAGCCATTGGCAGGCTCAGAAATCGTGTCCCAGACCCTGATGTTGTTCAGCGGGTCAGATGCTGCAGATGGTAAATAAGATTGGGTAGGAGCTAGCTCCAGCACGGTGTTTGCTAGGCTGGGCTGTGGAGAATGATGGATGGTTTTATCTTCCTCCTTAGTGACGTTCTTATCTCCTTCTGAGTTGGAGATGATGCTCTCAAACCAATTAGTTGTTTCATTATTGGCTTGGCCAAACTCAGAGTCATGGTAATTGATCAGCTCAGAAATCATGTCCCAGTCGCTGTCATTGTCTGGGTCAAATTCTGAGAAATCATGGAAACCAATTTCAACATCAGGCCACTCCATGGCGATGTCTAGTTGGTTGTAGAACACTGATGTTATTAGTGTGTAATGAAATAGGGGCTGTGAAATCTGGCCTACAGCCCCTAAAGGCTGGGCTTTAGATCTCAAAACAGCCCACTAATTTCCTACCTGAGATGTTAAATATGGAGAGCAATACCGAAAAATCCAAGAATATAGGCAAATGATGCAAAAATCTGAAACTGCGAAAAGGATGTAAAATACGCTGACGAGATGGGTCCTTGTGCCTCTGCTCTCCACCACTCACACACAAGGACTGATCAGACACTGCTCAGGCTTCTATTTATAGAAACCAAAACTGCTGAGTCATCACCAACTGACAAAATTTAACCCCTTACTGCCTGGACACAATATTGTAACTGTACATATCATCACAACAGCTTTGTATATCCTGGTGGATTATACCTTGTTTTGTTCAGGACAAAGTGGGCTTTCTTTTGCTGGTAAATGGTAATGGATATCTCCTATATTTTTTGTTTTATTATCAAAGGAAAAAAGGGCCAAAATGGCCGCCGTGTCATCTCCAACTGACAAGATTTAAAAATTTAACCCCTTAGTGTCTGAACACAATTTTGCAACTGTGCATATTATCACAACAGCTCTGTATATCCTGGCGGACTATACCTTGTTTTGTTCAGGACAAAATGTTTTGTTTTTTTTTTGCTGGTAAATAATAATGGATATTTTTTTTTTTTTTTTTTTTTTTTTAAATATTATTATCATCAAAGGAAAATTGTCCCAAAATAGTCGCCATGTCATCTCCAAGTGACAGAATTTTAAAAAAATTAACCCCTTAATGCCTGAGCACAATTTTGCAACTGTACATATCATTATACCTTGTTTTGTTCAGGACAAAGTGGGCTTTCTTTTGCTGGTAAATGGTAAAGGATATCTCCTACTTCTTTTTTTTTTATTATTATTATCATCAAAGGAAATCTGGCCAAAAATGGCTGCCGTGTCATCTCCAACTGACAAAATTTAAAAATGTAACCCCCTTACTGCCTGAACACAATTTTGCAACTGTACATATCACAATAACTTTAACCTGGTGGATTATACCTTGTTTTTTTCAGGACAAAGCGGGCTTTCTGTTGCTGGTAAATGCTAATGGCTAGCTGCTATTTTTTTGGTATTATCAAAGGAAAACTGGCCGCCATGTCAAATGAAAATTTAACCCCTCAATGCCTGAACACAATTTTGCAACTGTACATATCATCACAACAACTTATCCTGGTGGATTACAACACAACATATTCTGGTGGATTCAGTCTTGTTTTCTTCAGAATAAAGTGGGTTTTTTTTTTTGATGGTAAATGGTAAAGGATATCTCCTTTTTTTTAACCACTTCAAGTCCGGACTCTTTTACCCCCTTGCTGTCCAGGCCTATTTTCAGCTTTTAGTGCTATCACACTTTGAATGACAATTGCGCGGTCATGCAACACTGTACCCATATTAATTTTTTTAGCATTTTCTGAGACAGATAAAGCTTTATTTTGGTGGTATTTATTCACCACTGGGATTTTTATTTTTTTTTGCTATGTAAATGAAAAGTCCAAAAATTTTGAAAAAGTGTTTTTCTTATAAATTTTTTTTTTTTTTTTTTTTTTACATACTGTCACCCTAGCAGTACAGTGTCACCATGGTGGGGTGATGAAGTTTTTTTCGTTTTTGTTTTGTTTTTTTTGCTTTTTTTAAACTGATTGATTTTACACCCATAAAGGCTGTAAAAACAACCATTTCTTCTTCTCTCTGGCTGCATTCTTGCAGCCATTGAGAACTACTGTGTGAGCTGTGATTGGTCACAGCTTGTCACATAGTACAAGGCTGTTGTGAATAGCCTTGTACCATGTGACCTCTGTGATCATTCACAGATTTCACATGTAGTAAGCAATGATGTCAGAAGTGACATCTTGCTTACTACTCTGCATGTGATCACTGATTGGCCAAACAGTGATCACATGATTGGGACCTCGACCTCCTGGTGGATTATACCTTGTTTTGTTCAGGACAAAGTGGGCTTTCTTTTGCTGGTAAATGGTAAAGGATATCTCCTATTTTTTTTTTTTTTATTATTATTAATATTATTATCAAAGGAAATCTGGCCAAAAATGGCTGCCGTGTCATCTCCAACTGACAAAATTTAAAAATGTAACCCCCTTACTGCCTGAACACAATTTTGCAACTGAACATATCACAATAACTTTAACCTGGTGGATTATACCTTGTTTTTTTCAGGACAAAGCGGGCTTTCTGTTGCTGGTAAATGCTAATGGATACCACTTTTTTTTTTAAATGTAGCTGTATATTTCTTGCTATTTGTCACACGACAATCATGGCAAAACTGCACCTCATTTTATTCGCCATTGAAAATAATGGCACCTGAACCTGCGTTTTGTGATCACAGTGTTTCTGCTGCGATTCCAAAAGACCCAAATGTGAATAGAGCCAACCTGGTTCACACATATGCATTTCTGGATTTGTATTGAAACTCACAGGTTCACATGACGCAGGGGTGTGGACGTTTTTGAAAAAACTACTTGTCCAGCGACTAAATCAGGGCCCCAATCTACTTGTCCCTCATGAGAATCTGCTTGTCCAGATAAACAATTTTTTCTTTTTTAACTTTATCCCTTTTGCTGCCAGAGCCGTTTTTTTGCACATGTTTAAAAAATAATTTTAGGCCTGAAGATTACATGAAACTCCTCAATATTATATATTTTCTGAAAGCAGAGACCCTGGAGAATGAAATAGTGGTGATTCCAATTTTTTATGTCACATGATTTTACCGCAAACGTTTAGTAAAAAGTACAAGGAAGTTAATTTTAGGGCACAAAAAAAACAATAAATTAGCCAATTTTTTTGTACCATATAAAAGATGAGGTTGCAGCGAGTAAATGGATATCCAACTTATCGAACCTTAAATTTGTGCGCGCTCGTGATATGGCGACGAACTGCAGTATCTTATATTTTCTATAGGTCGACGCTTTTAAAGCTCCGTCACCAGTTTAGTGTTACGGAGGAGGTCTGGTGCTAGAATTATTGCTCTCATCCTGGCGTGCACGGCGATATGTAACGTGTATTACAATTGACGGTTTCATGCCTAGGCGCCCCAGCATGTGCTTTTACGTTTGTATTGGGGGGTGGGGGCCTCAATTTTTTTTAGGGGGGAGGATGGTATGTGCTTGGGTGTAACTTTCACTGTGTGGCCGCCGCCAATTGCTTCACCTGACAGGTGAGCCCTGCTGCTTGTCCACAGCAGGGCTAAAGGTAGAAACTACCTGCCGGGCACCCGAAACTACATGTCCCAGGCGTTGGGCGATAGGAATCCAACATCCCTGATGCGTACTTAAGTGTTTACATATGATTGCTATTGACAAGAGTTTTTACATTGAAGTCAATGGGAGGCAGTCTGTAAATCCAGGTTCCCTGATGCAATTTCTAGTCGCCATGGTGACCTGGCGCCTGGGATTTGTCAAGCCCTGATGTGTAGTTCCTTTATTGTCAAAACCATCTAGTTGCCACAATAAATTTTTGTTTCATGATTGAGGTCTTTCTGGGAAAAAGACACAATGTTCGGTGTTCACAGTGCATCGGGCCAGACACTTCGCTTTGGACCCGGTAGCAAGTGGAGATTACTGGAGTAGCTGTGTCAATTTCAGTTACATTGGTCCAAGCTGAACCAATGTAAGTTACTATGTATAAAATATCCATACCTGGAACTCCTCTTTAACTTGCTGGCTTCTCATTGATATTCGCAGTTCCACTACTCATGAAAGCTAAAATGTCTTACTCCGGCCTAGGACAAACCATGATCTAATGGTTCTGCTTGTGTATGATGCTAAGAAGTAAATGGAGATTGAAATGTAGGATAGAAGATGTTGGCGATTGGTTGAGCCTGATGAAATGTATCTAAAATACGGAAAGCGATTATAATATGGCGGCAGCCTTCATATGTAAAATATTGTGTCTTGTACCTTAAATTTAGCAACGTTTGATGTATCTCCCAGTTGAAGGAGGGGGGGTCACACAGAAATCCCCACACACACCCCACACTAATAACCTTATTAACTGCTTTGTAATTTGTTATTCATTAAAAAGGGACTCGGCTGTGTTTGAGCACTACAAACTGAAACCTCTATTTTAATTCATTTTTGTATTTGAATGGTTTTTATTAATTAAAAAAAAAAACAATACAGATCTCCCCTGTCAGTACTGGCATGCTGCTTTGTATTGCTCTGCATAGCAGAGCAATACAAAGTAGCATGCTTATATAGTAAAACACACACAGGCCACATAGTAAAACAGCACACAGTTAACCCTTTGATCGCCCCAGATGTTAACCCCTTCCTGCCCAGTGTCATTAGTAGCTTTTTATTAGCACTGATCACTGTATTAGTGTCACTGGGGATGTCAGTGGCAGTTAGTCAGTTCCCCCCAGTGTCCCAATGCCCGCTGCAGTCCATCTATAAGTCGCTGATTGCTGCCATTACTAGTGTTGAAAAAAACTCATTCCAGTATATATACCGCCATTTGTAGATGCTATAACTTTGACGTAAAGCAATTAATTTACACTTATTGGGATTTTTTGTAGCAAAGACATGTAGCAGAATACCTTTTTGGCCTAAATGTATGCCGAAATTTGATTTTTTAACATTTTTTTTACTGGATATGTTTTATAGCAAAAAGGCAAAAAATATATATATTTTCAAAATTGACGGTCTTTTTTTGTTTATAGTGCAAAATATAAAAAACACAGATCAAATACCACTGAAAGAAAGCTCCATTTGTGGGGAAAAAAGGACATAAATTTAATTTGGGTGCAGCGTTGCATGACTATGCAATTGTCAGTTAACCTCCTTGGCGGTATGATTATTTCAGATTTTTGGTGCTGAAAGCGGTACCATTATTTTGCATGGACATTTGGCCTTTTATATTATAGGCCTGTAATTCTTAGGAATAACTCACTGAAATCTGTCCGAACAAGAGTCTAGTAAACATCCTGGGTAGGATAAAACTTGAAACACAAAATCATAAATTATAATTTAATAAATAATCATAACAAAATAATATAATAATAATAATAAATTTAATTCAATAATATAATCAAACCAAAAACACTGAAATTTGAAATAAAGCGCCAAGTTCGTACATCGCTGAGCAAAGTCGCAAAATCGTTTTCAGTATCTGATGACGAATTTTCCCACGAATCATCACTCAATTCTGCAAGTAGTTCCAATTTACTATCGCTGTTCTCATGCTGGTCTAAAACCGCTTTTGACCTAAAGGGACGCTTTTTGGACGCCATGGACATTTCTCAGTTTGCAGGTAGAAAGAACAGTAAAAATGAAGGCAGGGCACAGGACAAAGCACTCGGGACAAAATGTATGTGAAATGGTTTGGTACAGTAATGTTTTACTATGTGATTTTAGTGATTTTTGTGAATGTCACTTTTTGTCATTTTCAAATTTCCCGCCGTTCCGTCCCCCGTATGTCCTGACGCTCGCAGGGGACAGAACCCAGATGACAGATGCCAGCATCCGCCGGATTACATTGCTGGGGACACTGCAGGAGGGACATCGCGGGAGCACAGGACAAGGTAAGTGACCGAGGGATCGCGGAGCAGCGCCGCATGGTAAGCCTGAGTGTAGCTCGGGGTTACCGCTTGTGGTACTGAAACTTTACCCCGAGCTACACTGGGGAATACCGCCAGGGAGGTTAAAGTAATGCAGCGCCGTATCGCAAAAAACTGGCCTGGTCAGGAAGGGGGGGTAAATCCTCTGGAGGGCAAGTGGTTAAACAGCATGTCTCATTCAGAAGGCTGTACCGCCACCGAATGCAACCCACTCAAGTGCATGGGAAGTCTCCACAACTGCCCTGTAACTGCATGCAATGCAATGTGGTTTCAGCGCAGTGGGTCGTATTTTCAGAATTTGAAGAGGTGGCATATCGCCTCCTCACCGCCAGTCAAATGCCTCTAAAAAGCACATATGTTGTTTTTTAAAATTGCGTTGGGTTGTGTTACTCAACTATGAACGTATTGTTAGTTGGAGTTCTTATTTAATAAGATTTCTAGCCATATGTGCTGTCGCATCACAATCAAGTGTACCATACAGATGTTTTATTTATTTATATATATATATAGCTTCTGATTGTTCACCTTTTTATTATATCAGCACTGATCCTAATTGAATTTTTATATCCACTGTATACATATGTATATAATCCATCTGGTGCAAAGGGGTGTGACTATATGTTAACACAATAAATTATGGATGAACCCTCTGTACATTGCTATACACCCTTTCTAGCAAACATTGTAATAAAAAAAAACAGGGATTTTTAGTTCACATATATTGTAATATATGTTTAAGCTGGCCAACTGCGTCAAAGTAATCCCTTTCTGGCCAGTCCCTATGTCACGGTGTGTGGTCAGGTTCAGAGACCAATTGCTACAGCAGTTGTAAGGCTTACCTGAAACCAGCAGGATTGGTACACCAGCGGGTCACCCTGAGAATGACGCAGGCTCACCTGAGGTGCGGGGTCGAAGTATCCAACGGTCTTCACCAGAGCTCCTAATGGTGGAGATGGATTTGGCTGCGTGTGAATACCAGGTCGCAGTCTCAGGATCCCCCCACCAGGGAAAGGGCACGCTGGAAACCAAGAGCGGAACAAACAGTTTAGAGATAAGACAAAAGCGGAGTCAGTCACAAGCCAAAGGTCGGTCACAAACGATATAGACGGCAGCAGTAAGGATGAGCGGGATATTGGCTGGAAGGCACAATAATCTGGCAAGGAGGAAGTGCATGGACCTGGCTTTTATAGGAAGTTCATGGGAGGAGCAAGGAGTTCAACGTTCAAGAGAAAACAAGGCACGAGGCAGGATTATCCAATAGATCAGGCAGAGTGTTGTCCAGCATCTCAGGTAGCTCAGTGTGAAGAGTTACTGCCTGACACAGTAGAAGTCCCAGGTTCAAGTCCAGGCCCTGACCGTACTCCCCGCCTCCCAGGACGTCCTCTGGACGTTTTAGGGCCAGGTTTGTGAGAAAACCTCTGGTGGAATTCTCTTGTTAATCTAGAGGCGTGAATATTCTCCTCAGGCTCCCAAGAATTTTCTTCTGGCCCATAACCTTCCCATTGAACCAGATATTGTAATTTATTCCTAAAGATCCTGGAATCAAGAATTTTCTCCACCACAAATTCTTCTTCACCCTGTATCTCAACAGGTGGACAAATTCTTCCAGGGAAAGGATTTTCCTGAAACGGTTTGAGTAGTGATATGTGAAAAACAGGGTGAATCCTCATACTGTCCGGAAGCTTTAAGCGGAAAGTGACTGGGTTGATTTGGGCAGAAATCTGAAAAAGGACCCACAAACTTTTGACCCAACTTAGCAGATGGCACATGCACCTTCAAATTCTTTGTTGATAACCAAACTTGGTCACCCACATGAAACGTAGGAAATGCTCTCCGGTGTCAGCAGCCTTTTTGTAATATTCCTGAGCTTCCCTCAAAGTCTCAATCAATGTCTCCTGAATCGCCTGCAATGTAGTTAGTCTGTTGGTAACAGCAGGAATTGGAGTTGTGATAGGGAGATCAGGAATAAAAACTGGATGATAACCGGTGTTTAAGTAAAAGGGAGACGTGGAACTATGTTTAGAATTGTATGCAAACTCTGCAGTGGGAAGGCAGTCCACCCAGTCATCCTGAAGATAAGTGACAAAGCATCGAAGATACTGTTCCATTGTTTGATTAGTTCTCTCAGTCTGACCATTAGACTGGGGATGAAAAGCGGAGGACAGATTGATTGTAACACCTAAGGCTGAGCAAAAGCTTTTCCAGAATTTTGAAGTAAACTGCACACCTCTGTCAGACACCACATCATCAGGGATTTCATGCAGTTTAAAGACTTCTCGAACCATCAGTTCAGAAGTCTGTTCAGCAGTGGGCACCCCCTTAACTGGAACAAAATGGGCCATTTTTGTGAGACGGTCAACAACTACCAAAATGGTGGTCATTCCTTTTGAGGGAGGTAAATCCACCACAAAATCCATAGAAATAGACCCCCATGGTCTTGATGGAACAGAGAGTGGCTAAAGCAACCCCAAAGGAGAGGCTCGGGGAATTTTATTGCGTGCACAGGTCAAGCCTGAGGCCACATAGCGTTTGACATCTTTCCTGTACCCCGGCCACCAAAAGGAATGCGATAACAGTTCTTCGGTCTTAGAGACTCCAAAATGCCCAGCGAGTTTGGAATCATGAACCAACTTGAGAGCTTCCACCCGAACAGATTCAGGTACATAAAGATGATGTCCTTGAATCCAAAAGCCATTCTTATAAGTCAGGTTAATGTCTTTAGGTGGATGATTGAGAAGTGGGTCATTCTCATACCCCTCTTTAAGAAGATACAAGAATGCCTTAGGACTTGTGGCCCCCAGAAAGTTCTTTTGAGGCAGGATTGTGCATTCAGAGTTGTTCTCCTGGAGAGGCCCAGACAACATCCGTGATAAAGCATCAGCCTTACCGTTTCTTGACCCAGGTCGATATGAGATAATAAAATTGAACCTGGAAAAGAACAGTGACCAACGTGCTTGTCTAGAAGACAATCTGTTGGCAAAACGGATGAATTCTAGATTTTTATGATCAGTGAAGACAGTCACAGGATGCTTAGCCCCTTCCAACAGATGCCTCCATTCGGAAAAAGCTTCCTTAATTGCCAGCAACTCCTTATTCCCAATGTCATAATTCTTTTCAGCTGATGACATCAAATGAGAAAAATATGCACAGGGATGAAGCTGCATTTTTTCTCCTCGTCTCTGAGAAATGATAGCTCCTACGGCAGAGTCTGAGGCATCCACTTCCACAATAAAAGGTAGCTCAGGATCTGGATGTACCAATATTGGTGCAGAAGTGCAAGGAGTCTTTAGCTTACTAAAAGCAGTTTGCGCCTCAGTTGACCATGCAAAGGGCACTCCTTTCTTTGTCAGCTGTGTAATTGGTGCTATTACTTTAGAGAGGTTTCTTATGAATTTCCTATAAAAGTTGGCAAATCCAATAAATCGTTGTATTTCCTTAACGTTTCCAGGGGCAGTCCAATCCACCGCTGCCTTGATCTTTTCGGGATCCATGCTCACTCCTTCTGATGAAACGATATATCCCAAGAACTGGATCTGGGTTTGTTCAAACTCACACTTCTCCAGTTTGATGTAAAGTCGGTTCATCCTTAACCTTTTGAATACAGTGCAGACATGCTTGCGATGCTCCTCCAGGTTGTCCGAAAAGATGAGAATATCGTCCAGATAAGCAATAACAAACTGGTCCAAGAGATCTCGAAAAACATCATTGATGAAGTGCTGAAAAGTCACGGTAGCATTGCATAGGCCAAAAGGCATAACTAGGGACTCGAAGTGTCCATATCTGGTGCTAAAGGCAGTTTTCCATTCGTCTCCTTGCAGCATGCGTACCAGGTTATATGCCCCCCGAAAGGCAAGTTTTGTGAAGACTTTGGCAGATCGGAGTCTTTCCAACATTTCTGCGATTAAAGGGAGTGGGTAAAGGTTTTTAACAGTGATTTTATTCAAGCCCCTAAAATCAATGCATGGACGCAAAGTGGAGTCCTTTTTCTCAACAAAGAACAGGGCTGCCCCTGCAGATGTTGAGGGTCTGATAAAGCCCTTCTCCAAATTCTCATCAAGCCACTCCCTTAGCACCTTTAATTCAGGTTCTGATAAATTGAAAATGCGGCTGAATGGTATTTCTGCTCCTGGAAGCAGTTCAAATGGGACAATCGTATGGACGATGAGGAGGTAATTGATCCGCATTCTTTTTATCACAGATGTCTTGAAACTCATGGTATTGTAGAGGCAGGTTGTCTTATGACTGTGTAGTTACCATATCAGCCTGTGATTCTCTGATTGGTAGAGAATTGTACCACATGGTTTCCTACAATGTTCCTCACAATGGGGGGATGTAAAATTTATCGTCCGTGCTCCCCAGTTGATGGAGGGATTATGGGTAGAAAACCTGGGGATGCCCAGGATGACAGGAAATTTAGGTGATGTAATCAGCTGAAAGCTGATGGTCTCAAAATGGTCAGCCTGAAATTGGAGTAGTAGAGGAACGGTTTCATGAGTAACTGGTCCTGATGATAAAGGTGAATCATCAACCGTCTCCATATCAATAGGGGCGGATTTGTTTCTTCTGAGAATATTATTATTGTGGGCAAACTCTATGTCCATAAAGTTTCCCCCAGCCCCAGAATCCAGCATAGCAGAAGAAGGAATTTCATAGCCCTCGGTGAAAAGTTTGATAGGGACAACAAAATGAGACTGTTTAGGACCAACTTTATTTTCTTCATGGACCAATGGGGAGATAGACTGGGTAATTGAATTCATGCGTTCAGGCAGGATAACATCAGTCGCAGCAATTTTTCTTTTGACTTTATTGGGACAATTAACTGCGTAATGCCCAGAGTCCCCACAATATAAACATAAGTTCTCCAAACGTCTTCTCTTTCTCTTGAGTAGAAATGGATCTTTTAATAGCATCTACCTGCATAGGTTCAGGTGTGTTAGAATCTGAAGAAATGTTTAGATCCTTCTGACTGAACTGATTAGCAGAGAAACGTATACCGCCATTACTTCCAAACATTCCCAATCTCTCCTTTCTGTAAGTTTCTGGTCAATCCGAATGTATAATTGGATGAACTTCTTAAGATCGGTAGGAGTCTCTACTCCGGCGAGCTCATCCTTCACCTGTTCAGAGAGCCCTTGCCGAAACGGACTCTTTTGCGCTGCTGGGTTCCAGGTGGTATCTGAGATCCATCGTCGAAATTCAGTTGTATACTCCGCAACAGGGCGTCTACCCTGCCGCAAACTATGCAGCTTTGCTTCAGCGGTAGGGATCATCAAAGACCTGATTCATTGCAGTCACAAAAGTCTCAAAGCTGTTTAACATTGCGTTGTCTTGCTCTATATAATGAGAGGCCCAAGCTAGGGCTTCCTCAGTCAGGAGGTTTATAACAAATAATACCGTCTGTTTCTCAGAATTAAATGCAGCAGGTTGCATCTGGAAATAAATGCGGCATTGGTTAAGGAAACCCCTGTAGTGGCGGCGGTCTCCATTGAACTTGAAAGGCAGAGGCATGCGTGTATTAGCAACATCGCGTGAACTTAAGTCCAGCAATCATCTCTGCAGAGCATGGATCACTTCCTGTTGCCCCTCTACTACACTTTGCAGTTGGGAAAATTTCTTTTGGTAGGTAACACCAAACTCTTGCAGCTCTGAAATTTGCTGCCTGACAGGAGCCATGGCATTTGCTATAGCGGCCTCCATGTTTGGGCCAGAATATTCTGTCACGGTGTGTGGTCAGGTTCAGAGACCAATTGCTACAGCAGTTGTAAGGCTTACCTGAAACCAGCAGGATTGGTACACCAGCGGGTCACCCTGGGAATGACGCAGGCTCACCTGAGGTGCGGGGTTGAAGTATCCACCGGTCTTCACCAGAGCTCCTAATGGTGGAGATGGATTTGGCTGCGTGTGAATACCAGGTCGCAGTCTCAGGATCCCCCCACCAGGGAAAGGGCACGCTGGAAACCAAGAGCGGATCAAACAGTTTAGGGATGACACAAAAGCGGAGTCAGTCACAAGCCAAAAGTCGGTCACAAACGATATAGACTGCCTGACACAGTAGAAGTCCCAGGTTCAAGTCCAGGCCCTGACACCCTACTTTGCGCTTCAAAATGCGAATTTTCCAGTGAACACAGTGCCAACATGGGGCAAACGGACACAAACTGCAGGAGAGCCAGTAGGTTCATATCTGGTTACCGACCTGCAATGCCACAGACCATATGTTAACACAGTTAAACATCCAACACGTTTCAGGGTAATTGCCTCCCCCTTCAATGGCCTTAACAGTGGGCTTAACATTTATGCTGTTATTGACCCATACAGTATTTGATAAACAGAGGCTAAAAACCTGGTTTGGACTTAACCACCTTAGCATGTCCCTGGAAGGGACAGGTAAAAATCCAAACGTGTTTCAGGGTAGTTTCTGGTACAGCTTTGGATGCTGCTCCCGCTTGCTAGATGTTTTGTCTAGCTTTGAGCGGGGCGATATATGCTTGCTAGATGGTTCTCATCGATCTTTAGCTGGTTGTGCCAAAACACCGGGCACAGTGGTCTAGAGGAGGATGGCTAATTATGTCTATTAAAGACAGCCATACTGAACCTGGTACTACACTTAACCGATGCATATTACAAAAAGCTTTATTCAGTGGAATTATAATAAAATCAGAAACAGACAATGTACTAAGATCACCAAGCTAGGATGCAGCTGGTGTAATCTGGTGGAACCGGTCTGGCGTGAACCTTCCACGATGTTTGCCTCTCTCTGGGACCTTCCAACCATCCAGTCATGGAAAACTATAAATTGACAAGATGGTATTTAGCATAAAGAGCTATAACTGGCTGAAGGACATAGTGACTATTATCTCTTGTTCCAACAGATATGGGTTCCCCCCTGATTCCCCCTTATGTTGCAGCTCCCAACTGGTTGTGCCCGAAACAAAACATCTGGCACATTGGTCTAGAGGAGGATGGCTAAAAATGTCTATTAAACACAGCCATACTGAACCTCCCTCGCACTCCAGTAAATCTTAATATTTCACTCCATGGAGCCCATGGAGGTTTTAGGATAAGGGGACTGGTAGTGCCCGGAACACAATACCGGGCACAGTGGTCTAGAGGAGGATGGATAAATAGGCTACCAGAATAAACCAGACACTGATGAGCGCCACCACCTTGATACTGGTATATTAAGGGCAGCCACCGCTGAACCTCCCTCGCACACCAGCGAGCCAATGGGGGCTTTAGGATGAGGAAACTCCGTATGTGTAGACCGTTATATATCCAAGAGAAAGTCACCATAGGTAGTCTGAAAGTGATAATAGAATAAAATGTTACTCAATGTAACTTATCATTCCAAATGTATAGGTCCCACAGAGAGTCAGGGCATTGTAGAAGGGTCATGTCTGACCAGTTTCGCAAAGTGAGACCGGCTGCTTTAGAGCTTTGTGGTGATGGGGATTTTAGTAGTATATGGTCTGCCTCTCTGATTATAATTGTACTGAATAAAGCATTTTGTAATATGCATCTGTTGGGTAAGAGTACCTGATTGTAGAGGTTAGCACACCTCTTGTCAAGATGGGGACTGCTAAAGATGAGGAAAGGGACCTGTCTGTGCGATATCATTGCACAGAGTAGGTAAGCATAAAAGATGGCTGTGCGGTGTTTACATGTTGGATGTTGTAGGTCTTGATGACACGATGGTACTGCAGGTCAGTTGCATTGCTGGTTGATGGTATTGCAGGACGGTGGCATGACTGGTTACAAAATGTAATATACTCCATCTACAAGAGAACAAATTAGACAAGTTAGACGTAAGGACAATAGCAGTCCTACAGAAAATAAAAGAATATAATGAAAGCTGGCCTTTCACTTTAATCTGCGGAGAAATTGAAGCCTGGTTAAGGATCCAATTGAACTAAGTGAACTAACCGAGTGAACTAATATAGGTTCACTTTAATTGCTGGCAGAGTATGTAAGGCTAGGTTCACACGGTGTGGGGTGATTGCGGGTGCGAGAATCACAGCTGGTCCTGTACGCACAACCACCTGCAGCCAATACGTGCTGCTCTGTAGAGACACGCAGCCGCAAACCCACATAAGTGTGACCCTAGGGTTACATCTGGTAGTGTCAGCCTACATTCACTCAGTAAACACTCATGACTTACCTGTTGTTTGGAGGAGTTGAACCATCCCTGCAGATGATGACAAATATGGCAGCATCAAATTAGCGGAGGCTTCTGATGGAACTCTGGGAGAACTTGCACTGGTGTCCTCTACTGAAGAGGATATCTTCCTTCTCTTTGTGTCAGGCCGATATTCCCAATCTAAAGAAAAGCAAAATGTTATTATAGTGTATAATACAGATGGAGGAAAAAAACTGGTGTGGAAAAGTCAGAAATCATCTATTATAAATCAGACTCCATAAATACAGCCTACAGATTGGATTTGCATTGTACTTTGCGCAGATGAATTGGGATTATCCAATACTCACGACTATCGGTTATCATGGGTAATCCCTATATCTGCAGATGTGAAGATCTATAGATCTGGGTTTAATGTACAATGCACATTGGAGCGTACAGGTAGGAAGCAATTTGCAGATTGGTACTAAAATGGTTCAATTTAAATGTGTGCATACATGTAGCAAGTATAGCTGTAAAGTAGACATGCTTGGAAAACCCTTTCTTTTCTGTTTTGTGTAGAATGAAGCAGGTTTGGATTCCACATTGGGTCCTCTCAGCTTGGTAAAACTCGAGTGCTTTTCAGTTGAACCTTTTGTGTCGCCAGCAGAAGAGCCTTTTCCATATGTATCAAGAGGGACAGAGCACTTCAAATCTGTATCCCAACAGTGAATTCTCAATAGACATATATAGAGGACTTATTTGATGACACCAAAGGCTCAAGTAAAAAGCTTTCAGCAAGTGTTAGGGCTAGCTTCCATGAGCTGTACCCTCTGAAGATCGATCCACGGTGGATCACTTTTCTGATGACGTTTGACAGGAGGAGAAGAGGCATTTTGTTTCTTCCCCACCACCTGTTGTAGCCTCTGAAAACCTGCACAACCAGCATGTGTACAGCCGCTGCCTGCACAGCCTAGGGGGGGGGGGGGGCAGTAAAAACATGGCTCAGCTGTTTGTTTTGACTGACCCCAGCTACAGGTGTAAACATAGCCTTATAGCTGTGCCAGTGAAGGGGGAGATATCCCCACCCGGAACCTGTAAATACCCCTCAGGTGAACAGATCCTGTCCTGCTATAAAAGTCATGTGTTTTTGATAAAGGTTTGCTCTAAGATGCATTTTCTTATTTGTTAATCATAAAGGGAAATATACAAATTGCATAGCGAACCATAAAAATAATTGTACAAAAGTGTCAACATTGCACTATGCTATTATAACGATGACATATTTCATTTCAGCATTTGGATATGTAATATGTCATGCAGGGGCTAATCCATCGGATAAACGAACGGACTTTTCTGTACTGATAGTAAAACTAGTTTTCATCCATTGGAATATGAATCCTGTAATGAGGACTAAGAACTGTGTCTGACTACTTACTTGGATACTCTTCAGCGTGTTTCCTTTTAAGTCGCTCCGCCTCCTCATAATAGGGCTTTTGCTGCTCCAGTGACAGGTTTTTCCATTCTTCTCCAAGCCTGGCACTAATGGTGGAAAATGGGGTGCCAGGATAGGCTTGGTTCAAGACTGGACGGTGAATGCGAGACCAGATCATGTACGCATTCATTGGCCGTTTCACACGTCCCTTCTTGTTCTTGGAGAACGCCACGTCTGATAGTCCTAGAAAAAAGAATAATGGAGTTATACCTGGGGCAGTCACAATTTTCAGACTGTGTAATAGAGGTATTAATACCAAAAGGCATCTAAAGCTAAAAATCAAAATCTATATTTTGCAGTTTTTCAGTCCTTAGCTGTAGTGAGTGCATTTGTTCCTTTTCTCTGGTCTTGTTTCTTTTATTTTTATCTTTTGATCAAAGCAGTAACACACTTCCTGTCCTAGGGGTGACAACGCTCCTTCCTCTGTATATATAGAAGGAGCAGCATTGTCACCCTAGGCAGCTCTCCTGATTTCTGTGGCGGCACCCAACAGGAGGGAAGGGCCAGGAGAGCCTGCGGGGGACCCGAGAAGAGGAGGATCCAGGCTGCTCTGTGCAAAACCACTGCACACAGCATGTAAGTATAGACGTGTTTGTTATTAAAAAAAAAAAAATGAACCTTTAGATTCGCTTTAAGCTTTGCAAATTAAACCTGGAAGCTGATTGGTTTCTATTCAGAGCTGCTCCAGATTTTGCACTCTCTAGGCTTAGTAAATGTTCTGTTGAAAAAAATGCGCTCAGACTGAAAAGTAAAAACGAAGGCCCTGTTCCCACCTATGCACTTTTGACATGCTAAAATGCACCTTCCCAGCGCATGAAAGATAGTTCTCTTTAAATCCTATCTAAGTGTTGCCCTGTGTTACTTTACAGCGAGCAGCGCTTTTCAAAAGTCCTGATTGCAGCCATGCTCAAAAATGAAGTGCACCAAGAGCACAAAACATGCTAAACATGCAAGATGTGTTTTCAAAAAATTCATATGTTTACAACTCACATTTGTGAATAGGCCCTAATGCCTCATTTACATCTAAGTACTGTCAAGATTATATTTATATGTGTGTGTATATATATATGTATGTGTATATATATAATTTTGTTTTATTTTTTTAATAAAACATTTTGGGCTTCCCTATGAACCTACAATTTCACCTTTATTATTGTGACATTATTGATATTAGTATTATTAAATGGTAGCTCTCAGCAATAAAACCGGAAAAAAACAGAGCGGTGGGTGTAAATGGACTTGTGTCATGCTAAAAACAGACAGATGGGGATCCGTTCCCCTTCATCTAGCGAATCGGATCAGATGGCAGTCGGGTGTAAACAGACAGAGCAGTCTGTTTACTTCCAACCGACCATAAAGGAGAGCAGCTTGTGTCTGCTTCCACTCTGCATAAGCGGAGCGGACATGGACCAGCCATCCACTTGCTTTGCGGGGATCAGCGGACAGATCCCTGCTGAGCAAGCGGACTCCTTTAGGGAGTCCGGTCTGTATGGAAGGGGCTGTAAGTGGTGAATGATGGTAAATGGCAGCTGAAACTGGCTGGCCCTGGAGTTAACCTGCATTTACCTAGGAATCTCTGCATATCACTTGCTAAAGGTAAAGCTAAAGAACTGTAATAATAAATCCTGAAATGTACTTACCTGCTTTCGATGGAGGAATAGTCAGAGGTATGTGCTGGACATTTAGATTCTGATGTCTGGCAGGAAGAGGCTCCAGCGAAGTGTTTGATGTTAGATGATGGTTTGCTAGGCTGGGATGTGGATATTGGTTGTTGGTTTCCACATTGGTTATGTCCTCATCTCCTGCCAGATCAGAGAAGAAGCTATCTGCCCAACTCCTTTTTTTTGGGTTAGCTGGGACCTGCTTTATTTCTGAGCTAGCTAACTGGCTAGTTGACATGCAGCCATTCGCAGGCTCAGAAATCATGTCCCAGACCCTGTCATTGTGCGCTGCGTCATACTGTGCAGCTGCAAAATAATGCCGGGTAGGTGGTAGCTCCAGCATTGTGTTTGCTGCTAGATGATGGTGTGCTGACCCGAACTGTGGAGATTGGATGTTGGTTTTATCTCCTACCAGGTCAGCAGTCCAGCTATCCATCCCATCAGTTGACTCTTGGATGGCTGGGACCCGCTGCTCTTCTGAGTAATTCTCAGAGGTGAAGCTCGCTACCCACGCAGCCATTTTTTGGGTGGCTGGGACCTGTTGCTTTTCTGAGCTAGCTAGCTGGTAAGTTGACTCCCAGCCATTGGCAGGCTCAGAAATCGTGTCCCAGACCCTGATGTTGTTCAGCGGGTCAGATGCTGCAGATGGTAAATAAGATTGGGTAGGAGCTAGCTCCAGCACGGTGTTTGCTAGGCTGGGCTGTGGAGAATGATGGATGGTTTTATCTTCCTCCTTAGTGACGTTCTTATCTCCTTCTGAGTTGGAGATGATGCTCTCAAACCAATTAGTTGTTTCATTATTGGCTTGGCCAAACTCAGAGTCATGGTAATTGATCAGCTCAGAAATCATGTCCCAGTCGCTGTCATTGTCTGGGTCAAATTCTGAGAAATCATGGAAACCAATTTCAACATCAGGCCACTCCATGGCGATGTCTAGTTGGTTGTAGAACACTGATGTTATTAGTGTGTAATGAAATAGGGGCTGTGAAATCTGGCCTACAGCCCCTAAAGGCTGGGCTTTAGATCTCAAAACAGCCCACTAATTTCCTACCTGAGATGTTAAATATGGAGAGCAATACGGAAAAATCCAAGAATATAGGCAAATGATGCAAAAATCTGAAACTGCGAAAAGGATGTAAAATACGCTGACGAGATGGGTCCTTGTGCCTCTGCTCTCCACCACTCACACACAAGGACTGATCAGACACTGCTCAGGCTTCTATTTATAGAAACCAAAACTGCTGAGTCATCACCAACTGACAAAATTTAACCCCTTACTGCCTGGACACAATATTGTAACTGTACATATCATCACAACAGCTTTGTATATCCTGGTGGATTATACCTTGTTTTGTTCAGGACAAAGTGGGCTTTCTTTTGCTGGTAAATGGTAATGGATATCTCCTATATTTTTTGTTTTATTATCAAAGGAAAAAAGGGCCAAAATGGCCGCCGTGTCATCTCCAACTGACAAGATTTAAAAATTTAACCCCTTAGTGTCTGAACACAATTTTGCAACTGTGCATATTATCACAACAGCTCTGTATATCCTGGCGGACTATACCTTGTTTTGTTCAGGACAAAATGTTTTGTTTTTTTTTTGCTGGTAAATAATAATGGATATTTTTTTTTTTTTTTTTTTTTTTTTAAATATTATTATCATCAAAGGAAAATTGTCCCAAAATAGTCGCCATGTCATCTCCAAGTGACAGAATTTTAAAAAAATTAACCCCTTAATGCCTGAGCACAATTTTGCAACTGTACATATCATTATACCTTGTTTTGTTCAGGACAAAGTGGGCTTTCTTTTGCTGGTAAATGGTAAAGGATATCTCCTACTTCTTTTTTTTTTATTATTATTATCATCAAAGGAAATCTGGCCAAAAATGGCTGCCGTGTCATCTCCAACTGACAAAATTTAAAAATGTAACCCCCTTACTGCCTGAACACAATTTTGCAACTGTACATATCACAATAACTTTAACTTGGTGGATTATACCTTGTTTTTTTCAGGACAAAGCGGGCTTTCTGTTGCTGGTAAATGCTAATGGCTAGCTGCTATTTTTTTGGTATTATCAAAGGAAAACTGGCCGCCATGTCAAATGAAAATTTAACCCCTCAATGCCTGAACACAATTTTGCAACTGTACATATCATCACAACAACTTATCCTGGTGGATTACAACACAACATATTCTGGTGGATTCAGTCTTGTTTTCTTCAGAATAAAGTGGGTTTTTTTTTTTGATGGTAAATGGTAAAGGATATCTCCTTTTTTTTAACCACTTCAAGTCCGGACTCTTTTACCCCCTTGCTGTCCAGGCCTATTTTCAGCTTTTAGTGCTATCACACTTTGAATGACAATTGCGCGGTCATGCAACACTGTACCCATATTAATTTTTTTAGCATTTTCTGAGACAGATAAAGCTTTATTTTGGTGGTATTTATTCACCACTGGGATTTTTATTTTTTTTTGCTATGTAAATGAAAAGTCCAAAAATTTTGAAAAAGTGTTTTTCTTATAAATTTTTTTTTTTTTTTTTTTTTACATACTGTCACCCTAGCAGTACAGTGTCACCATGGTGGGGTGATGAAGTTTTTTTCGTTTTTGTTTTGTTTTGTTTTTTTTGCTTTTTTTAAACTGATTGATTTTACACCCATAAAGGCTGTAAAAACAACCATTTCTTCTTCTCACTGGCTGCATTCTTGCAGCCATTGAGAACTACTGTGTGAGCTGTGATTGGTCACAGCTTGTCACATAGTACAAGGCTGTTGTGAATAGCCTTGTACCATGTGACCTCTGTGATCATTCACAGATTTCACATGTAGTAAGCAATGATGTCAGAAGTGACATCTTGCTTACTACTCTGCATGTGATCACTGATTGGCCAAACAGTGATCACATGATTGGGACCTCGACCTCCTGGTGGATTATACCTTGTTTTGTTCAGGACAAAGTGGGCTTTCTTTTGCTGGTAAATGGTAAAGGATATCTCCTATTTTTTTTTTTTTTATTATTATTAATATTATTATCAAAGGAAATCTGGCCAAAAATGGCTGCCGTGTCATCTCCAACTGACAAAATTTAAAAATGTAACCCCCTTACTGCCTGAACACAATTTTGCAACTGAACATATCACAATAACTTTAACCTGGTGGATTATACCTTGTTTTTTTCAGGACAAAGCGGGCTTTCTGTTGCTGGTAAATGCTAATGGATACCACTTTTTTTTTTAAATGTAGCTGTATATTTCTTGCTATTTGTCACACGACAATCATGGCAAAACTGCACCTCATTTTATTCGCCATTGAAAATAATGGCACCTGAACCTGCGTTTTGTGATCACAGTGTTTCTGCTGCGATTCCAAAAGACCCAAATGTGAATAGAGCCAACCTGGTTCACACATATGCATTTCTGGATTTGTATTGAAACTCACAGGTTCACATGACGCAGGGGTGTGGACGTTTTTGAAAAAACTACTTGTCCAGCGACTAAATCAGGGCCCCAATCTACTTGTCCCTCATGAGAATCTGCTTGTCCAGATAAACAATTTTTTCTTTTTTAACTTTATCCCTTTTGCTGCCAGAGCCGTTTTTTTGCACATGTTTAAAAAATAATTTTAGGCCTGAAGATTACATGAAACTCCTCAATATTATATATTTTCTGAAAGCAGAGACCCTGGAGAATGAAATAGTGGTGATTCCAATTTTTTATGTCACATGATTTTACCGCAAACGTTTAGTAAAAAGTACAAGGAAGTTAATTTTAGGGCACAAAAAAAACAATAAATTAGCCAATTTTTTTGTACCATATAAAAGATGAGGTTGCAGCGAGTAAATGGATATCCAACTTATCGAACCTTAAATTTGTGCGCGCTCGTGATATGGCGACGAACTGCAGTATCTTATATTTTCTATAGGTCGACGCTTTTAAAGCTCCGTCACCAGTTTAGTGTTACGGAGGAGGTCTGGTGCTAGAATTATTGCTCTCATCCTGGCGTGCACGGCGATATGTAACGTGTATTACAATTGACGGTTTCATGCCTAGGCGCCCCAGCATGTGCTTTTACGTTTGTATTGGGGGGTGGGGGCCTCAATTTTTTTTAGGGGGGAGGATGGTATGTGCTTGGGTGTAACTTTCACTGTGTGGCCGCCGCCAATTGCTTCACCTGACAGGTGAGCCCTGCTGCTTGTCCACAGCAGGGCTAAAGGTAGAAACTACCTGCCGGGCACCCGAAACTACATGTCCCAGGCGTTGGGCGATAGGAATCCAACATCCCTGATGCGTACTTAAGTGTTTACATATGATTGCTATTGACAAGAGTTTTTACATTGAAGTCAATGGGAGGCAGTCTGTAAATCCAGGTTCCCTGATGCAATTTCTAGTCGCCATGGTGACCTGGCGCCTGGGATTTGTCAAGCCCTGATGTGTAGTTCCTTTATTGTCAAAACCATCTAGTTGCCACAATAAATTTTTGTTTCATGATTGAGGTCTTTCTGGGAAAAAGACACAATGTTCGGTGTTCACAGTGCATCGGGCCAGACACTTCGCTTTGGACCCGGTAGCAAGTGGAGATTACTGGAGTAGCTGTGTCAATTTCAGTTACATTGGTCCAAGCTGAACCAATGTAAGTTACTATGTATAAAATATCCATACCTGGAACTCCTCTTTAACTTGCTGGCTTCTCATTGATATTCGCAGTTCCACTACTCATGAAAGCTAAAATGTCTTACTCCGGCCTAGGACAAACCATGATCTAATGGTTCTGCTTGTGTATGATGCTAAGAAGTAAATGGAGATTGAAATGTAGGATAGAAGATGTTGGCGATTGGTTGAGCCTGATGAAATGTATCTAAAATACGGAAAGCGATTATAATATGGCGGCAGCCTTCATATGTAAAATATTGTGTCTTGTACCTTAAATTTAGCAACGTTTGATGTATCTCCCAGTTGAAGGAGGGGGGGTCACACAGAAATCCCCACACACACCCCACACTAATAACCTTATTAACTGCTTTGTAATTTGTTATTCATTAAAAAGGGACTCGGCTGTGTTTGAGCACTACAAACTGAAACCTCTATTTTAATTCATTTTTGTATTTGAATGGTTTTTATTAATTAAAAAAAAAAACAATACAGATCTCCCCTGTCAGTACTGGCATGCTGCTTTGTATTGCTCTGCATAGCAGAGCAATACAAAGTAGCATGCTTATATAGTAAAACACACACAGGCCACATAGTAAAACAGCACACAGTTAACCCTTTGATCGCCCCAGATGTTAACCCCTTCCTGCCCAGTGTCATTAGTAGCTTTTTATTAGCACTGATCACTGTATTAGTGTCACTGGGGATGTCAGTGGCAGTTAGTCAGTTCCCCCCAGTGTCCCAATGCCCGCTGCAGTCCATCTATAAGTCGCTGATTGCTGCCATTACTAGTGTTGAAAAAAACTCATTCCAGTATATATACCGCCATTTGTAGATGCTATAACTTTGACGTAAAGCAATTAATTTACACTTATTGGGATTTTTTGTAGCAAAGACATGTAGCAGAATACCTTTTTGGCCTAAATGTATGCCGAAATTTGATTTTTTAACATTTTTTTTACTGGATATGTTTTATAGCAAAAAGGCAAAAAATATATATATTTTCAAAATTGACTGTCTTTTTTTGTTTATAGTGCAAAATATAAAAAACACAGATCAAATACCACTGAAAGAAAGCTCCATTTGTGGGGAAAAAAGGACATAAATTTAATTTGGGTGCAGCGTTGCATGACTATGCAATTGTCAGTTAACCTCCTTGGCGGTATGATTATTTCAGATTTTTGGTGCTGAAAGCGGTACCATTATTTTGCATGGACATTTGGCCTTTTATATTATAGGCCTGTAATTCTTAGGAATAACTCACTGAAATCTGTCCGAACAAGAGTCTAGTAAACATCCTGGGTAGGATAAAACTTGAAACACAAAATCATAAATTATAATTTAATAAATAATCATAACAAAATAATATAATAATAATAATAAATTTAATTCAATAATATAATCAAACCAAAAACACTGAAATTTGAAATAAAGCGCCAAGTTCGTACATCGCTGAGCAAAGTCGCAAAATCGTTTTCAGTATCTGATGACGAATTTTCCCACGAATCATCACTCAATTCTGCAAGTAGTTCCAATTTACTATCGCTGTTCTCATGCTGGTCTAAAACCGCTTTTGACCTAAAGGGACGCTTTTTGGACGCCATGGACATTTCTCAGTTTGCAGGTAGAAAGAACAGTAAAAATGAAGGCAGGGCACAGGACAAAGCACTCGGGACAAAATGTATGTGAAATGGTTTGGTACAGTAATGTTTTACTATGTGATTTTAGTGATTTTTGTGAATGTCACTTTTTGTCATTTTCAAATTTCCCGCCGTTCCGTCCCCCGTATGTCCTGACGCTCGCAGGGGACAGAACCCAGATGACAGATGCCAGCATCCGCCGGATTACATTGCTGGGGACACTGCAGGAGGGACATCGCGGGAGCACAGGACAAGGTAAGTGACCGAGGGATCGCGGAGCAGCGCCGCATGGTAAGCCTGAGTGTAGCTCGGGGTTACCGCTTGTGGTACTGAAACTTTACCCCGAGCTACACTGGGGAATACCGCCAGGGAGGTTAAAGTAATGCAGCGCCGTATCGCAAAAAACTGGCCTGGTCAGGAAGGGGGGGTAAATCCTCTGGAGGGCAAGTGGTTAAACAGCATGTCTCATTCAGAAGGCTGTACCGCCACCGAATGCAACCCACTCAAGTGCATGGGAAGTCTCCACAACTGCCCTGTAACTGCATGCAATGCAATGTGGTTTCAGCGCAGTGGGTCGTATTTTCAGAATTTGAAGAGGTGGCATATCGCCTCCTCACCGCC
Source organism: Staurois parvus (assembly GCF_062004578.1). Lineage (NCBI taxonomy): Eukaryota > Metazoa > Chordata > Amphibia > Anura > Ranidae > Staurois > Staurois parvus. The sequence goes on from NW_028318158.1 coordinate 3,221,469, forward strand.
AGTCAAATGCCTCTAAAAAGCACATATGTTGTTTTTTAAAATTGCGTTGGGTTGTGTTACTCAACTATGAACGTATTGTTAGTTGGAGTTCTTATTTAATAAGATTTCTAGCCATATGTGCTGTCGCATCACAATCAAGTGTACCATACAGATGTTTTATTTATTTATATATATATATAGCTTCTGATTGTTCACCTTTTTATTATATCAGCACTGATCCTAATTGAATTTTTATATCCACTGTATACATATGTATATAATCCATCTGGTGCAAAGGGGTGTGACTATATGTTAACACAATAAATTATGGATGAACCCTCTGTACATTGCTATACACCCTTTCTAGCAAACATTGTAATAAAAAAAAACAGGGATTTTTAGTTCACATATATTGTAATATATGTTTAAGCTGGCCAACTGCGTCAAAGTAATCCCTTTCTGGCCAGTCCCTATGTCACGGTGTGTGGTCAGGTTCAGAGACCAATTGCTACAGCAGTTGTAAGGCTTACCTGAAACCAGCAGGATTGGTACACCAGCGGGTCACCCTGAGAATGACGCAGGCTCACCTGAGGTGCGGGGTCGAAGTATCCAACGGTCTTCACCAGAGCTCCTAATGGTGGAGATGGATTTGGCTGCGTGTGAATACCAGGTCGCAGTCTCAGGATCCCCCCACCAGGGAAAGGGCACGCTGGAAACCAAGAGCGGAACAAACAGTTTAGAGATAAGACAAAAGCGGAGTCAGTCACAAGCCAAAGGTCGGTCACAAACGATATAGACGGCAGCAGTAAGGATGAGCGGGATATTGGCTGGAAGGCACAATAATCTGGCAAGGAGGAAGTGCATGGACCTGGCTTTTATAGGAAGTTCATGGGAGGAGCAAGGAGTTCAACGTTCAAGAGAAAACAAGGCACGAGGCAGGATTATCCAATAGATCAGGCAGAGTGTTGTCCAGCATCTCAGGTAGCTCAGTGTGAAGAGTTACTGCCTGACACAGTAGAAGTCCCAGGTTCAAGTCCAGGCCCTGACCGTACTCCCCGCCTCCCAGGACGTCCTCTGGACGTTTTAGGGCCAGGTTTGTGAGAAAACCTCTGGTGGAATTCTCTTGTTAATCTAGAGGCGTGAATATTCTCCTCAGGCTCCCAAGAATTTTCTTCTGGCCCATAACCTTCCCATTGAACCAGATATTGTAATTTATTCCTAAAGATCCTGGAATCAAGAATTTTCTCCACCACAAATTCTTCTTCACCCTGTATCTCAACAGGTGGACAAATTCTTCCAGGGAAAGGATTTTCCTGAAACGGTTTGAGTAGTGATATGTGAAAAACAGGGTGAATCCTCATACTGTCCGGAAGCTTTAAGCGGAAAGTGACTGGGTTGATTTGGGCAGAAATCTGAAAAAGGACCCACAAACTTTTGACCCAACTTAGCAGATGGCACATGCACCTTCAAATTCTTTGTTGATAACCAAACTTGGTCACCCACATGAAACGTAGGAAATGCTCTCCGGTGTCAGCAGCCTTTTTGTAATATTCCTGAGCTTCCCTCAAAGTCTCAATCAATGTCTCCTGAATCGCCTGCAATGTAGTTAGTCTGTTGGTAACAGCAGGAATTGGAGTTGTGATAGGGAGATCAGGAATAAAAACTGGATGATAACCGGTGTTTAAGTAAAAGGGAGACGTGGAACTATGTTTAGAATTGTATCTATGTTTAGAATTGTATGCAAACTCTGCAGTGGGAAGGCAGTCCACCCAGTCATCCTGAAGATAAGTGACAAAGCATCGAAGATACTGTTCCATTGTTTGATTAGTTCTCTCAGTCTGACCATTAGACTGGGGATGAAAAGCGGAGGACAGATTGATTGTAACACCTAAGGCTGAGCAAAAGCTTTTCCAGAATTTTGAAGTAAACTGCACACCTCTGTCAGACACCACATCATCAGGGATTTCATGCAGTTTAAAGACTTCTCGAACCATCAGTTCAGCAGTCTGTTCAGCAGTGGGCACCCCCTTAACTGGAACAAAATGGGCCATTTTTGTGAGACGGTCAACAACTACCAAAATGGTGGTCATTCCTTTTGAGGGAGGTAAATCCACCACAAAATCCATAGAAATAGACCCCCATGGTCTTGATGGAACAGAGAGTGGCTAAAGCAACCCCAAAGGAGAGGCTCGGGGAATTTTATTGCGTGCACAGGTCAAGCCTGAGGCCACATAGCGTTTGACATCTTTCCTGTACCCCGGCCACCAAAAGGAATGCGATAACAGTTCTTCGGTCTTAGAGACTCCAAAATGCCCAGCGAGTTTGGAATCATGAACCAACTTGAGAGCTTCCACCCGAACAGATTCAGGTACATAAAGATGATGTCCTTGAATCCAAAAGCCATTCTTATAAGTCAGGTTAATGTCTTTAGGTGGATGATTGAGAAGTGGGTCATTCTCATACCCCTCTTTAAGAAGATACAAGAATGCCTTAGGACTTGTGGCCCCCAGAAAGTTCTTTTGAGGCAGGATTGTGCATTCAGAGTTGTTCTCCTGGAGAGGCCCAGACAACATCCGTGATAAAGCATCAGCCTTACCGTTTCTTGACCCAGGTCGATATGAGATAATAAAATTGAACCTGGAAAAGAACAGTGACCAACGTGCTTGTCTAGAAGACAATCTGTTGGCAAAACGGATGAATTCTAGATTTTTATGATCAGTGAAGACAGTCACAGGATGCTTAGCCCCTTCCAACAGATGCCTCCATTCGGAAAAAGCTTCCTTAATTGCCAGCAACTCCTTATTCCCAATGTCATAATTCTTTTCAGCTGATGACATCAAATGAGAAAAATATGCACAGGGATGAAGCTGCATTTTTTCTCCTCGTCTCTGAGAAATGATAGCTCCTACGGCAGAGTCTGAGGCATCCACTTCCACAATAAAAGGTAGCTCAGGATCTGGATGTACCAATATTGGTGCAGAAGTGCAAGGAGTCTTTAGCTTACTAAAAGCAGTTTGCGCCTCAGTTGACCATGCAAAGGGCACTCCTTTCTTTGTCAGCTGTGTAATTGGTGCTATTACTTTAGAGAGGTTTCTTATGAATTTCCTATAAAAGTTGGCAAATCCAATAAATCGTTGTATTTCCTTAACGTTTCCAGGGGCAGTCCAATCCACCGCTGCCTTGATCTTTTCGGGATCCATGCTCACTCCTTCTGATGAAACGATATATCCCAAGAACTGGATCTGGGTTTGTTCAAACTCACACTTCTCCAGTTTGATGTAAAGTCGGTTCATCCTTAACCTTTTGAATACAGTGCAGACATGCTTGCGATGCTCCTCCAGGTTGTCCGAAAAGATGAGAATATCGTCCAGATAAGCAATAACAAACTGGTCCAAGAGATCTCGAAAAACATCATTGATGAAGTGCTGAAAAGTCACGGTAGCATTGCATAGGCCAAAAGGCATAACTAGGGACTCGAAGTGTCCATATCTGGTGCTAAAGGCAGTTTTCCATTCGTCTCCTTGCAGCATGCGTACCAGGTTATATGCCCCCCGAAAGGCAAGTTTTGTGAAGACTTTGGCAGATCGGAGTCTTTCCAACATTTCTGCGATTAAAGGGAGTGGGTAAAGGTTTTTAACAGTGATTTTATTCAAGCCCCTAAAATCAATGCATGGACGCAAAGTGGAGTCCTTTTTCTCAACAAAGAACAGGGCTGCCCCTGCAGATGTTGAGGGTCTGATAAAGCCCTTCTCCAAATTCTCATCAAGCCACTCCCTTAGCACCTTTAATTCAGGTTCTGATAAATTGAAAATGCGGCTGAATGGTATTTCTGCTCCTGGAAGCAGTTCAAATGGGACAATCGTATGGACGATGAGGAGGTAATTGATCCGCATTCTTTTTATCACAGATGTCTTGAAACTCATGGTATTGTAGAGGCAGGTTGTCTTATGACTGTGTAGTTACCATATCAGCCTGTGATTCTCTGATTGGTAGAGAATTGTACCACATGGTTTCCTACAATGTTCCTCACAATGGGGGGATGTAAAATTTATCGTCCGTGCTCCCCAGTTGATGGAGGGATTATGGGTAGAAAACCTGGGGATGCCCAGGATGACAGGAAATTTAGGTGATGTAATCAGCTGAAAGCTGATGGTCTCAAAATGGTCAGCCTGAAATTGGAGTAGTAGAGGAACGGTTTCATGAGTAACTGGTCCTGATGATAAAGGTGAATCATCAACCGTCTCCATATCAATAGGGGCGGATTTGTTTCTTCTGAGAATATTATTATTGTGGGCAAACTCTATGTCCATAAAGTTTCCCCCAGCCCCAGAATCCAGCATAGCAGAAGAAGGAATTTCATAGCCCTCGGTGAAAAGTTTGATAGGGACAACAAAATGAGACTGTTTAGGACCAACTTTATTTTCTTCATGGACCAATGGGGAGATAGACTGGGTAATTGAATTCATGCGTTCAGGCAGGATAACATCAGTCGCAGCAATTTTTCTTTTGACTTTATTGGGACAATTAACTGCGTAATGCCCAGAGTCCCCACAATATAAACATAAGTTCTCCAAACGTCTTCTCTTTCTCTTGAGTAGAAATGGATCTTTTAATAGCATCTACCTGCATAGGTTCAGGTGTGTTAGAATCTGAAGAAATGTTTAGATCCTTCTGACTGAACTGATTAGCAGAGAAACGTATACCGCCATTACTTCCAAACATTCCCAATCTCTCCTTTCTGTAAGTTTCTGGTCAATCCGAATGTATAATTGGATGAACTTCTTAAGATCGGTAGGAGTCTCTACTCCGGCGAGCTCATCCTTCACCTGTTCAGAGAGCCCTTGCCGAAACGGACTCTTTTGCGCTGCTGGGTTCCAGGTGGTATCTGAGATCCATCGTCGAAATTCAGTTGTATACTCCGCAACAGGGCGTCTACCCTGCCGCAAACTATGCAGCTTTGCTTCAGCGGTAGGGATCATCAAAGACCTGATTCATTGCAGTCACAAAAGTCTCAAAGCTGTTTAACATTGCGTTGTCTTGCTCTATATAATGAGAGGCCCAAGCTAGGGCTTCCTCAGTCAGGAGGTTTATAACAAATAATACCGTCTGTTTCTCAGAATTAAATGCAGCAGGTTGCATCTGGAAATAAATGCGGCATTGGTTAAGGAAACCCCTGTAGTGGCGGCGGTCTCCATTGAACTTGAAAGGCAGAGGCATGCGTGTATTAGCAACATCGCGTGAACTTAAGTCCAGCAATCATCTCTGCAGAGCATGGATCACTTCCTGTTGCCCCTCTACTACACTTTGCAGTTGGGAAAATTTCTTTTGGTAGGTAACACCAAACTCTTGCAGCTCTGAAATTTGCTGCCTGACAGGAGCCATGGCATTTGCTATAGCGGCCTCCATGTTTGGGCCAGAATATTCTGTCACGGTGTGTGGTCAGGTTCAGAGACCAATTGCTACAGCAGTTGTAAGGCTTACCTGAAACCAGCAGGATTGGTACACCAGCGGGTCACCCTGGGAATGACGCAGGCTCACCTGAGGTGCGGGGTTGAAGTATCCACCGGTCTTCACCAGAGCTCCTAATGGTGGAGATGGATTTGGCTGCGTGTGAATACCAGGTCGCAGTCTCAGGATCCCCCCACCAGGGAAAGGGCACGCTGGAAACCAAGAGCGGATCAAACAGTTTAGGGATGACACAAAAGCGGAGTCAGTCACAAGCCAAAAGTCGGTCACAAACGATATAGACTGCCTGACACAGTAGAAGTCCCAGGTTCAAGTCCAGGCCCTGACACCCTACTTTGCGCTTCAAAATGCGAATTTTCCAGTGAACACAGTGCCAACATGGGGCAAACGGACACAAACTGCAGGAGAGCCAGTAGGTTCATATCTGGTTACCGACCTGCAATGCCACAGACCATATGTTAACACAGTTAAACATCCAACACGTTTCAGGGTAATTGCCTCCCCCTTCAATGGCCTTAACAGTGGGCTTAACATTTATGCTGTTATTGACCCATACAGTATTTGATAAACAGAGGCTAAAAACCTGGTTTGGACTTAACCACCTTAGCATGTCCCTGGAAGGGACAGGTAAAAATCCAAACGTGTTTCAGGGTAGTTTCTGGTACAGCTTTGGATGCTGCTCCCGCTTGCTAGATGTTTTGTCTAGCTTTGAGCGGGGCGATATATGCTTGCTAGATGGTTCTCATCGATCTTTAGCTGGTTGTGCCAAAACACCGGGCACAGTGGTCTAGAGGAGGATGGCTAATTATGTCTATTAAAGACAGCCATACTGAACCTGGTACTACACTTAACCGATGCATATTACAAAAAGCTTTATTCAGTGGAATTATAATAAAATCAGAAACAGACAATGTACTAAGATCACCAAGCTAGGATGCAGCTGGTGTAATCTGGTGGAACCGGTCTGGCGTGAACCTTCCACGATGTTTGCCTCTCTCTGGGACCTTCCAACCATCCAGTCATGGAAAACTATAAATTGACAAGATGGTATTTAGCATAAAGAGCTATAACTGGCTGAAGGACATAGTGACTATTATCTCTTGTTCCAACAGATATGGGTTCCCCCCTGATTCCCCCTTATGTTGCAGCTCCCAACTGGTTGTGCCCGAAACAAAACATCTGGCACATTGGTCTAGAGGAGGATGGCTAAAAATGTCTATTAAACACAGCCATACTGAACCTCCCTCGCACTCCAGTAAATCTTAATATTTCACTCCATGGAGCCCATGGAGGTTTTAGGATAAGGGGACTGGTAGTGCCCGGAACACAATACCGGGCACAGTGGTCTAGAGGAGGATGGATAAATAGGCTACCAGAATAAACCAGACACTGATGAGCGCCACCACCTTGATACTGGTATATTAAGGGCAGCCACCGCTGAACCTCCCTCGCACACCAGCGAGCCAATGGGGGCTTTAGGATGAGGAAACTCCGTATGTGTAGACCGTTATATATCCAAGAGAAAGTCACCATAGGTAGTCTGAAAGTGATAATAGAATAAAATGTTACTCAATGTAACTTATCATTCCAAATGTATAGGTCCCACAGAGAGTCAGGGCATTGTAGAAGGGTCATGTCTGACCAGTTTCGCAAAGTGAGACCGGCTGCTTTAGAGCTTTGTGGTGATGGGGATTTTAGTAGTATATGGTCTGCCTCTCTGATTATAATTGTACTGAATAAAGCATTTTGTAATATGCATCTGTTGGGTAAGAGTACCTGATTGTAGAGGTTAGCACACCTCTTGTCAAGATGGGGACTGCTAAAGATGAGGAAAGGGACCTGTCTGTGCGATATCATTGCACAGAGTAGGTAAGCATAAAAGATGGCTGTGCGGTGTTTACATGTTGGATGTTGTAGGTCTTGATGACACGATGGTACTGCAGGTCAGTTGCATTGCTGGTTGATGGTATTGCAGGACGGTGGCATGACTGGTTACAAAATGTAATATACTCCATCTACAAGAGAACAAATTAGACAAGTTAGACGTAAGGACAATAGCAGTCCTACAGAAAATAAAAGAATATAATGAAAGCTGGCCTTTCACTTTAATCTGCGGAGAAATTGAAGCCTGGTTAAGGATCCAATTGAACTAAGTGAACTAACCGAGTGAACTAATATAGGTTCACTTTAATTGCTGGCAGAGTATGTAAGGCTAGGTTCACACGGTGTGGGGTGATTGCGGGTGCGAGAATCACAGCTGGTCCTGTACGCACAACCACCTGCAGCCAATACGTGCTGCTCTGTAGAGACACGCAGCCGCAAACCCACATAAGTGTGACCCTAGGGTTACATCTGGTAGTGTCAGCCTACATTCACTCAGTAAACACTCATGACTTACCTGTTGTTTGGAGGAGTTGAACCATCCCTGCAGATGATGACAAATATGGCAGCATCAAATTAGCGGAGGCTTCTGATGGAACTCTGGGAGAACTTGCACTGGTGTCCTCTACTGAAGAGGATATCTTCCTTCTCTTTGTGTCAGGCCGATATTCCCAATCTAAAGAAAAGCAAAATGTTATTATAGTGTATAATACAGATGGAGGAAAAAAACTGGTGTGGAAAAGTCAGAAATCATCTATTATAAATCAGACTCCATAAATACAGCCTACAGATTGGATTTGCATTGTACTTTGCGCAGATGAATTGGGATTATCCAATACTCACGACTATCGGTTATCATGGGTAATCCCTATATCTGCAGATGTGAAGATCTATAGATCTGGGTTTAATGTACAATGCACATTGGAGCGTACAGGTAGGAAGCAATTTGCAGATTGGTACTAAAATGGTTCAATTTAAATGTGTGCATACATGTAGCAAGTATAGCTGTAAAGTAGACATGCTTGGAAAACCCTTTCTTTTCTGTTTTGTGTAGAATGAAGCAGGTTTGGATTCCACATTGGGTCCTCTCAGCTTGGTAAAACTCGAGTGCTTTTCAGTTGAACCTTTTGTGTCGCCAGCAGAAGAGCCTTTTCCATATGTATCAAGAGGGACAGAGCACTTCAAATCTGTATCCCAACAGTGAATTCTCAATAGACATATATAGAGGACTTATTTGATGACACCAAAGGCTCAAGTAAAAAGCTTTCAGCAAGTGTTAGGGCTAGCTTCCATGAGCTGTACCCTCTGAAGATCGATCCACGGTGGATCACTTTTCTGATGACGTTTGACAGGAGGAGAAGAGGCATTTTGTTTCTTCCCCACCACCTGTTGTAGCCTCTGAAAACCTGCACAACCAGCATGTGTACAGCCGCTGCCTGCACAGCCTAGGGGGGGGGGGGGCAGTAAAAACATGGCTCAGCTGTTTGTTTTGACTGACCCCAGCTACAGGTGTAAACATAGCCTTATAGCTGTGCCAGTGAAGGGGGAGATATCCCCACCCGGAACCTGTAAATACCCCTCAGGTGAACAGATCCTGTCCTGCTATAAAAGTCATGTGTTTTTGATAAAGGTTTGCTCTAAGATGCATTTTCTTATTTGTTAATCATAAAGGGAAATATACAAATTGCATAGCGAACCATAAAAATAATTGTACAAAAGTGTCAACATTGCACTATGCTATTATAACGATGACATATTTCATTTCAGCATTTGGATATGTAATATGTCATGCAGGGGCTAATCCATCGGATAAACGAACGGACTTTTCTGTACTGATAGTAAAACTAGTTTTCATCCATTGGAATATGAATCCTGTAATGAGGACTAAGAACTGTGTCTGACTACTTACTTGGATACTCTTCAGCGTGTTTCCTTTTAAGTCGCTCCGCCTCCTCATAATAGGGCTTTTGCTGCTCCAGTGACAGGTTTTTCCATTCTTCTCCAAGCCTGGCACTAATGGTGGAAAATGGGGTGCCAGGATAGGCTTGGTTCAAGACTGGACGGTGAATGCGAGACCAGATCATGTACGCATTCATTGGCCGTTTCACACGTCCCTTCTTGTTCTTGGAGAACGCCACGTCTGATAGTCCTAGAAAAAAGAATAATGGAGTTATACCTGGGGCAGTCACAATTTTCAGACTGTGTAATAGAGGTATTAATACCAAAAGGCATCTAAAGCTAAAAATCAAAATCTATATTTTGCAGTTTTTCAGTCCTTAGCTGTAGTGAGTGCATTTGTTCCTTTTCTCTGGTCTTGTTTCTTTTATTTTTATCTTTTGATCAAAGCAGTAACACACTTCCTGTCCTAGGGGTGACAACGCTCCTTCCTCTGTATATATAGAAGGAGCAGCATTGTCACCCTAGGCAGCTCTCCTGATTTCTGTGGCGGCACCCAACAGGAGGGAAGGGCCAGGAGACCCTGCGGGGGACCCGAGAAGAGGAGGATCCAGGCTGCTCTGTGCAAAACCACTGCACACAGCATGTAAGTATAGACGTGTTTGTTATTAAAAAAAAAAAAAATGAACCTTTAGATTCGCTTTAAGCTTTGCAAATTAAACCTGGAAGCTGATTGGTTTCTATTCAGAGCTGCTCCAGATTTTGCACTCTCTAGGCTTAGTAAATGTTCTGTTGAAAAAAATGCGCTCAGACTGAAAAGTAAAAACGAAGGCCCTGTTCCCACCTATGCACTTTTGACATGCTAAAATGCACCTTCCCAGCGCATGAAAGATAGTTCTCTTTAAATCCTATCTAAGTGTTGCCCTGTGTTACTTTACAGCGAGCAGCGCTTTTCAAAAGTCCTGATTGCAGCCATGCTCAAAAATGAAGTGCACCAAGAGCACAAAACATGCTAAACATGCAAGATGTGTTTTCAAAAAATTCATATGTTTACAACTCACATTTGTGAATAGGCCCTAATGCCTCATTTACATCTAAGTACTGTCAAGATTATATTTATATGTGTGTGTATATATATATGTATGTGTATATATATAATTTTGTTTTATTTTTTTAATAAAACATTTTGGGCTTCCCTATGAACCTACAATTTCACCTTTATTATTGTGACATTATTGATATTAGTATTATTAAATGGTAGCTCTCAGCAATAAAACCGGAAAAAAACAGAGCGGTGGGTGTAAATGGACTTGTGTCATGCTAAAAACAGACAGATGGGGATCCGTTCCCCTTCATCTAGCGAATCGGATCAGATGGCAGTCGGGTGTAAACAGACAGAGCAGTCTGTTTACTTCCAACCGACCATAAAGGAGAGCAGCTTGTGTCTGCTTCCACTCTGCATAAGCGGAGCGGACATGGACCAGCCATCCACTTGCTTTGCGGGGATCAGCGGACAGATCCCTGCTGAGCAAGCGGACTCCTTTAGGGAGTCCGGTCTGTATGGAAGGGGCTGTAAGTGGTGAATGATGGTAAATGGCAGCTGAAACTGGCTGGCCCTGGAGTTAACCTGCATTTACCTAGGAATCTCTGCATATCACTTGCTAAAGGTAAAGCTAAAGAACTGTAATAATAAATCCTGAAATGTACTTACCTGCTTTCGATGGAGGAATAGTCAGAGGTATGTGCTGGACATTTAGATTCTGATGTCTGGCAGGAAGAGGCTCCAGCGAAGTGTTTGATGTTAGATGATGGTTTGCTAGGCTGGGATGTGGATATTGGTTGTTGGTTTCCACATTGGTTATGTCCTCATCTCCTGCCAGATCAGAGAAGAAGCTATCTGCCCAACTCCTTTTTTTTGGGTTAGCTGGGACCTGCTTTATTTCTGAGCTAGCTAACTGGCTAGTTGACATGCAGCCATTCGCAGGCTCAGAAATCATGTCCCAGACCCTGTCATTGTGCGCTGCGTCATACTGTGCAGCTGCAAAATAATGCCGGGTAGGTGGTAGCTCCAGCATTGTGTTTGCTGCTAGATGATGGTGTGCTGACCCGAACTGTGGAGATTGGATGTTGGTTTTATCTCCTACCAGGTCAGCAGTCCAGCTATCCATCCCATCAGTTGACTCTTGGATGGCTGGGACCCGCTGCTCTTCTGAGTAATTCTCAGAGGTGAAGCTCGCTACCCACGCAGCCATTTTTTGGGTGGCTGGGACCTGTTGCTTTTCTGAGCTAGCTAGCTGGTAAGTTGACTCCCAGCCATTGGCAGGCTCAGAAATCGTGTCCCAGACCCTGATGTTGTTCAGCGGGTCAGATGCTGCAGATGGTAAATAAGATTGGGTAGGAGCTAGCTCCAGCACGGTGTTTGCTAGGCTGGGCTGTGGAGAATGATGGATGGTTTTATCTTCCTCCTTAGTGACGTTCTTATCTCCTTCTGAGTTGGAGATGATGCTCTCAAACCAATTAGTTGTTTCATTATTGGCTTGGCCAAACTCAGAGTCATGGTAATTGATCAGCTCAGAAATCATGTCCCAGTCGCTGTCATTGTCTGGGTCAAATTCTGAGAAATCATGGAAACCAATTTCAACATCAGGCCACTCCATGGCGATGTCTAGTTGGTTGTAGAACACTGATGTTATTAGTGTGTAATGAAATAGGGGCTGTGAAATCTGGCCTACAGCCCCTAAAGGCTGGGCTTTAGATCTCAAAACAGCCCACTAATTTCCTACCTGAGATGTTAAATATGGAGAGCAATACCGAAAAATCCAAGAATATAGGCAAATGATGCAAAAATCTGAAACTGCGAAAAGGATGTAAAATACGCTGACGAGATGGGTCCTTGTGCCTCTGCTCTCCACCACTCACACACAAGGACTGATCAGACACTGCTCAGGCTTCTATTTATAGAAACCAAAACTGCTGAGTCATCACCAACTGACAAAATTTAACCCCTTACTGCCTGGACACAATATTGTAACTGTACATATCATCACAACAGCTTTGTATATCCTGGTGGATTATACCTTGTTTTGTTCAGGACAAAGTGGGCTTTCTTTTGCTGGTAAATGGTAATGGATATCTCCTATATTTTTTGTTTTATTATCAAAGGAAAAAAGGGCCAAAATGGCCGCCGTGTCATCTCCAACTGACAAGATTTAAAAATTTAACCCCTTAGTGTCTGAACACAATTTTGCAACTGTGCATATTATCACAACAGCTCTGTATATCCTGGCGGACTATACCTTGTTTTGTTCAGGACAAAATGTTTTGTTTTTTTTTTGCTGGTAAATAATAATGGATATTTTTTTTTTTTTTTTTTTTTTTTTTAAATATTATTATCATCAAAGGAAAATTGTCCCAAAATAGTCGCCATGTCATCTCCAAGTGACAGAATTTTAAAAAAATTAACCCCTTAATGCCTGAGCACAATTTTGCAACTGTACATATCATTATACCTTGTTTTGTTCAGGACAAAGTGGGCTTTCTTTTGCTGGTAAATGGTAAAGGATATCTCCTACTTCTTTTTTTTTTTATTATTATTATCATCAAAGGAAATCTGGCCAAAAATGGCTGCCGTGTCATCTCCAACTGACAAAATTTAAAAATGTAACCCCCTTACTGCCTGAACACAATTTTGCAACTGTACATATCACAATAACTTTAACTTGGTGGATTATACCTTGTTTTTTTCAGGACAAAGCGGGCTTTCAGTTGCTGGTAAATGCTAATGGCTAGCTGCTATTTTTTTGGTATTATCAAAGGAAAACTGGCCGCCATGTCAAATGAAAATTTAACCCCTCAATGCCTGAACACAATTTTGCAACTGTACATATCATCACAACAACTTATCCTGGTGGATTACAACACAACATATTCTGGTGGATTCAGTCTTGTTTTCTTCAGAATAAAGTGGGGTTTTTTTTTTGATGGTAAATGGTAAAGGATATCTCCTTTTTTTTAACCACTTCAAGTCCGGACTCTTTTACCCCCTTGCTGTCCAGGCCTATTTTCAGCTTTTAGTGCTATCACACTTTGAATGACAATTGCGCGGTCATGCAACACTGTACCCATATTAATTTTTTTTAGCATTTTCTGAGACAGATAAAGCTTTATTTTGGTGGTATTTATTCACCACTGGGATTTTTATTTTTTTTTGCTATGTAAATGAAAAGTCCAAAAATTTTGAAAAAGTGTTTTTCTTATAAATTTTTTTTTTTTTTTTTTTTTTACATACTGTCACCCTAGCAGTACAGTGTCACCATGGTGGGGTGATGAAGTTTTTTTCGTTTTTGTTTTGTTTTGTTTTTTTTGCTTTTTTTAAACTGATTGATTTTACACCCATAAAGGCTGTAAAAACAACCATTTCTTCTTCTCTCTGGCTGCATTCTTGCAGCCATTGAGAACTACTGTGTGAGCTGTGATTGGTCACAGCTTGTCACATAGTACAAGGCTGTTGTGAATAGCCTTGTACCATGTGACCTCTGTGATCATTCACAGATTTCACATGTAGTAAGCAATGATGTCAGAAGTGACATCTTGCTTACTACTCTGCATGTGATCACTGATTGGCCAAACAGTGATCACATGATTGGGACCTCGACCTCCTGGTGGATTATACCTTGTTTTGTTCAGGACAAAGTGGGCTTTCTTTTGCTGGTAAATGGTAAAGGATATCTCCTATTTTTTTTTTTTTTATTATTATTAATATTATTATCAAAGGAAATCTGGCCAAAAATGGCTGCCGTGTCATCTCCAACTGACAAAATTTAAAAATGTAACCCCCTTACTGCCTGAACACAATTTTGCAACTGAACATATCACAATAACTTTAACCTGGTGGATTATACCTTGTTTTTTTCAGGACAAAGCGGGCTTTCTGTTGCTGGTAAATGCTAATGGATACCACTTTTTTTTTTAAATGTAGCTGTATATTTCTTGCTATTTGTCACACGACAATCATGGCAAAACTGCACCTCATTTTATTCGCCATTGAAAATAATGGCACCTGAACCTGCGTTTTGTGATCACAGTGTTTCTGCTGCGATTCCAAAAGACCCAAATGTGAATAGAGCCAACCTGGTTCACACATATGCATTTCTGGATTTGTATTGAAACTCACAGGTTCACATGACGCAGGGGTGTGGACGTTTTTGAAAAAACTACTTGTCCAGCGACTAAATCAGGGCCCCAATCTACTTGTCCCTCATGAGAATCTGCTTGTCCAGATAAACAATTTTTTCTTTTTTAACTTTATCCCTTTTGCTGCCAGAGCCGTTTTTTTGCACATGTTTAAAAAATAATTTTAGGCCTGAAGATTACATGAAACTCCTCAATATTATATATTTTCTGAAAGCAGAGACCCTGGAGAATGAAATAGTGGTGATTCCAATTTTTTATGTCACATGATTTTACCGCAAACGTTTAGTAAAAAGTACAAGGAAGTTAATTTTAGGGCACAAAAAAAACAATAAATTAGCCAATTTTTTTGTACCATATAAAAGATGAGGTTGCAGCGAGTAAATGGATATCCAACTTATCGAACCTTAAATTTGTGCGCGCTCGTGATATGGCGACGAACTGCAGTATCTTATATTTTCTATAGGTCGACGCTTTTAAAGCTCCGTCACCAGTTTAGTGTTACGGAGGAGGTCTGGTGCTAGAATTATTGCTCTCATCCTGGCGTGCACGGCGATATGTAACGTGTATTACAATTGACGGTTTCATGCCTAGGCGCCCCAGCATGTGCTTTTACGTTTGTATTGGGGGGTGGGGGCCTCAATTTTTTTTAGGGGGGAGGATGGTATGTGCTTGGGTGTAACTTTCACTGTGTGGCCGCCGCCAATTGCTTCACCTGACAGGTGAGCCCTGCTGCTTGTCCACAGCAGGGCTAAAGGTAGAAACTACCTGCCGGGCACCCGAAACTACATGTCCCAGGCGTTGGGCGATAGGAATCCAACATCCCTGATGCGTACTTAAGTGTTTACATATGATTGCTATTGACAAGAGTTTTTACATTGAAGTCAATGGGAGGCAGTCTGTAAATCCAGGTTCCCTGATGCAATTTCTAGTCGCCATGGTGACCTGGCGCCTGGGATTTGTCAAGCCCTGATGTGTAGTTCCTTTATTGTCAAAACCATCTAGTTGCCACAATAAATTTTTGTTTCATGATTGAGGTCTTTCTGGGAAAAAGACACAATGTTCGGTGTTCACAGTGCATCGGGCCAGACACTTCGCTTTGGACCCGGTAGCAAGTGGAGATTACTGGAGTAGCTGTGTCAATTTCAGTTACATTGGTCCAAGCTGAACCAATGTAAGTTACTATGTATAAAATATCCATACCTGGAACTCCTCTTTAACTTGCTGGCTTCTCATTGATATTCGCAGTTCCACTACTCATGAAAGCTAAAATGTCTTACTCCGGCCTAGGACAAACCATGATCTAATGGTTCTGCTTGTGTATGATGCTAAGAAGTAAATGGAGATTGAAATGTAGGATAGAAGATGTTGGCGATTGGTTGAGCCTGATGAAATGTATCTAAAATACGGAAAGCGATTATAATATGGCGGCAGCCTTCATATGTAAAATATTGTGTCTTGTACCTTAAATTTAGCAACGTTTGATGTATCTCCCAGTTGAAGGAGGGGGGGTCACACAGAAATCCCCACACACACCCCACACTAATAACCTTATTAACTGCTTTGTAATTTGTTATTCATTAAAAAGGGACTCGGCTGTGTTTGAGCACTACAAACTGAAACCTCTATTTTAATTCATTTTTGTATCTGAATGGTTTTTATTAATTAAAAAAAAAAACAATACAGATCTCCCCTGTCAGTACTGGCATGCTGCTTTGTATTGCTCTGCATAGCAGAGCAATACAAAGTAGCATGCTTATATAGTAAAACACACACAGGCCACATAGTAAAACAGCACACAGTTAACCCTTTGATCGCCCCAGATGTTAACCCCTTCCTGCCCAGTGTCATTAGTAGCTTTTTATTAGCACTGATCACTGTATTAGTGTCACTGGGGATGTCAGTGGCAGTTAGTCAGTTCCCCCCAGTGTCCCAATGCCCGCTGCAGTCCATCTATAAGTCGCTGATTGCTGCCATTACTAGTGTTGAAAAAAACTCATTCCAGTATATATACCGCCATTTGTAGATGCTATAACTTTGACGTAAAGCAATTAATTTACACTTATTGGGATTTTTTGTAGCAAAGACATGTAGCAGAATACCTTTTTGGCCTAAATGTATGCCGAAATTTGATTTTTTAACATTTTTTTTACTGGATATGTTTTATAGCAAAAAGGCAAAAAATATATATATTTTCAAAATTGACTGTCTTTTTTTGTTTATAGTGCAAAATATAAAAAACACAGATCAAATACCACTGAAAGAAAGCTCCATTTGTGGGGAAAAAAGGACATAAATTTAATTTGGGTGCAGCGTTGCATGACTATGCAATTGTCAGTTAACCTCCTTGGCGGTATGATTATTTCAGATTTTTGGTGCTGAAAGCGGTACCATTATTTTGCATGGACATTTGGCCTTTTATATTATAGGCCTGTAATTCTTAGGAATAACTCACTGAAATCTGTCCGAACAAGAGTCTAGTAAACATCCTGGGTAGGATAAAACTTGAAACACAAAATCATAAATTATAATTTAATAAATAATCATAACAAAATAATATAATAATAATAATAATAAATTTAATTCAATAATATAATCAAACCAAAAACACTGAAATTTGAAATAAAGCGCCAAGTTCGTACATCGCTGAGCAAAGTCGCAAAATCGTTTTCAGTATCTGATGACGAATTTTCCCACGAATCATCACTCAATTCTGCAAGTAGTTCCAATTTACTATCGCTGTTCTCATGCTGGTCTAAAACCGCTTTTGACCTAAAGGGACGCTTTTTGGACGCCATGGACATTTCTCAGTTTGCAGGTAGAAAGAACAGTAAAAATGAAGGCAGGGCACAGGACAAAGCACTCGGGACAAAATGTATGTGAAATGGTTTGGTACAGTAATGTTTTACTATGTGATTTTAGTGATTTTTGTGAATGTCACTTTTTGTCATTTTCAAATTTCCCGCCGTTCCGTCCCCCGTATGTCCTGACGCTCGCAGGGGACAGAACCCAGATGACAGATGCCAGCATCCGCCGGATTACATTGCTGGGGACACTGCAGGAGGGACATCGCGGGAGCACAGGACAAGGTAAGTGACCGAGGGATCGCGGAGCAGCGCCGCATGGTAAGCCTGAGTGTAGCTCGGGGTTACCGCTTGTGGTACTGAAACTTTACCCCGAGCTACACTGGGGAATACCGCCAGGGAGGTTAAAGTAATGCAGCGCCGTATCGCAAAAAACTGGCCTGGTCAGGAAGGGGGGGTAAATCCTCTGGAGGGCAAGTGGTTAAACAGCATGTCTCATTCAGAAGGCTGTACCGCCACCGAATGCAACCCACTCAAGTGCATGGGAAGTCTCCACAACTGCCCTGTAACTGCATGCAATGCAATGTGGTTTCAGCGCAGTGGGTCGTATTTTCAGAATTTGAAGAGGTGGCATATCGCCTCCTCACCGCCAGTCAAATGCCTCTAAAAAGCACATATGTTGTTTTTTAAAATTGCGTTGGGTTGTGTTACTCAACTATGAACGTATTGTTAGTTGGAGTTCTTATTTAATAAGATTTCTAGCCATATGTGCTGTCGCATCACAATCAAGTGTACCATACAGATGTTTTATTTATTTATATATATATATAGCTTCTGATTGTTCACCTTTTTATTATATCAGCACTGATCCTAATTGAATTTTTATATCCACTGTATACATATGTATATAATCCATCTGGTGCAAAGGGGTGTGACTATATGTTAACACAATAAATTATGGATGAACCCTCTGTACATTGCTATACACCCTTTCTAGCAAACATTGTAATAAAAAAAAACAGGGATTTTTAGTTCACATATATTGTAATATATGTTTAAGCTGGCCAACTGCGTCAAAGTAATCCCTTTCTGGCCAGTCCCTATGTCACGGTGTGTGGTCAGGTTCAGAGACCAATTGCTACAGCAGTTGTAAGGCTTACCTGAAACCAGCAGGATTGGTACACCAGCGGGTCACCCTGAGAATGACGCAGGCTCACCTGAGGTGCGGGGTCGAAGTATCCAACGGTCTTCACCAGAGCTCCTAATGGTGGAGATGGATTTGGCTGCGTGTGAATACCAGGTCGCAGTCTCAGGATCCCCCCACCAGGGAAAGGGCACGCTGGAAACCAAGAGCGGAACAAACAGTTTAGAGATAAGACAAAAGCGGAGTCAGTCACAAGCCAAAGGTCGGTCACAAACGATATAGACGGCAGCAGTAAGGATGAGCGGGATATTGGCTGGAAGGCACAATAATCTGGCAAGGAGGAAGTGCATGGACCTGGCTTTTATAGGAAGTTCATGGGAGGAGCAAGGAGTTCAACGTTCAAGAGAAAACAAGGCACGAGGCAGGATTATCCAATAGATCAGGCAGAGTGTTGTCCAGCATCTCAGGTAGCTCAGTGTGAAGAGTTACTGCCTGACACAGTAGAAGTCCCAGGTTCAAGTCCAGGCCCTGACCGTACTCCCCGCCTCCCAGGACGTCCTCTGGACGTTTTAGGGCCAGGTTTGTGAGAAAACCTCTGGTGGAATTCTCTTGTTAATCTAGAGGCGTGAATATTCTCCTCAGGCTCCCAAGAATTTTCTTCTGGCCCATAACCTTCCCATTGAACCAGATATTGTAATTTATTCCTAAAGATCCTGGAATCAAGAATTTTCTCCACCACAAATTCTTCTTCACCCTGTATCTCAACAGGTGGACAAATTCTTCCAGGGAAAGGATTTTCCTGAAACGGTTTGAGTAGTGATATGTGAAAAACAGGGTGAATCCTCATACTGTCCGGAAGCTTTAAGCGGAAAGTGACTGGGTTGATTTGGGCAGAAATCTGAAAAAGGACCCACAAACTTTTGACCCAACTTAGCAGATGGCACATGCACCTTCAAATTCTTTGTTGATAACCAAACTTGGTCACCCACATGAAACGTAGGAAATGCTCTCCGGTGTCAGCAGCCTTTTTGTAATATTCCTGAGCTTCCCTCAAAGTCTCAATCAATGTCTCCTGAATCGCCTGCAATGTAGTTAGTCTGTTGGTAACAGCAGGAATTGGAGTTGTGATAGGGAGATCAGGAATAAAAACTGGATGATAACCGGTGTTTAAGTAAAAGGGAGACGTGGAACTATGTTTAGAATTGTATGCAAACTCTGCAGTGGGAAGGCAGTCCACCCAGTCATCCTGAAGATAAGTGACAAAGCATCGAAGATACTGTTCCATTGTTTGATTAGTTCTCTCAGTCTGACCATTAGACTGGGGATGAAAAGCGGAGGACAGATTGATTGTAACACCTAAGGCTGAGCAAAAGCTTTTCCAGAATTTTGAAGTAAACTGCACACCTCTGTCAGACACCACATCATCAGGGATTTCATGCAGTTTAAAGACTTCTCGAACCATCAGTTCAGCAGTCTGTTCAGCAGTGGGCACCCCCTTAACTGGAACAAAATGGGCCATTTTTGTGAGACGGTCAACAACTACCAAAATGGTGGTCATTCCTTTTGAGGGAGGTAAATCCACCACAAAATCCATAGAAATAGACCCCCATGGTCTTGATGGAACAGAGAGTGGCTAAAGCAACCCCAAAGGAGAGGCTCGGGGAATTTTATTGCGTGCACAGGTCAAGCCTGAGGCCACATAGCGTTTGACATCTTTCCTGTACCCCGGCCACCAAAAGGAATGCGATAACAGTTCTTCGGTCTTAGAGACTCCAAAATGCCCAGCGAGTTTGGAATCATGAACCAACTTGAGAGCTTCCACCCGAACAGATTCAGGTACATAAAGATGATGTCCTTGAATCCAAAAGCCATTCTTATAAGTCAGGTTAATGTCTTTAGGTGGATGATTGAGAAGTGGGTCATTCTCATACCCCTCTTTAAGAAGATACAAGAATGCCTTAGGACTTGTGGCCCCCAGAAAGTTCTTTTGAGGCAGGATTGTGCATTCAGAGTTGTTCTCCTGGAGAGGCCCAGACAACATCCGTGATAAAGCATCAGCCTTACCGTTTCTTGACCCAGGTCGATATGAGATAATAAAATTGAACCTGGAAAAGAACAGTGACCAACGTGCTTGTCTAGAAGACAATCTGTTGGCAAAACGGATGAATTCTAGATTTTTATGATCAGTGAAGACAGTCACAGGATGCTTAGCCCCTTCCAACAGATGCCTCCATTCGGAAAAAGCTTCCTTAATTGCCAGCAACTCCTTATTCCCAATGTCATAATTCTTTTCAGCTGATGACATCAAATGAGAAAAATATGCACAGGGATGAAGCTGCATTTTTTCTCCTCGTCTCTGAGAAATGATAGCTCCTACGGCAGAGTCTGAGGCATCCACTTCCACAATAAAAGGTAGCTCAGGATCTGGATGTACCAATATTGGTGCAGAAGTGCAAGGAGTCTTTAGCTTACTAAAAGCAGTTTGCGCCTCAGTTGACCATGCAAAGGGCACTCCTTTCTTTGTCAGCTGTGTAATTGGTGCTATTACTTTAGAGAGGTTTCTTATGAATTTCCTATAAAAGTTGGCAAATCCAATAAATCGTTGTATTTCCTTAACGTTTCCAGGGGCAGTCCAATCCACCGCTGCCTTGATCTTTTCGGGATCCATGCTCACTCCTTCTGATGAAACGATATATCCCAAGAACTGGATCTGGGTTTGTTCAAACTCACACTTCTCCAGTTTGATGTAAAGTCGGTTCATCCTTAACCTTTTGAATACAGTGCAGACATGCTTGCGATGCTCCTCCAGGTTGTCCGAAAAGATGAGAATATCGTCCAGATAAGCAATAACAAACTGGTCCAAGAGATCTCGAAAAACATCATTGATGAAGTGCTGAAAAGTCACGGTAGCATTGCATAGGCCAAAAGGCATAACTAGGGACTCGAAGTGTCCATATCTGGTGCTAAAGGCAGTTTTCCATTCGTCTCCTTGCAGCATGCGTACCAGGTTATATGCCCCCCGAAAGGCAAGTTTTGTGAAGACTTTGGCAGATCGGAGTCTTTCCAACATTTCTGCGATTAAAGGGAGTGGGTAAAGGTTTTTAACAGTGATTTTATTCAAGCCCCTAAAATCAATGCATGGACGCAAAGTGGAGTCCTTTTTCTCAACAAAGAACAGGGCTGCCCCTGCAGATGTTGAGGGTCTGATAAAGCCCTTCTCCAAATTCTCATCAAGCCACTCCCTTAGCACCTTTAATTCAGGTTCTGATAAATTGAAAATGCGGCTGAATGGTATTTCTGCTCCTGGAAGCAGTTCAAATGGGACAATCGTATGGACGATGAGGAGGTAATTGATCCGCATTCTTTTTATCACAGATGTCTTGAAACTCATGGTATTGTAGAGGCAGGTTGTCTTATGACTGTGTAGTTACCATATCAGCCTGTGATTCTCTGATTGGTAGAGAATTGTACCACATGGTTTCCTACAATGTTCCTCACAATGGGGGGATGTAAAATTTATCGTCCGTGCTCCCCAGTTGATGGAGGGATTATGGGTAGAAAACCTGGGGATGCCCAGGATGACAGGAAATTTAGGTGATGTAATCAGCTGAAAGCTGATGGTCTCAAAATGGTCAGCCTGAAATTGGAGTAGTAGAGGAACGGTTTCATGAGTAACTGGTCCTGATGATAAAGGTGAATCATCAACCGTCTCCATATCAATAGGGGCGGATTTGTTTCTTCTGAGAATATTATTATTGTGGGCAAACTCTATGTCCATAAAGTTTCCCCCAGCCCCAGAATCCAGCATAGCAGAAGAAGGAATTTCATAGCCCTCGGTGAAAAGTTTGATAGGGACAACAAAATGAGACTGTTTAGGACCAACTTTATTTTCTTCATGGACCAATGGGGAGATAGACTGGGTAATTGAATTCATGCGTTCAGGCAGGATAACATCAGTCGCAGCAATTTTTCTTTTGACTTTATTGGGACAATTAACTGCGTAATGCCCAGAGTCCCCACAATATAAACATAAGTTCTCCAAACGTCTTCTCTTTCTCTTGAGTAGAAATGGATCTTTTAATAGCATCTACCTGCATAGGTTCAGGTGTGTTAGAATCTGAAGAAATGTTTAGATCCTTCTGACTGAACTGATTAGCAGAGAAACGTATACCGCCATTACTTCCAAACATTCCCAATCTCTCCTTTCTGTAAGTTTCTGGTCAATCCGAATGTATAATTGGATGAACTTCTTAAGATCGGTAGGAGTCTCTACTCCGGCGAGCTCATCCTTCACCTGTTCAGAGAGCCCTTGCCGAAACGGACTCTTTTGCGCTGCTGGGTTCCAGGTGGTATCTGAGATCCATCGTCGAAATTCAGTTGTATACTCCGCAACAGGGCGTCTACCCTGCCGCAAACTATGCAGCTTTGCTTCAGCGGTAGGGATCATCAAAGACCTGATTCATTGCAGTCACAAAAGTCTCAAAGCTGTTTAACATTGCGTTGTCTTGCTCTATATAATGAGAGGCCCAAGCTAGGGCTTCCTCAGTCAGGAGGTTTATAACAAATAATACCGTCTGTTTCTCAGAATTAAATGCAGCAGGTTGCATCTGGAAATAAATGCGGCATTGGTTAAGGAAACCCCTGTAGTGGCGGCGGTCTCCATTGAACTTGAAAGGCAGAGGCATGCGTGTATTAGCAACATCGCGTGAACTTAAGTCCAGCAATCATCTCTGCAGAGCATGGATCACTTCCTGTTGCCCCTCTACTACACTTTGCAGTTGGGAAAATTTCTTTTGGTAGGTAACACCAAACTCTTGCAGCTCTGAAATTTGCTGCCTGACAGGAGCCATGGCATTTGCTATAGCGGCCTCCATGTTTGGGCCAGAATATTCTGTCACGGTGTGTGGTCAGGTTCAGAGACCAATTGCTACAGCAGTTGTAAGGCTTACCTGAAACCAGCAGGATTGGTACACCAGCGGGTCACCCTGGGAATGACGCAGGCTCACCTGAGGTGCGGGGTTGAAGTATCCACCGGTCTTCACCAGAGCTCCTAATGGTGGAGATGGATTTGGCTGCGTGTGAATACCAGGTCGCAGTCTCAGGATCCCCCCACCAGGGAAAGGGCACGCTGGAAACCAAGAGCGGATCAAACAGTTTAGGGATGACACAAAAGCGGAGTCAGTCACAAGCCAAAAGTCGGTCACAAACGATATAGACTGCCTGACACAGTAGAAGTCCCAGGTTCAAGTCCAGGCCCTGACACCCTACTTTGCGCTTCAAAATGCGAATTTTCCAGTGAACACAGTGCCAACATGGGGCAAACGGACACAAACTGCAGGAGAGCCAGTAGGTTCATATCTGGTTACCGACCTGCAATGCCACAGACCATATGTTAACACAGTTAAACATCCAACACGTTTCAGGGTAATTGCCTCCCCCTTCAATGGCCTTAACAGTGGGCTTAACATTTATGCTGTTATTGACCCATACAGTATTTGATAAACAGAGGCTAAAAACCTGGTTTGGACTTAACCACCTTAGCATGTCCCTGGAAGGGACAGGTAAAAATCCAAACGTGTTTCAGGGTAGTTTCTGGTACAGCTTTGGATGCTGCTCCCGCTTGCTAGATGTTTTGTCTAGCTTTGAGCGGGGCGATATATGCTTGCTAGATGGTTCTCATCGATCTTTAGCTGGTTGTGCCAAAACACCGGGCACAGTGGTCTAGAGGAGGATGGCTAATTATGTCTATTAAAGACAGCCATACTGAACCTGGTACTACACTTAACCGATGCATATTACAAAAAGCTTTATTCAGTGGAATTATAATAAAATCAGAAACAGACAATGTACTAAGATCACCAAGCTAGGATGCAGCTGGTGTAATCTGGTGGAACCGGTCTGGCGTGAACCTTCCACGATGTTTGCCTCTCTCTGGGACCTTCCAACCATCCAGTCATGGAAAACTATAAATTGACAAGATGGTATTTAGCATAAAGAGCTATAACTGGCTGAAGGACATAGTGACTATTATCTCTTGTTCCAACAGATATGGGTTCCCCCCTGATTCCCCCTTATGTTGCAGCTCCCAACTGGTTGTGCCCGAAACAAAACATCTGGCACATTGGTCTAGAGGAGGATGGCTAAAAATGTCTATTAAACACAGCCATACTGAACCTCCCTCGCACTCCAGTAAATCTTAATATTTCACTCCATGGAGCCCATGGAGGTTTTAGGATAAGGGGACTGGTAGTGCCCGGAACACAATACCGGGCACAGTGGTCTAGAGGAGGATGGATAAATAGGCTACCAGAATAAACCAGACACTGATGAGCGCCACCACCTTGATACTGGTATATTAAGGGCAGCCACCGCTGAACCTCCCTCGCACACCAGCGAGCCAATGGGGGCTTTAGGATGAGGAAACTCCGTATGTGTAGACCGTTATATATCCAAGAGAAAGTCACCATAGGTAGTCTGAAAGTGATAATAGAATAAAATGTTACTCAATGTAACTTATCATTCCAAATGTATAGGTCCCACAGAGAGTCAGGGCATTGTAGAAGGGTCATGTCTGACCAGTTTCGCAAAGTGAGACCGGCTGCTTTAGAGCTTTGTGGTGATGGGGATTTTAGTAGTATATGGTCTGCCTCTCTGATTATAATTGTACTGAATAAAGCATTTTGTAATATGCATCTGTTGGGTAAGAGTACCTGATTGTAGAGGTTAGCACACCTCTTGTCAAGATGGGGACTGCTAAAGATGAGGAAAGGGACCTGTCTGTGCGATATCATTGCACAGAGTAGGTAAGCATAAAAGATGGCTGTGCGGTGTTTACATGTTGGATGTTGTAGGTCTTGATGACACGATGGTACTGCAGGTCAGTTGCATTGCTGGTTGATGGTATTGCAGGACGGTGGCATGACTGGTTACAAAATGTAATATACTCCATCTACAAGAGAACAAATTAGACAAGTTAGACGTAAGGACAATAGCAGTCCTACAGAAAATAAAAGAATATAATGAAAGCTGGCCTTTCACTTTAATCTGCGGAGAAATTGAAGCCTGGTTAAGGATCCAATTGAACTAAGTGAACTAACCGAGTGAACTAATATAGGTTCACTTTAATTGCTGGCAGAGTATGTAAGGCTAGGTTCACACGGTGTGGGGTGATTGCGGGTGCGAGAATCACAGCTGGTCCTGTACGCACAACCACCTGCAGCCAATACGTGCTGCTCTGTAGAGACACGCAGCCGCAAACCCACATAAGTGTGACCCTAGGGTTACATCTGGTAGTGTCAGCCTACATTCACTCAGTAAACACTCATGACTTACCTGTTGTTTGGAGGAGTTGAACCATCCCTGCAGATGATGACAAATATGGCAGCATCAAATTAGCGGAGGCTTCTGATGGAACTCTGGGAGAACTTGCACTGGTGTCCTCTACTGAAGAGGATATCTTCCTTCTCTTTGTGTCAGGCCGATATTCCCAATCTAAAGAAAAGCAAAATGTTATTATAGTGTATAATACAGATGGAGGAAAAAAACTGGTGTGGAAAAGTCAGAAATCATCTATTATAAATCAGACTCCATAAATACAGCCTACAGATTGGATTTGCATTGTACTTTGCGCAGATGAATTGGGATTATCCAATACTCACGACTATCGGTTATCATGGGTAATCCCTATATCTGCAGATGTGAAGATCTATAGATCTGGGTTTAATGTACAATGCACATTGGAGCGTACAGGTAGGAAGCAATTTGCAGATTGGTACTAAAATGGTTCAATTTAAATGTGTGCATACATGTAGCAAGTATAGCTGTAAAGTAGACATGCTTGGAAAACCCTTTCTTTTCTGTTTTGTGTAGAATGAAGCAGGTTTGGATTCCACATTGGGTCCTCTCAGCTTGGTAAAACTCGAGTGCTTTTCAGTTGAACCTTTTGTGTCGCCAGCAGAAGAGCCTTTTCCATATGTATCAAGAGGGACAGAGCACTTCAAATCTGTATCCCAACAGTGAATTCTCAATAGACATATATAGAGGACTTATTTGATGACACCAAAGGCTCAAGTAAAAAGCTTTCAGCAAGTGTTAGGGCTAGCTTCCATGAGCTGTACCCTCTGAAGATCGATCCACGGTGGATCACTTTTCTGATGACGTTTGACAGGAGGAGAAGAGGCATTTTGTTTCTTCCCCACCACCTGTTGTAGCCTCTGAAAACCTGCACAACCAGCATGTGTACAGCCGCTGCCTGCACAGCCTAGGGGGGGGGGGGGGCAGTAAAAACATGGCTCAGCTGTTTGTTTTGACTGACCCCAGCTACAGGTGTAAACATAGCCTTATAGCTGTGCCAGTGAAGGGGGAGATATCCCCACCCGGAACCTGTAAATACCCCTCAGGTGAACAGATCCTGTCCTGCTATAAAAGTCATGTGTTTTTGATAAAGGTTTGCTCTAAGATGCATTTTCTTATTTGTTAATCATAAAGGGAAATATACAAATTGCATAGCGAACCATAAAAATAATTGTACAAAAGTGTCAACATTGCACTATGCTATTATAACGATGACATATTTCATTTCAGCATTTGGATATGTAATATGTCATGCAGGGGCTAATCCATCGGATAAACGAACGGACTTTTCTGTACTGATAGTAAAACTAGTTTTCATCCATTGGAATATGAATCCTGTAATGAGGACTAAGAACTGTGTCTGACTACTTACTTGGATACTCTTCAGCGTGTTTCCTTTTAAGTCGCTCCGCCTCCTCATAATAGGGCTTTTGCTGCTCCAGTGACAGGTTTTTCCATTCTTCTCCAAGCCTGGCACTAATGGTGGAAAATGGGGTGCCAGGATAGGCTTGGTTCAAGACTGGACGGTGAATGCGAGACCAGATCATGTACGCATTCATTGGCCGTTTCACACGTCCCTTCTTGTTCTTGGAGAACGCCACGTCTGATAGTCCTAGAAAAAAGAATAATGGAGTTATACCTGGGGCAGTCACAATTTTCAGACTGTGTAATAGAGGTATTAATACCAAAAGGCATCTAAAGCTAAAAATCAAAATCTATATTTTGCAGTTTTTCAGTCCTTAGCTGTAGTGAGTGCATTTGTTCCTTTTCTCTGGTCTTGTTTCTTTTATTTTTATCTTTTGATCAAAGCAGTAACACACTTCCTGTCCTAGGGGTGACAACGCTCCTTCCTCTGTATATATAGAAGGAGCAGCATTGTCACCCTAGGCAGCTCTCCTGATTTCTGTGGCGGCACCCAACAGGAGGGAAGGGCCAGGAGAGCCTGCGGGGGACCCGAGAAGAGGAGGATCCAGGCTGCTCTGTGCAAAACCACTGCACACAGCATGTAAGTATAGACGTGTTTGTTATTAAAAAAAAAAAAAATGAACCTTTAGATTCGCTTTAAGCTTTGCAAATTAAACCTGGAAGCTGATTGGTTTCTATTCAGAGCTGCTCCAGATTTTGCACTCTCTAGGCTTAGTAAATGTTCTGTTGAAAAAAATGCGCTCAGACTGAAAAGTAAAAACGAAGGCCCTGTTCCCACCTATGCACTTTTGACATGCTAAAATGCACCTTCCCAGCGCATGAAAGATAGTTCTCTTTAAATCCTATCTAAGTGTTGCCCTGTGTTACTTTACAGCGAGCAGCGCTTTTCAAAAGTCCTGATTGCAGCCATGCTCAAAAATGAAGTGCACCAAGAGCACAAAACATGCTAAACATGCAAGATGTGTTTTCAAAAAATTCATATGTTTACAACTCACATTTGTGAATAGGCCCTAATGCCTCATTTACATCTAAGTACTGTCAAGATTATATTTATATGTGTGTGTATATATATATGTATGTGTATATATATAATTTTGTTTTATTTTTTTAATAAAACATTTTGGGCTTCCCTATGAACCTACAATTTCACCTTTATTATTGTGACATTATTGATATTAGTATTATTAAATGGTAGCTCTCAGCAATAAAACCGGAAAAAAACAGAGCGGTGGGTGTAAATGGACTTGTGTCATGCTAAAAACAGACAGATGGGGATCCGTTCCCCTTCATCTAGCGAATCGGATCAGATGGCAGTCGGGTGTAAACAGACAGAGCAGTCTGTTTACTTCCAACCGACCATAAAGGAGAGCAGCTTGTGTCTGCTTCCACTCTGCATAAGCGGAGCGGACATGGACCAGCCATCCACTTGCTTTGCGGGGATCAGCGGACAGATCCCTGCTGAGCAAGCGGACTCCTTTAGGGAGTCCGGTCTGTATGGAAGGGGCTGTAAGTGGTGAATGATGGTAAATGGCAGCTGAAACTGGCTGGCCCTGGAGTTAACCTGCATTTACCTAGGAATCTCTGCATATCACTTGCTAAAGGTAAAGCTAAAGAACTGTAATAATAAATCCTGAAATGTACTTACCTGCTTTCGATGGAGGAATAGTCAGAGGTATGTGCTGGACATTTAGATTCTGATGTCTGGCAGGAAGAGGCTCCAGCGAAGTGTTTGATGTTAGATGATGGTTTGCTAGGCTGGGATGTGGATATTGGTTGTTGGTTTCCACATTGGTTATGTCCTCATCTCCTGCCAGATCAGAGAAGAAGCTATCTGCCCAACTCCTTTTTTTTGGGTTAGCTGGGACCTGCTTTATTTCTGAGCTAGCTAACTGGCTAGTTGACATGCAGCCATTCGCAGGCTCAGAAATCATGTCCCAGACCCTGTCATTGTGCGCTGCGTCATACTGTGCAGCTGCAAAATAATGCCGGGTAGGTGGTAGCTCCAGCATTGTGTTTGCTGCTAGATGATGGTGTGCTGACCCGAACTGTGGAGATTGGATGTTGGTTTTATCTCCTACCAGGTCAGCAGTCCAGCTATCCATCCCATCAGTTGACTCTTGGATGGCTGGGACCCGCTGCTCTTCTGAGTAATTCTCAGAGGTGAAGCTCGCTACCCACGCAGCCATTTTTTGGGTGGCTGGGACCTGTTGCTTTTCTGAGCTAGCTAGCTGGTAAGTTGACTCCCAGCCATTGGCAGGCTCAGAAATCGTGTCCCAGACCCTGATGTTGTTCAGCGGGTCAGATGCTGCAGATGGTAAATAAGATTGGGTAGGAGCTAGCTCCAGCACGGTGTTTGCTAGGCTGGGCTGTGGAGAATGATGGATGGTTTTATCTTCCTCCTTAGTGACGTTCTTATCTCCTTCTGAGTTGGAGATGATGCTCTCAAACCAATTAGTTGTTTCATTATTGGCTTGGCCAAACTCAGAGTCATGGTAATTGATCAGCTCAGAAATCATGTCCCAGTCGCTGTCATTGTCTGGGTCAAATTCTGAGAAATCATGGAAACCAATTTCAACATCAGGCCACTCCATGGCGATGTCTAGTTGGTTGTAGAACACTGATGTTATTAGTGTGTAATGAAATAGGGGCTGTGAAATCTGGCCTACAGCCCCTAAAGGCTGGGCTTTAGATCTCAAAACAGCCCACTAATTTCCTACCTGAGATGTTAAATATGGAGAGCAATACCGAAAAATCCAAGAATATAGGCAAATGATGCAAAAATCTGAAACTGCGAAAAGGATGTAAAATACGCTGACGAGATGGGTCCTTGTGCCTCTGCTCTCCACCACTCACACACAAGGACTGATCAGACACTGCTCAGGCTTCTATTTATAGAAACCAAAACTGCTGAGTCATCACCAACTGACAAAATTTAACCCCTTACTGCCTGGACACAATATTGTAACTGTACATATCATCACAACAGCTTTGTATATCCTGGTGGATTATACCTTGTTTTGTTCAGGACAAAGTGGGCTTTCTTTTGCTGGTAAATGGTAAAGGATATCTCCTACTTCTTTTTTTTTTTGTATTATTATTATCATCAAAGGAAATCTGGCCAAAAATGGCTGCCGTGTCATCTCCAACTGACAAAATTTAAAAATGTAACCCCCTTACTGCCTGAACACAATTTTGCAACTGTACATATCACAATAACTTTAACCTGGTGGATTATACCTTGTTTTTTTCAGGACAAAGCGGGCTTTCTGTTGCTGGTAAATGCTAATGGCTAGCTGCTATTTTTTTGGTATTATCAAAGGAAAACTGGCCGCCATGTCAAATGAAAATTTAACCCCTCAATGCCTGAACACAATTTTGCAACTGTACATATCATCACAACAACTTATCCTGGTGGATTACAACACAACATATTCTGGTGGATTCAGTCTTGTTTTCTTCAGAATAAAGTGGGTTTTTTTTTTTGATGGTAAATGGTAAAGGATATCTCCTTTTTTTTAACCACTTCAAGTCCGGACTCTTTTACCCCCTTGCTGTCCAGGCCTATTTTCAGCTTTTAGTGCTATCACACTTTGAATGACAATTGCGCGGTCATGCAACACTGTACCCATATTAATTTTTTTAGCATTTTCTGAGACAGATAAAGCTTTATTTTGGTGGTATTTATTCACCACTGGGATTTTTATTTTTTTTGCTATGTAAATGAAAAGTCCAAAAATTTTGAAAAAGTGTTTTTCTTATAATTTTTTTTTTTTTTTTTTTACATACTGTCACCCTAGCAGTACAGTGTCACCATGGTGGGGTGATGAAGTTTTTTTTTTTTTTTTTTTTTTTTTTAAACTGATTGCTTTTACACCCATAAAGGCTGTAAAAGCAACCATTTCTTCTTCTCTCTGGCTGCATTCTTGCAGCCATTGAGAACTACTGTGTGAGCTGTGATTGGTCACAGCTTGTCACATAGTACAAGGCTGTTGTGAATAGCCTTGTACCATGTGACCTCTGTGATCATTCACAGATTTCACATGTAGTAAGCAATGATGTCAGAAGTGACATCTTGCTTACTACTCTGCATGTGATCACTGATTGGCCAAACAGTGATCACATGATTGGGACCTCGACCTCCTGGTGGATTATACCTTGTTTTGTTCAGGACAAAGTGGGCTTTCTTTTGCTGGTAAATGGTAAAGGATATCTCCTATTTTTTTTTTTTTTTATTATTATTAATATTATTATCAAAGGAAATCTGGCCAAAAATGGCTGCCGTGTCATCTCCAACTGACCAAATTTAAAAATGTAACCCCCTTACTGCCTGAACACAATTTTGCAACTGTACATATCACAATAACTTTAACCTGGTGGATTATACCTTGTTTTTTTCAGGACAAAGCGGGCTTTCTGTTGCTGGTAAATGCTAATGGTACCACTTTTTTTTTTAAATGTAGCTGTATATTTCTTGCTATTTGTCACACGACAATCATGGCAAAACTGCACCTCATTTTATTCGCCATTGAAAATAATGGCACCTGAACCTGCGTTTTGTGATCACAGTGTTTCTGCTGCGATTCCAAAAGACCCAAATGTGAATGGAGCCAACCTGGTTCACACATATGCATTTCTGGATTTGTATTGAAACTCACAGGTTCACATGACGCAGGGGTGTGGACGTTTTTGAAAAAACTACTTGTCCAGCGACTAAATCAGGGCCCCAATCTACTTGTCCCTCATGAGAATCTGCTTGTCCAGATAAACAATTTTTTCTTTTTTAACTTTATCCCTTTTGCTGCCAGAGCCGTTTTTTTGCACATGTTTAAAAAATAATTTTAGGCCTGAAGATTACATGAAACTCCTCAATATTATATATTTTCTGAAAGCAGAGACCCTGGAGAATGAAATAGTGGTGATTCCAATTTTTTATGTCACATGATTTTACCGCAAACTTTTAGTAAAAAGTACAAGGAAGTTAATTTTAGGGCACAAAAAAACAATAAATTAGCCTATTTCTTTGTACCATATAAAAGATGAGGTTGCAGCGAGTAAATGGATATCCAACTTATCGAACCTTAAATTTGTGCGCGCTCGTGATATGGCGACGAACTGCAGTATCTTATATTTTCTATAGGTCGACACTTTTAAAGCTCCGTCACCAGTTTAGTGTTACGGAGGAGGTCTGGTGCTAGAATTATTGCTCTCATCCTGGCGTGCACGGCGATATGTAACGTGTATTACAATTGACGGTTGCATGCGTAGGCGCCCCAGCATGTGCTTTTACGTTTGTATTGGGGGGTGGGGGCCTCAATTTTTTTTAGGGGGGAGGATGGTATGTGCTTGGGTGTAACTTTCACTGTGTGGCCGCCGCCAATTGCTTCACCTGACAGGTGAGCCCTGCTGCTTGTCCACAGCAGGGCTAAAGGTAGAAACTACCTGCCGGGCACCCGAAACTACATGTCCCAGGCGTTGGGCGATAGGAATCCAACATCCCTGATGCGTACTTAAGTGTTTACATATGATTGCTATTGACAAGAGTTTTTACATTGAAGTCAATGGGAGGCAGTCTGTAAATCCAGGTTCCCTGATGCAATTTCTAGTCACCATGGTGACCTGGCGCCTGGGATTTGTCAAGCCCTGATGTGTAGTTCCTTTATTGTCAAAACCATCTAGTTGCCACAATAAATTTTTGTTTCATGATTGAGGTCTTTCTGGGAAAAAGACACAATGTTCGGTGTTCACAGTGCATCGGGCCAGACACTTCGCTTTGGACCCGGTAGCAAGTGGAGATTACTGGAGTAGCTGTGTCAATTTCAGTTACATTGGTCCAAGCTGAACCAATGTACAGTTACTATGTATAAAATATCCATACCTGGAACTCCTCTTTAACTTGCTGGCTTCTCATTGATATTCGCAGTTCCACTACTCATGAAAGCTAAAATGTCTTACTCCGGCCTAGGACAAACCATGATCTAATGGTTCTGCTTGTGTATGATGCTAAGAAGTAAATGGAGATTGAAATGTAGGATAGAAGATGTTGGCGATTGGTTGAGCCTGATGAAATGTATCTAAAATACGGAAAGCGATTATAAGATGGCGGCAGCCTTCATATGTAAAATATTGTGTCTTGTACCTTAAATTTAGCAACGTTTGATGTATCTCCCAGTTGAAGGAGGGGGGGTCACACAGAAATCCCCACACACACCCCACACTAATAACCTTATTAACTGCTTTGTAATTTGTTATTCATTAAAAAGGGACTCGGCTGTGTTTGAGCACTACAAACTGAAACCTCTTGTGCTGCCTTGTATTACACAAGGCATTCTTTAGCATTCAGCAGTGTCTGTCCCTTTAAGGCTAGGGACGTCCTGTTTGCTAACTTGGGAGGAAGTGACCTCATCTCTTCAGACTGAAGAAATTCTACAATGCAAGTACATGTGGGATGCTGTTCCCTCTTCATATATGGGCTTGATTAGACCCCCAAAGTCTGTAAGTACCCTTCCTATGTACTGTGGAATGTTATGCACATAGCTAGGAAGTTAGATATGTACTTATGTTTGTTTATTCTGTTTGTATTTCAGTTTTACCGCATTTGTTCACATTCGCGCATTTATTCACGCGCATTCTCATTATGTCACATGTTATCAGTAAAAGATCATCGGTTATCAATCATCGACTCTTTACTGTGTGGACATCAAAGGTTATACTGCCTGTAATCCTCTGTAACCCTTTCATAACTGCAGAGAAGGCAGGACAGTAAAAAGACTTACACAGTTACTTCAGAGCACATTGTGTGAAAAATCTACAGCAAGCCCCACAACACAGAGGATACTCTTAACTGTTAATACAGCACGTGTGTGTGAAATCCCCACAGCACAGCCAGTCTAGGCATAGCAAAGTGAAACTAACTCAGCTTCGTGTACACGCTGTGTACTCCACTCAAGCACAATGCAGCACACAGACACAGAGAAAGATATGAAAGATATCACTAAATTAACCCTTCCTAAAATCTCGTGCAAGCAGGAAGAAAATATGCACAGTACACTGGAAACTAGGTCACAATGCAGCACGCCGAGAACTTATAACAAATCGGATCTGTCGTCATCCAAAGCAGAAACCGCCAGATCTAAGCGTTCAAGTTCCAGGCATTCTAGCGTCACAGACCTATCATCAGTCAGTGCTGGGGCAGCCAGGAGTAAGCATACAAGTTCCAGACATTCTAGCGTCACAAACTTGTCTTCAGTCAGCGCTATCGCCGCCAGGGCACAAGCCAAGGCCGAGGCCGCATGCGCCATGGCCTCCTATGCCATACAGGAAGCAGAGCTTATGAAAGAGCAAGGCTACCTAGATGAAGAGCAGCAGAAGAGTCAGGCTGAATTAAAAAAGAGACAAGCCGAAGGGGAAGCTGAAATGAAAAGGAGAGAAGCAGAAACGCTTAGGAGAAAAGCAGAAACGCTTAGGAGAAAGGCAGAAGTGCAAGCCTCTTTACACATACTTCAGCAACAGAAAATAGCTGCAGCAGCCATAGCTGAAGCCGAAGTTCTCGCGAGAGCTGCAGATATTCAGTTTGTAGAGAGCGATGTACTGGAAACCCTGATAACACCTCTCAGTACATTCCAACGCACCCGTGAGTATGTGCAATCACAAGCAATCCTATACCCTGATAAACAGCCTAGTGACGCACCGAAACCATCAAGGACCCAGTTGGGAGCAGACAGCTTTGATGTTACGCATCACTACAAGACTGAACCTGAACCGCCACGTGATAATTCAACCAATCACGGGCTCAGATACCAAACCGCCAACACGCTAAAAAACCAAGTAGATGGCGATATAACCTCTCCTTGTGCAAAACCAGATCTAGACTACAATAGAGGAGAGCAACCATCTGACCAAAATAGACTTAGTCAAATACCTCAACGAACCCATCAGTCACTATCAGCCAGTAGTCCCGCATTTGTACCCAGAACAAACGCACCTGACACAGCAAGGGTTACAGACGTGTCGAAATACCTGATGCGCCGTGAGATGGTGAGCACTGGTCTCTTGAAGTTCGACGATCGTCCTGAAAACTACTGGGCCTGGAGGTCATCCTTCCTAAGCAGCACCCAAAACTTAGAGCTGACAGACAGAGAGAAGCTCGACCTACTCGCCAAATACCTAGGACCAGAGTCCTCAGAGCAGGCCAAAAGAATCAGGTCAGTGCATGTCCATGATGCAACAGCAGGACTTGCGATGGTCTGGCAGAGAATGGAAGACTGCTATGGGTCACCTGAAGTAATTGAAGAAGCACTTTTAAAGAAAATTGAAACTTGCCCAAAAATGACAAACAAAGACAATCAGAAGCTGAGAGAGCTCGGAGACCTACTCTTAGAGATAGAAGCAGCAAAGACTAGTGGAACTCTGCCAGGTCTCTTATACTTAGACACAGCACGTGGAGTAGAGCCCATAATCGAGAAGCTCCCTTTCAACCTGCAAGAAAGGTGGGTCTCTCAAGCATCCAGATACAAGAAAGACTATCGAGTTGCATTTCCACCGTTTGTCTTCCTCGCTGAATTCATTGTAGACCAAGCTAAGACACGCAATGACCCAAGCTTCGCCTTCCTGAACAAGAGAGTTGCAAGCTCCCCAAGGACAGAGAAGCAGCCACCAGTACACTACAAAGAACGCAGAGCAACAGTGTCTGTGCGGAAGACAGAAGTCCCGCCTGAGGCTGCAGCCAATCAGGAAGACAACACAAGCAAGGAAGTTGAGGATCCAGACAAACAGTGCCCAATACACAACAAGCCTCATCCACTAAGAAAATGTCGCAGTTTCAGAAGTAAGACATTAGAGGAGCGCAAGGCTTACCTTAAATACAATCACATTTGTTTCAGATGCTGCGCCTCAATGCAACATCTTGCAAAAGACTGTAAGAGAGAAATACGGTGCACAGAATGCAACAATGACCGACATCTGTCAGCACTGCACCCAGGACCACCACCATGGAAATCAGAAGTTCCAGCAACTCAAGAAGATCATGGTGGGGAGCAAAAAGAAAGTGCAACACCAGCGATAACTTCAAAGTGCACTGAGATCTGTACAGAACCAGGACTCTCTAGATCATGCTCCAAGATATGCTTAGTCAAAGTGTATCCCAACGGTCTCAGAGAAAAGGCAGTGAAGATGTATACAGTCCTAGACGAACAAAGCAACAGGTCTCTAGCAAAGACAGAGTTCTTTGACCTCTTCGGGGACAAAGGAAGTTCAACTCCATACACCTTGAAGACATGTTCTGGAGTTATAGAGACATCAGGGAGAAGAGCAAACAACTACACCATCGAGTCATTAGATGGAAAGACGCAGCTGACTCTTCCTACCCTCATAGAATGTGACATGATACCAGATGACAGGTCAGAGATTCCCACACCTGAAGTGGCACGTCACTACCCTCATCTCATGCGAATAGCAGACAAGATCCCAGCACTCAACCCAGATGCTGCAATCGTCCTTCTACTAGGAAGAGACATACTGAGAGTGCACAAGGTCAGAGAACAATACAATGGGCCGCACAATGCACCATTTGCTCAACGTCTTGATCTTGGATGGGTTATCGTTGGAAATGTATGTCTGGACGGACTTCACAAACCCGCAAAGGTGAATGTCTACAGAACAAATCTGCTGCAGAACGGTCGCACGTCATGTCTTTGCCCATGTAACAACAGCATGCAGATTAAAGAGAAACTATCTAACCCAACACATCCCCAGAACATCCAGAGGTTCCTGGAAGATACAGCCTCAGCTGAAGATTCAGATCAGCTAAGCCACAAAGTGTTTGAGAGAACTCAAGATGATGACAAACTAGCACCATCTGTTGAAGATAACCTCTTCCTTGAGATCATGGACAGAGAAGTCTTCAAAGACAAAGCAGGCAGTTGGGTAGCCCCACTACCATTCCGTACACCACGGCATCGTCTTCCCAACAACAGAGTGCAAGCAGAGAAACGCCTTGCGCTATTGCAGCGCACTCTTGAAAGAAAGCCAGACATGAAAGAACACTTCCAAGAATTCATGCGGAAAATCTTTGACAAAGATCAAGCTGAAAAAGCACCAGCACTGCATGAAACACAAGAACGCTGGTACTTGCCAATATTCGGAGTGTACCATCCTCAAAAACCAGGTCAGATACGTGTAGTATTTGATTCCAGTGCAAAGCATGAAGGTATTTCCCTTAATGATGTACTTCTCAGCGGACCAGACCTGAACAACACACTTCTTGGAGTCCTTATCAGATTCCGAAGAGAACTTGTTGCAGTAACAGCAGATGTACAGCAGATGTTCTACTGTTTCCTTGTCCGTGAAGACCACAGAGACTACCTGAGGTTCCTATGGTATGAAGACAACGACCTCAACAAAGGTATTATAGAGTATAGGATGAAAGTACATGTGTTTGGGAACAGTCCCTCACCAGCTGTCGCTATCTATAACTTGAGACGAGCAGCGCAGCAAGGTGACAGACACAACCCTGAAGCCAAACAATTTGTTATGAAAAACTTTTATGTAGACGATGGACTTGCTTCTTTCTCCAGTAGTGGAGAAGCCATTAACATTTTAAAAAACACTAGAGACTTGCTAGCAGAATCTAACATAAGACTGCACAAAGTGGCTTCCAACAACAGCAAAGTAATGG
The DNA here is from genome assembly GCF_062004578.1 of Staurois parvus. Classification (NCBI taxonomy): domain Eukaryota; kingdom Metazoa; phylum Chordata; class Amphibia; order Anura; family Ranidae; genus Staurois; species Staurois parvus. The sequence goes on from NW_028318158.1 coordinate 3,259,279, forward strand.
AAGCATTCCCAGCAGAAGACCGTGCAAAAGACCTCAAAGACCTAGATCTAGGTACAGATTCACCACCCCTTCAAAGAAGCTTAGGGCTTAGTTGGGACTTGAAAACTGACAGCTTCACCTTCCGAGTATCCAGGGAAGAGAAGCCTTTCACAAAGCGAGGTGTCTTGTCTACGGTCAACAGTCTTTACGATCCCTTGGGGTTCGTAGCACCCATCACCATGCAAGGCAAAGCTCTTTTGAGAGAGATTACAACTGAGCTAGAACAAAGTGATTGGGACACACCTCTACCTGAAAAGAAAGAAATGCAGTGGAAGTTGTGGAAAGACTCTTTGCTGGAGCTTGAGCGATTTAGCATCCAAAGACCATACGTCTCTGTTTCTTTGTCTGTTACAAAACGAAGAGAGATACACGTGTTTTCAGATGCATCCACCGTGGCTATAGCAGCTGTAGCCTACCTTAGAGTCATAGACATTCAGGGACAAAGCCATGCAGGATTCATCCTGGGAAAGTCCAAACTGGCTCCAAGACCTGCTCACACGGTTCCACGCTTAGAACTTTGTGCTGCTGTCCTAGCTGTGGAGATAGCAGACTTACTCATTGCAGAACTGGACATCGAGATCCATGCAGTGAACTTCTACACAGACAGCAAGATTGTTTTAGGTTATATCTATAACGCTTCAAGAAGATTCTACACATACGTGTCAAACAGAGTAACACGTATCAGAAGGTGTACAAGTCCAGAACAGTGGCATCACATCAGTACAGACAAGAACCCTGCTGATCATGGGACTAGACTGGTACCAGCTGCTGTCCTCAAACAGACTAACTGGTTCACAGGTCCATCCTTCTTGACTGGACCAGAAACTGAAGAGACTGATCAGAAAGGAACTTTTCAGCTTGTAGAACCAGACCAAGACAAAGAGGTAAGACCTCTAGTTGCAGTTTACAAGACTCTAACCACCAGAGAAGGTCTTGGCTCATGTAGGTTCGAAAGGTTTTCCAGCTGGAAGTCACTCATCCGTGCCATAGGGAAACTCATCTGCTTGGCCAGATCCTTCAGCAAAACAGCCAGTGTTGACCAGGGTAACAATGACTATCTTGAGCAAGCCAATGTCACCATTATCAGATGTGTTCAGCAGGAAGCCTTTAAGGAAGAAATTCAATGTCTTCTCAAGAAAGAAGAACTTTCTAAACACAGCCCGCTCAAAAAGTTGAACCCTGTCCTTGATGAAGATGGAGTGATGAGACTTGGAGGTCGTCTACCCGCAGCTGATATGACTATTCTAGAAAAACATCCCTTTGTCATACCCAAGAATCATCATGTTGCCGTTCTTCTGACAAGACACCACCACGAGCAAGTTGCACATCAAGGTCGCCACCTCACTGAAGGAGCAGTCCGCTCAGCTGGATTGTGGATCCTAGGAGGTAAAAGACTAGTCTCCAGTGTGATTAACAAATGTGTAACTTGCAAGAAAATCAGAGGAAAACTTGAAGTCCAGAAGATGTCAGACTTACCTCCAGACAGGCTGGCTTCAGATCCTCCATTCACAAATGTAGGCCTAGACGTTTTTGGTCCTTGGAACATTTCTTCTCGCAAGACCAGAGGAGGCAGTGCAGAGAGCAAACGCTGGGCTGTTCTTTTCTCGTGTATGAGTACCAGAGCAGTTCACATTGAGGTAATTGAGTCTCTATCTACCTCAAGCTTCATCAATGCCTTGAGAAGATTTTTCTCCATTCGGGGACCAGCAAAACAGATTCGTTCTGATTGTGGCACAAACTTTATTGGAGCCTGCAAGGAATTGAAGATCGTTGCAACAGACTCAGAAACAAGTAACTATCTTCAAAATCAAAGATGCACTTGGATCTTCAATCCTCCTCATGCCTCACATATGGGAGGAGCTTGGGAGAGGATGATTGGAGTAGCTCGCCGCATTCTAGATGCAATGCTTCTAAAGATTGGATCTACTCGTCTCACACACGAAGTCTTAACCACGCTGATGGCTGAAGTCATGGCTATCATGAACGCCAGACCTTTGGTCCCAGTGTCTACTGACCCAGAGATGCCAACCGTCTTGACACCGGCAACGTTGCTGACCCAGAAGATGGAGATGGTGACAGCTCCCAACGGGGACTTTGATCTTAAAGACTTGTACACCAAGCAATGGAAACAAGTTCAAAGCCTTGCCAATATCTTCTGGAAGAGATGGAGACAGGGGTACCTGACGACCCTCCAACCACGCAACAAATGGCAAGCCGACAAGCCCAACTTACAAGTTGGAGATGTTGTTCTACTAAAAGACTCTCAGGCCCACAGGAACGAGTGGCCAATTGGACTCATTGTGGGGACTGATGCTAGTAGTGATAGCAGAGTCAGGAAAGTAGAGGTCAGAGTAGTAAAACGGGGCACCCCTAAGGTGTACCTTAGACCCATCACGGAAGTCGTTTTACTCCTTCCAAGAGTTTAATAGTGGCATATCATTATTATGCCAGGTGGGGAGTGTGCTGCCTTGTATTACACAAGGCATTCTTTAGCATTCAGCAGTGTCTGTCCCTTTAAGGCTAGGGACGTCCTGTTTGCTAACTTGGGAGGAAGTGACCTCATCTCTTCAGACTGAAGAAATTCTACAATGCAAGTACATGTGGGATGCTGTTCCCTCTTCATATATGGGCTTGATTAGACCCCCAAAGTCTGTAAGTACCCTTCCTATGTACTGTGGAATGTTATGCACATAGCTAGGAAGTTAGATATGTACTTATGTTTGTTTATTCTGTTTGTATTTCAGTTTTACCGCATTTGTTCACATTCGCGCATTTATTCACGCGCATTCTCATTATGTCACATGTTATCAGTAAAAGATCATCGGTTATCAATCATCGACTCTTTACTGTGTGGACATCAAAGGTTATACTGCCTGTAATCCTCTGTAACCCTTTCATAACTGCAGAGAAGGCAGGACACCTCTATTTTAATTCATTTTTGTATCTGAATGGTTTTTATTAATTAAAAAAAAAAAACAATACAGATCTCCCCTGTCAGTACTGGCATGCTGCTTTGTATTGCTCTGCATAGCAGAGCAATACAAAGTAGCATGCTTATATAGTAAAACACACACAGGCCACATAGTAAAACAGCACACAGTTAACCCTTTGATCGCCCCAGATGTTAACCTCTTCCTGCCCAGTGTCATTAGTAGCTTTTTATTAGCACTGATCACTGTATTAGTGTCACTGGGGATGTCAGTGGCAGTTAGTCAGTTCCCCCCAGTGTCCCAATGCCCGCCGCAGTCCATTTATAAGTCGCTGATTGCTGCCATTACTAGTGTTGAAAAAAACCCATTCCAGTATATATACCGCCATTTGTAGATGCTATAACTTTCACGTAAAGCAATTAATTTACAATTATTGGGATTTTTTGTAGCAAAGACATGTAGCAGAATACATTTTGACCTAAATTTATGCTGAAATTAGATTTTTTACTGGACATGTTTAATAGCAAAAAGTCAAAAATATTGTTTTATTCTCAAAACTGTCTGCCTTTTTTTTTTGTCTGCCTTTTACGTCCAAATACCAAGGACTTAAATTTCATTTGGGTGCAGCATTGCATGACCGCACAATTGTCAGTTAAAGTAATGCAGCGCCGTAACACAAAAAATGGCCTGGTCAAGAAGGGGGGTAAATCCTCTGGAGGGTAAGTAGTTAATGATTTCAGTGCGGGAAGTTGTACTCTCGTTGGCTTTTTTCGTCAGCCCTGCCTAAGTTCTCCCTTCAGGACTACAGCACACCGTCCCTCATTTCCATAACACAAAAGGTGAGGTGTGCTGTAGTCCTGAAAGGGGAAAACCAAGCAACACAGCTGTTGGCTTCTATATCACTACAGTGTCCTGTAGTGACCAGCATGTGAAACCCCAGGACCCAGCATCTGACACACCAGTTAGTGTTGGATAGTAGCAGTGTTTCTAGCTGTGCAAGAGTGATGATTGGGAGGTCCTCTGTTGGACAGGCAATTATCCAATGCATTCTTTTACAGTGTCACTTTTTATCACAGCTATTGAAATACATGTGTGAGCTATTTTGCCTGCTAAAAGGATTTGTATTTTTGTGCAGATCAGTGAACTCTGCAGATGTCCAGCACTCCCTGCTGTGGCAAGCTGGAGGTCTCCAATCAGCAGGGAGTATGAACTCTGCAATTGTTAGGTACAAAACATATGCTATTGTTTCAGCCCTTTGCTTCTATGCAGAGAGGCCACTGCTTCCACTCAGAGACCAAAGCTCCTTTTCTGCAGCATGCTGGCAAGGGACAAGCTTTTAAACTCAGACTTTGGCTGTTTGGCAATATAGAAAGAGAAGGTAGCGCTGCTATGTTTAAGTGCTGAGGTTAGTGCAATATGCATTAACCTTTTTTCTCCCCACTGGCATATAGTCTGGTGTTTTTAAGCTGCTTTTCTATACAATAAAGTGGATATGTGCTTTAGTGTAGCCTCCTGCACTTTCCATTGTTCTCTTTAGAAAGCAGCCACAGTCTGAACATCAAATTAAGTCTTGCCAAAATTTGGGGGATGTTTTTTAATAAAATCAAAGTTGTGTCTGCAAATGTGTGCATTTTGTATATCTGTTGTTATTATAACACTGCAGTTTAATTAAATTAATGTGTCACAATCCTTTGCTTTGTCTCAATATGTTTGGCATAATTGTTATAGATATGTACCAGATGTAACTATACATTTTGCCTAAAATCAGCCCTCTAAGCCTGTTTAAGAATTGGTCCATATCACTTCTTAAAAGGAGAAGCATGTCCAAGGCTCTTTTGGCCATAATTCTTCTATGGGTCAAAGGAGTGCACTTAGTTCTGCATTCCTGTGACCTAGATTAAGCCAACAGCGGGCCAAAGCCTGCTGATGGCACAGAACTGATCCAGGCTATGCAGACATTCTGACAATAATGTTGGGATCTACCCAGATGCCTGAATGGCATAATATCACTTATTTGTAAATCATCTTTATATCTAGGTTTGCATAAAGGACTGTGCAGCAGTAATCATCAGTGTTAATTGGTCTGCAGACACCCAGAAGGTGCTCCAGCCTGGTTTCTTTAAGTTATTACAAAGATACAATGTTGCATCGTTTATTTTTTATTAATACTATAATCTCATACATTTATAGCAGACAATGCAATCTGACTTTAAATAAAAGTTACCCCTTTCCCACGTTGGCTGGGCTGAGATATGGCTATATAATGCTCACTACAATCCAAGATGTATCTGCAGCTTTCTAGAATGTTGGGAGCTAGTAAGAGCACTTGGATCCCAGGAGTTAATATGGGAATCAGGCCTTAATCTGCTCCAATCAAAAAAAAAAAAGCAGTGAAGGGCAGTGTCTGTGTTCTGGTATACAGTGAAAGGATCTGCCCATCTCCCACAGATTTTCAGTAAACCATGGCAACTTCCTTCCATCAATAAACAGGGATTTAGAGGTGACACGTTCTCTTTGTGGGTATTTGCATATTATTTTGTGATGGAATATTCTTTACAAGGACAAAGATGATCGTTCAGTTTTGCGCACTTGCTGGTTTCTGATCAGGGCTCCAGTAGTAGAAATGAATTCAGAATTTCCATCTCCACCAGACAGCAACATCTATTTGAACACTATACCATGACATCACCTTCCCCAATGGATTCTTTGTAATGCAAAACTAGTAACAAGTGATTCTAACTGCAAGATGGAGACTTCTTCCTGGTGCGAGAGGCAAGGACACAAACGGTTGGGTTCCCTCGCCATTGGAGCCTCCAAGAGATTTAAGAAGCTGGACGGTGATTCATCCCACTCAGAACTGAAATTTCAGTGTTGGAAGGAGTTTGTTATTATAATGGATTTTGGATTTAGACAGGATGGCTATTTTAGTCTTCATATATTATGCAGTCCTAAACTGTGCACAGATGTCACAATGCAGCCATGGCTTCCACAGCTTCTATGAGGTTCAGGGCAAGGCTGTATTGACCATTGTTTTCCGGAAGAAGTTCCACAACTTTGTCTACCATTTTGGCCGTGGTAGGGATTGGCACATCAGTATTCTGGAGATCCTGTGGATCCTAAAATAAGAACAAAGCAGATTTAGTAGACTGCTCCTGTGTGACCTCTTTCCAAGAGACAGGAACCACGCAGACACCAGATTCCAGCCTCTATTCCTAAACTGTAATGTCTTGCTGGATGACATAGAACTAAGTGATATAATGGCCTGACATTAAGAGCTGTGGCAGGTTCTGACTAAAGCTGACCACCCATGGCTGGAATTTTAGATGTTTCATCAGAAACAGGACACATTTGGTACCCTCTTGCCCCGCATCCTTCAATCTGAAAATCAAAGGAGCTGGGTGGAGAACTGACAGCTAAATAGTGACCGTATCCAATCAGATGCAGCCACTATTCAGGTATTCTGACAGCCATGAGTGCCAGCTGTCAGATTACGATAGGAGTGATTCCATGCCATTTAGCATAGGTGGGGATATTGACAGATTTCTCTTGTTCGGGCTGTTGGACCACTGGAACACAAGTAATTAAATGTTACTTTATCCCCTTCACGCCTAAGGATAAAACAAATCTTAAAGCTGAAGCACACTTTTCTATGTGTTAGCAAAACCGTACATATCATCACAACTATTTTGTGCATGTAGGTGGATTATACATTGTTTTTTCCAGGACAAATTGGGATTTCATTTGGTGGTAAATTATATCTCCGGATTTGTTTTTATTGTCAAAGGAAAACTGACCCAAAATAGGTTTTTTTTTTATCCTGCCACTGACACCGATACTAATTTAAACATTAAAAATAAAAATCCTGACCCAAAAAAAAAATACTGACCATGACCATATCACTAACCTAAATCAAACCTTGATCTAGGTATTTTATTTATTAATTTCGAAAAGTGTCTGATGTGATTTTTATGGGCTTGCAGGACACAAACTGACATTGTTAGCTGGGCTTTTTTATCAGCCCATGGAGACCACTGTGAGAGGTCTGATTGGCAGAGCACTGTCCCATGCTCCTTCACAGCCAGAGGTATTAGGTATTTCCTTTGGTTCCCAATGCTGAACTGAGTGATGGGGAAGCAAAGGAAAAAAAAACTGTATGTTGCTGGGTTGGGGTGTTAAAAATAAACCTGTTCATTCGCCTTAAAATGGGGGCCATGGATGTCCCACAGTTTCTATATTCTGTGACAGATTTATGTGATCTACTTGGTATAATAATATATAAAAGATTCCTTCTGGTGTTCTGATTATTGCTCAAGAAATCTGTCTGGAAGCTTCTCTCAAGATGACCCATACGGTCTCTATAGACAGGATGGCAGTTGTCTGACACACTTTGCTAACCAATACCAGAAACTAGGAAGCCGCTGTGTTGATTATTTTTAACCAGTTTCTATTGTTTATTCAGAGATACGAAGATCTGCCCAGCACCAGCCTATGTTCTCTTCCATAATAATCCAAAGTAATTATAGAAACATCTTTCAAAAGAAAAATATTCTAGCAGCTACATACCACCTCCCCTCTAATGGGTGTGCCGAGCTGCAGAACCAGTAAAGCGCAGTCAGTTAGAAGCACTATTAAGCAGGAACAAGAGCAAATATGACTGTCCACATGCTTATACTCTGTATAAATTCAGGAAAAAGGTTTTCAAAAGTTAATAGACACTGAGATTATTTTTTGCAGTGAAAGGCATCAAATTTCCATGTAAACGTGTGGCTAGGTTATGGAAGTATTATTATTAACAAATAGTAAATTACCTTTAAAACAGGCCCATGCTGACATCTGTATTTACAGTCACTTTTTTTTTTTTTTTAGATTCTTTAACAACTTGCCCTCCAGAGGATTTAGCCCCCTTTTTGACCAGGCCATTTTCTGCATTATGGCACTGCGTTACTTTAACTGACAATTGCGCGGTCATTCAACACTGCACCCAAATTAAATTTACGTCCTTTTTTCCCCCACAAATTAAGCTTTCTTTCTGTGGTCTAGATTTCCAACAATTTTGAGGAAAAAAAACAATATTTTTTACTTTTCACATGTCCAGTAAAAAAATCTTAGAATACATTTTGGCCTAAATTTATGGAGAAATTTGATTTCTTTTGCTATATGTCTTTGCTAAAAAAAAAAAGATCCCAATACGTGTAAATTAATTGGTTTATGTGAAAGTTATAGCGTTTACAAATGGCTGTATAGATACTGGGATTATTTTTTAATTTTTACTAGTAATGGCAGCGATCAGCAACTTATTGCAGGACTGCGGCGGGTATTTTGACATTGGGGGGGGACTGACTTGATGTCACTGACATCCCCAGTGACACCAATAGAGTGATCAGTGCTTTAAAAAAAAAAACAAAAAAAGCACTGACACTGTACAAATAGCACTGGGCAGGAATGGGTTAACATGAGGGGTGATCAAAGTGTTAACTGTGTGCAGTTCTCCTTCCCGTTGGAGATGCTTGGCAATCACTGGGCGGCGGCAAGCAATCACTGGACGAGACCCGGTGATTGACAGCCGTGGCCGGGAATGGCGGCAGAGGTAGGGCGCGCATGCACCTCCTACCCAGAAATGCAAAATCACGTATATATACACGTGATTTTGCGCACCCATGTCACCCTGTAGCAGTGTTTCTGCTATAGGACAGTCAGGAAGCAGTTAACCTCTTGCCGACTCGCTCACAGGAATTCTATTGCAGGCGGGCAGCGTGTATCATGTATATATACATGATCGTCGTTCTTCGGAGTTGTGATTGGACACAGCACAAGTTTGGCAGTTGATTTCAGACAATAATTGAAATCAGCTGATCTGCTGTGTCCAATCACACACAGAGTTGTGTGTTCACAAAAACAAAGTACTGTGTACAGGGAACAGCCAGATAGTAAAGTAAAAGCAGCACATATTACACATTGTTAGGCACACATTTAACTCTTTGATTGCCCCTAGATGTTAAACCCTTCCCAGCCAGTGTCATTAGTACAGTGACAGTGTATTAGTGCCACTACTGGTAATACTGTACAGAGACCAGTGCTGTCAGTATACCTCGCAGCCAGCACCAGACTGCCCACCACACTATCACAGTCCCACTAAAAATAGCATCATATCTGTGTAAATTCCAATGTATATATACCATAGTTTGTAGACACTATACCTTTCACACAAACCAATTAATATACACTTATTGGGATTTCTTTTTTTTTTACCAAAGATGTGGCAGAATGCATTTTGGCCTAATTTTCTGAAATTAGATTTTTTTTTTAATATGTTTTAAAGCAGAAGGTAGAAAATATCTTTTTTTCAACATTTTTGGTCTTTTTCCGTTTATACACTGCTCAAAAAACAAAAGGAACACTTTTTAATCAGAGTATAGCATCAAGTCAATTAAACGTCTGGGATATTGATCTGGTCAGTTAAGTAGCAGAGGGGGTTGGTAATCGTTTCAGCTGCTTTGGTGTTAATGAATTTAACAACAGGTGCACTAGAGGGGCAACAATGAGACAACCCCCAAAACAGGAATGGTTTTACAGGTGGAGAACACTGACAGTTCTTTCCCTACTCATCTTTTCTGACTGTTTTTCACTAGTCTTACATTTGGCTAGGATGAGTGTCACTACTGGTAGCATGAAGCGATATCTGCACCCTAAAGAGGTTGCACAGGCAGTACAACTCCTCCAGGATGGCACATCAGCATGTGCCATTGCCAGAACAGTCTCAAAGGCATGGAGGAAATTCCAGTAGACAGGCTGTTACTCTAGAAGAGCTGGACAGGGCTGTAGAAAGTCCTTAATCCATCAGCAGGACCAGTATCTGCTGCTTTGTGCAAGGAGGAACAGGATGAGCACTGCCAGAGCCCTTCAAAATGACCTCCAGCAGGTGACTGGTGTGAATGTCTCTGACCAAACAATCAGAAACAGACTTCATGAGGGTGGCCTGAGAGCCCGACATCCTCTAGTGGGCTCTGTGCTCACTGCCTGGCACCATAGAGCTGGATTGGCATTTGCCATTAAACACCAGAATTGGTAGGTCCGCCACTGGTGCCCAGTGCTTTTCACAGAGCAGGTTCACCCTGAGCACGTGACAGACGTGAAAAGGTCTGCAGAAGCTATGGAAAATGTTATGCTGCCTGTAACATCATTCACCATAACAGTTTTGGTGGTTGTCAGTGATGGTCTGGGGAGGCATATCCATGGAGGGACGCACAGACCTCTACAGGTTACACAATGGCACCCTGACTGGCATTAGGTTTCAGGATGAAATCCTTGGACCCATTGTAAGACCCTACGCTGGTGCAGTGGGTCATGGGTTCCTCCTGCTGCACAATAATGCCCAGCCTCATGTGGTGAGAGTATGTAGGCAGTTCCTGGAGGATAAAGGAATTGATACCTTTGACTGGCCCCCCATGCTTGCCTGACCTAATTCCAATAGAACGCCTCTGGGATATCATGTTTTGGTTCATCTGACGCCAGGTTGCACCTCAGACTGTCCAGGAGCTCAGTGATGCCCTGGTCCATATCTGGGAGGAAATATCCCAGGACACCATTCTTCATCTCATTAGGAGCATGCCCTGACGTTGTCAGGCATGCATACAAGCACGTGGGGTCATACAAACTACTGAGTACCATTTTGAGTTGCTGCAATGAAATTTCATCAAAATGGACTAGCCTGCTGTATAATTTTTTCACTTTGAATTCAGTCCTCTGTAGGTTGATCATTTTTATTTCCATCAAAGACACCCAAAAAATCAAACAATGGGGCATCCTTACTTTCCTAACACATTACCCAATCCATATCAGTATAGATATCCAGCATGATATTTTTCCCCATTGAGATCTGATGTGTTTTCAAAGTGTTCCTTTGTTGGAGCAGTGTATAATAAAAAAAAAAAAAAAAAAAAAACAGTGGTGATCAAATACCACCAAAAGAAAGCTCTATTTGTGTGAAAAAATTATAAAATTTTCTTTGGGTACAGTGTTGCGTGACCGAGCAATTGCCAATTAAAGTAGCACAGTGCTAAATAGCAAAAAATGCTCTGGTCATGAAGGGGATAAAAGCTTCCGGAGATCAAGTGGTTAAAATTGACGCCAGAAGCATTTTCTCTGCAGCTTAGCTCCCTTTCCTCCAAGTAGTGAGAAAGTGACTAAGCAGTGCAGCTCCCCTCTCCCACTCAGTAGTGTCTCAGCAACTAACCATCCCACAAAGAATGACTCAGCAGCTCAGCTCCCCCTCCCAGCAATGACTCAGCAGCTCAGATCACCCTGATCCCCTATCCAGCAGTGACTCAGTAGCTCACCATGCTGCCCCACTCCTTCTGCTTCCTTATTATTATACAGGATTTATATAGCGCCAACAGTTTGCTCAGCGCTTTACAATATAAAGGGAGACAATACAGCAATGATGCAGTTCAATACAAGAGGGTTAGGAAGGCCCTGCTCCTTGGAGCTTACATCCTAAGAGGGAAGGGCTGGTGGCACAAAAGGTAATAACTGCGGGGGATGAACTGATAAGAGAAATACTGTAGAAGATTCAGTTATTAGCTGAAGACAGGATAGGGTTCCCTGAAGAGAGAGGTTTTCAGAGTTCACCTAAAAATGGGCAGAGTGATAGTCAGATGGATTGGGGTAAAGAGTTCCAGAGGATGGGGGAAGCTCTGGAGAAGTCCTGGAGACAAGCATGGGAGGAAGAGACAAGGAGCTAGAGAGCAGGAGGTCGTGGGAGGAGCGGAGAGAACAGTTTGGGTGATATTTGGAGAGAAGATTGGTGATGTAATTTGGGGCAGTTATAAATGGCTTTATACGTTATTGTTATGTTTTTTTATTCGTTGGGCAGTGGGAAGCCAGTGGAGGGAATGGCAGATATGGAACAGTTGGTAAGGTGGATGAGTCTGGCAGCAGCATTCATGATAGGCTGAAGAGGGGATAGCCTGCGATGAGGTAGACCAATAAGGAGAGAGTTACAAAAGTCAAGGCGAGAGATAACCATGGAGTGAATAAGGTGTCCGTTTATGAACCAGCGGTAATAGATCGCTGCTCAGTTCTCCGGCATTCTCGGAGAACACAGTTCTCCTGTGAATGCAGTTTATGAAGCAGTACTCCGAACGAAGGGAGAACGGTCTCCAAACGTTGGAGAACGGTCTACAAACTCTGGAAAACGGCTGATTTTACTATAATCTCGCGAGATTACAGTAAAAGATCAGTTTACTAAGCAGAGGTAAATTATCTCTGCTTAGTTTGCGGTCCCTCTGATTCTCCAGCTCTGGGCTGGAGAATCTGGAGGGAGAACACAGATCTCCAGTGAAGGGCTGACATGATCTCCTGAGTGTCAAACTGTGAATGACCAGAGAATAGCTGAGATCCGTTGAATCGCAGCTATTCTCTGTGTCATGAACGGACACCTAAATTGCTTAGTGATTTCAGTGATTAAAAACGGGCGTATCTTGGAGATGTTGCGGAGGTGAAGTCTACAAGATTTGGACAGCGATTGGATTTGGGACTGAAAGGACAGATGGGAGTCTAGGATTACACCTAGCACCCTGGCATGAGGGGAGGGAATGATGATTGTGTTATTGATCTTGATGGAGAATTCAGGGGAGGAGCACGGGCTGGGGGGAATACTAAGAGCTCCGTTTTAGAAAGGTTGAGTTTGAGGAAGTGGAGTGACATCCATACTGATATGTCACTTAGTAGGTTATTAATTTTATACAAAAGGGTAATAGAGATGATGTGATGGAGGTGACTCAAGTACAGTTCTTAGGTGGCGGTAGGGTAGGCTTCCCCAAATAAATTAGTTTTGAAGGATCGTCTAAAGGCAGACAAGTAGGAGCTAACCAGACATACTGAGGAAGGAAGTTCTACAGGATTGAAGAGGCTCTAGAGCAGCCCTGGATGCGAGTGTAGGAGGAGTTAACAAGGGAACTTGAGAGCAGGTCTTGAGAGGAGCGAAGAGGACAGTTTGGGCGATATCTGCAGATGAAGTTGGTGATGTAGTTGGGGGCTATGCTGTGGCTAGTATTTTGAATTTTATATGTTGGGCTAGTGGAAGCCAGTGAAGAGATTGGCAGAGGGGCAGCCGTCACAGATCAGTTGGTAAGGTGTATTAGTCTAGCAATAGCATTCATAGGGGGGATAGCCTGTGTAGGGGTAGGTCAGTGAGGAGAGAGTTGCAGTAGTCAAGGCGGGAAATAACCAAGGAGTGAATAAGCTGTTTTGTGGTGTCATTAGTCAGGAAGGGGTGAATTCTGAAAATGTTGCGGATGTTGAGGCGATAAGATTTAGCCAGTGATTGGATGTGGGGGCTAAAGGAGAGGTCAGAGTCTAGGATTACACCTAGCACCCTTGCATGTGTGGAGGGACCAATGGTTGTGCTGTTGATCTCAATGGCAAAGTCATGGGGAGGAGGAAATATTACAAGCTCAGTTTTAGAAAGATTGAGTTTGTGTGGCTCTGTGCTTTCTGCACCTCTCCTGCTAAATCTTTAATATTTCCCCACACTGTTTTTCTGCATGCAGCCTGTGAATTAGTCAGTCCTGTGTGCACTCACCATTGCTTTGATCCAGGTACAGAGGGTTGGTGGCAGCTTGGCCAGAAGCTCCATTCCTTCCTTTGTCTGTGTGTGCAGTAGTGCATATGCCAGTCTCTGTCCACACAGGACCAGTAATTGGGATGCCAGCACCTCCTTATCCAGCACTTGTAGAATAGCCTAACAGAAACATCTATTACACACAAAGCAGCAACATAATGACACAAATCATATCTAAATGAGTAAGAGCTGTCAGTGGCTTCAGTACCCTCCCAGCATCCAATGACATTGAGGGGAACTACAGCCAAAAATAATAATAATAAAAAAAAAAAAAGAATAGCTCCTTAAAAGATGAAATAAGAAAAACAGCTTTTGCAGCAATATTCACCTTTAATACAGAGATTTTCCCTGCAGTACTTATTTCTGCCACTAGTTGTCTGATGCCCACCATCATTATACCCATTGCCTCTGAGCCCTGGTTGTCCTGGGTCTGACCAAGCAAAAGGAAAAGTGGCACAGTGATGAGCTCACCACTCTATCACTCTGCTCTCTCCTCTTATCAACATGCTTATATATGTCAATACATGAACCAATTGGTTCCTTGTGCTGCTGTTCTCACTCCAACTGTGCTGTACAGAGGCTAATACCAGGATTATAATCTCCATTCCTGTTGCAGGTCAGGGACTTGATTGGGCTGATTTACTGGATAAATTGTGTAAATATTCACTTCAATTACCCAATCATGTGCAGATGAATTTAAAAGATATACAATTTTAAATTATTGGATGTAAATCAGCCTCAATATATAATTGCTGAAAATAGCCAGGTAACTAGCATTTTCAGCAGTTGGGAAAACCATCATATTTCTGACAGTACAGGCTTCCTTTAAACCTGTCATCTGTTTAGGCTTCCAGCAGATGTTAAATCTCCAGTACATGCTTTTACTGCTCATGTATTCTAGTAGCACTTACCTCCTCTGCCAGATGGTCAAAACCGTAGTTGTAGAGCTCACATACGTAGTGCCGTCTCAGCGTGTCTTCATTCACCTGAAGATGTGATGCCAGCTCCACGGCAAGTGCTGGCCAGTCCACTGGATCACCCGGTACGTCTGCCATCACGTCTTCTGATTTCACTGTAATTTGTGACTGAAACTGAGCCTGGACAGCAGAACTGATCACCTTCATTAAGAACTGGAGAGACAGCAGAGGAATGGGACAGGTTAGAGCCAATAAGGAAAATTATGCACACAATTTACAAGCTGCGCCACCTCATGGTAAAAGCTGAAGCCGCATGAATTATTTTACCTCATTATCATTTGATTCTATTTATTTATTACAGGTACCATAACTCTCAAGGAGCGTACAATTTAAGGTCCCTAAACGCACATTCATCCTTACACATACTAGGATCCAATTAACCTACCAGCATGTCCTTGGTGTGTGGTAGGAAACCGGAGTACATGGAGGAAACCCATACAGGCACAGAGAGAGAACATGCAAACAGGTGGTGCCGTGGTTGGGATTCGCACCAACGACCCTAGTACTGCCAGGCGTAAGTGCTAACCATTTACCTGCTTTGCTGCCCATTTCTTATCCATATATAATTATTTGTGAACTGAACATTTTTATGTTAAAATAAAAATATCACAGAGCACTTCAAGCAGCAAGAAGGACCTTAGTTGCAAGGTTCACCTCAGCAAAGTGCCCCCCTCTCATAAACACTGCATGAAAATACAAAAAAAACCTAGTGAGGGTAAAAAGTTGTATCATTTCCTTACATTTCCCCTTGCACCTAGATGACGGTGACATCATGCTCTTTCCAGCAAGATCTTGGGGAACACTGAGTCCCAAATATCGCAAGAAGACGAAACTGTGCTGCGCTGTGCTGCAATGTCTTAAGATTTGGCTACTTAACATTTCCCAGGATCTTGTCAGCAAGTGGATGGTGTCACCGCCTGAACTATGGGAGTCAGGTAAAGGGGAGTATATCATCTAATTATTTTTCCTTCCCATAGACTTTTTTTTCCCACTTTTATGCAGCATTTAAGGAATGGGGAGGGGGGTCACATAAGAAGACCTTGCCTGACGTGCAACTGGTAACTAGACAAATGGCTTAAAGGAGAATTAAACTCTAATTAAAAATATTATTGCAGAAGAGATATGCATTGTCTCTTCTGCAATAAACGAAATGTATCTGCCTGCTGACTGGCTTACGTAGAATGTACACTGAGCTGCACGTGCACAGCTCAGTATACATTCCTGCACAGTACCTGTGTGCTGAGATGACTGCGCTCCTGCACATCCATGGAAGAGATGTCATCCCACGCCGGCCAATGAAGATGGTTGAAAAGAAAAAGAAGCCAGAGAGAAGATGCCAGTGCCGCTGAGGGACCTTACAGGCATCGGACCATTGAAGCAAAGGTAAGTATCGAGTTTAGTTCTGCTTTAACCTCTCCCAGAATGTAATCCTTGACCTTACCCTGACACTTAACCCAACACATAGAAATACACCCTCAAAATCTTAACCTTAATTCTTAAAAGGGCCAATATGGCCAAATAAGGCAAGCAGCGCGCAAATGATTAGTTGCCCATAATGACTGTGGTCGCCCTGCACCTGCTTGCATCGCAGGTCCTTTGGTACAACTTCCTCTCCAGTAAAGAGAACAGTGAACAGCACAGTAGTGACATCTCAAAATCTTGTGAGACTAGCAGTCAGAAGCAGCAGTGCCTTAGATGATCTCACACTGTGGATATGCAGCTTTGAGGCTCAGAGTAGAAAGTATACTAGTATTCTTCAGATAATTTTCAATACAAAATCTGAGTCTTTCAGGGTACTGCTTCAGCACAGTTAACATTCCTAGATGTTCCCTTTAAGGCAGAAAAACTTCTCTGAGTTCAGCTCTACTTTAATTTTAACCTCTATCCACAATACTTAAATTGAAAGTAAAGGCGAATCCCAACTAACTCTAAACCTACACTCAGCCACATTCTAAGCCTAATCTATCCACCCCTGTAATGAAAAAGAAAAAAAAAAAATCGCTATACTTCCCTATTCTGTTCCAGTCCCAGGCTGAGCTGTCAGCAGTGCCTTCAGTGTACAGGACAGGCAGCTAACAACAGAAGACCCATAGCAAGTATACAGGTGATGTCACTTCCCAAGCATTTCCCAGCCATTGTTGGCTTTCTCCTGCACACAGAGGGCACTGCTGGACACCGGACCGAAGCGGCTGCAGAACAGGTAAGTATAGTGAATTTTTCTTTACAGGTCTAGATAGATTAGGCTTAGAATGTGGCTGAGTGTAGGTTTAGAGTTAGTTAGGATTTGTCTTTACTTCCACTTTAAAGTACATTAACCCCTCAAAATCCATATCTACCTTGCAACTGTCAAAAACTACCAAGCTACCCTGATCAGTAAGATTCCATTCCGTGTGCTAAAAAGAAGCTGCAAAACCAAATGACTGATAATATGAGGCAGGAATAAGTCATGGATACCTGTTGTCGGAGGCTCACTATGCTGGGGTCCATGTCTCCACTCGGCAGTAGCTGAATTGAAGTGAGGTCTTTAAAGAAGGCATTTTTGCCCTGAATAAAATAGAGAAATGTACAATGTTACAACAGAAGTAATATCTCCATATACTTTCCTGCAGGATCTACTGCAACCAAGACACACAGAGCACTTCTCTGCTCAGATCCTTTTTTCCTGCCTCTTAAATGCGAACCTTGTATATTTTCAGTGTTACTGTAAAATGTACATGAAAGCAGCTTTTTAATCGGTTGTGAACAGTGGGACATACTACACCCCCCCCCCCCCCCCAAAAAAAAAAAATCACTGAAGTATGCAGTATGTGTGTGCACCCTGTACATTTGCCCTACTGTGGCTCCCCTCACATTTACCAGAAATTGTACATATTACAGCAACTGTAACAGCTGCTACTGTCAATAAAGAACAGTCTGACCCAGTGTTTATAAACATTGTTCAGAACAGAGAGAGCTACAAAGTAACATATTTACTTTTGTAATCACTCTGTTTCATTCAGAGTAAGGCCCCCTTCATATTGACGGTCCGATTGGGTCCACCTTCCAGTTTTTCAGGCGTACCTGATCGGACCATCCATCGCGCTGTATGGAGCGGTGGATCAGATGACAGTTGGATAGAAATGGACAGGCTGTCTGTTTCCGTCTGAACGACCCATAGAGAACGGCAGGCTGTGTCTGTGTCCGCATGTTCAGCAGGGATCAGCGGAGAGATCCCCCACTGAGCAGACAGATCCCCTTGACAGAGTCCGCCTCGTCTGAAAGGAGTCTAAGGGATAAGCTTTGATCTGCATATGATATCAGTTAAATAAACCTCAGAAGAATTATTTAACCCCTTATTAACTGTTTTGGGGATTAGACAGAACCGAGGATCACAGTAAATACATATCCATTTCCATAATCTGGAATTTTCCTGATTCACTCTCTTTTGTATGAACAAAAAACATTTGACCTGGACAGAAAATAGCCTAATAACATTGGTTTTTGCCCCTATTTACACATAGGAAATGTACATGCAGTTTTATTAAAAGGAAATTTGCTTTCCCAAGATATATTCAGTATGTGAATGCAATCACACACTAAGAAACAACTCTGACAATCTGTCACTTACGCACGGCTCTACTACTACTCTTGGTGGCCGAATACCAGTGTGCGAAGGAAAGGTGAGCGTGTGCTGTTGGGGAGGGCTGCATTAAAGTGAATCTGCTGTTTTGCCTGTATAACAAAGTACAGATTGCCATTAATAAATAAGACCCAGTGTTCTTATATAGCCAATATGGGGAAAATATTCACTAAACAACGTTCATTGGTGATGTGTGAAGATAACATCAATAAGGGCAGAAGGGCACTAGCACTCACCTTACTGTCAAAGAGAGATAGAGGTTTAACAGACTTGAGTGAGAACTTCATGATGGCATACATGATGGCAGAGAGCACATACTGGTGTTCTACCAGCGGATAGTGAATGTGTTTCTGCTCCAGAGCCAATTCAACAATAGAGTTGGGACCCTCCACTGCCATCCAGGAGTCTTCTACCTCCAGCACCGGGGCCAACATCTCCTCACTGCTGACATCAGCCTGTACAGACCAACAAACACTCTGTAATAAGGCAGGATTGTGTACACACAAGAACAACAGCATCACAACAATGTACCTTTGTGTAAAAATAAAGTGTGTCTTCATATCAATGTATATATATAATATATATATATATATATATATATATATATATATAGACAAAATTATGGAAACACCAGGTAACAGAATAAAATCATTACCTAATATGGTGTTGGACTGCCTTTGGAATCAAAGATGGGCTGAATTCGCCTGGGAATTGCAAATACCTGTGAATTGCAAATATAAGTCTTGGATGGGGGAGAATGGAATCTGATACCACTCTTTATCCAAAAATCATTCCAGTTCTTGTAGATGCCAGAGGCAGAAAACAAGCCTGATCCTTGTTCTCCAAAATTGGCCAGAGTGGCTCTATGATACTGAGATCTAGTGACTGCAGTGCCCAGGGAAGGTGCGAGACTTCAGCTGTATGTTTGTCAAACCACGACTTGACAACACAACACCAGCTGTGTGAATAGAAGCATTATCATCTTGGTAAATGGGGAAACAATGTATGCACCATGGGGTGCAAATGACCAAAATTGTACATAGTCATTGGCAGTGTTCTACCTTTCAAGGTGATGCAGAATACCAAGATATGGCTGCTAAAACCATGATTGCACCACCACCATGCTTTATCGTTGGCACAAGACAGTCCTGGCTGCAAGCTTGGGATGGTGTTTGCCACTCGTAAACACGTCTTGTGGTTGGGATCAGTGTGAAGCTTGA
Organism: Staurois parvus; assembly: GCF_062004578.1. Lineage (NCBI taxonomy): Eukaryota > Metazoa > Chordata > Amphibia > Anura > Ranidae > Staurois > Staurois parvus. Next base: position 3,278,685 of record NW_028318158.1, read on the forward strand.
TTCATCGGACCATACTATAGTCTTCCATTGATCGATAGTCCACGATTTATGGGTGTTGCACCACTCTCTCTTTTTCTAAGCATTAATATTGGTCACTAGTAGCTTGGCAATTGGAGCTCACCCATGAATGTTTTGCCTATGGAATTCTCTCTGCACAGATTTTGTGGACAAAGGCTTTGGAAGATTGAGATTGAGCTCTTCAGTCACTTTTTCAGCAGTTGTTTTCTGATTCCGGGTCACAGTCCTGTGCAATGTCTTTTTGTCTCTTTCGATCAGTTAACTGTACTCATGCTTATCAGACGATGTTTTCCTAAAAACTGTATATGCCGTCACAACCTTTGATACTGTACCTCATGAAATGGCAAATTAATTGGCAACTTCAGTCGCAGTGGCACCAGCTAAGCGGCACCAACAATTTGCCGTCTTTTGAAGCTCAGTAAGTTCTGAGATGACTCTGTATTACTAGCAGCGCACACAGTGAATGAGGAAAGTGAGGCTTCCCACCTGTCAGCTAAGTTTTCACTTTCACACCTGCAAACCATGTAGTGTTTCCATTTTTTGTCAAAGCCGTGTGTGTGTATATACAGTTGTGTTCAATATAATAGCAGTCAGACATCACTAACCTAATCAATCACTGTTTTTGGTAAATGTTGTACATGCTGGTTACAGTGCATTTCTCTCTGAAATTCTGAGGAAAATGGGTTGTTCCAGACATTATTCAGAAGAACAGCGTATCTTGATTAAAAAGTTGATTGGAGAGGGGAAAACATATAAAGAAGTGCAGAAAATGATAGGCTGCTCAGCTAAAATGATCGCAAATGCTTTAAAATGGCAACCAAAACCTGAAAGACGTGGAAGAAAGCGAAAAACTACCATTTGAATGGATAGAAAAATAGCCAAAATGGCAAGGACTCAGCCAACAATCAGCTCCAGGAAGATCAAAGAAGGTCTAAAGTTCCCTGTGAGTACTGTTACAATTAGAAGATGCCTATGTGAAGCCAAGCTACCTGCAAGAAGCCCCCGCAAAGTCCCACTGTTGAAAAAAAGACGTGCTGAAGAAGTTACAATTTGCCAAAGAGCACATTGACTGGCCTAAAGAGAAATGGCACAACATTTTGTGGACTGATGAAAGTAAGATTGTTCTTTTTGGGTCTAGTGGCCGGAGACAGTTTGTCAGACGACCCCCAAACACTGAATTCAAGCCACAGTACACTGTGAAGACAGTGAAGCATGGTTGCGCAAGCATCATGATATGGGGATGTTTCTCATACTACGGTGTTGGGCCTATTTATCGCATACCAGGGATCATGGATCAGTTTGAATACATCAGAATACTTGAAGAGGTCATGCTGCCTTATGCTGAAGAGGAAATGCCCTTGAAATGGGTGTTCCAACAAGACAACGACCCCAAACACACCAGTAAACGTGCAACATCTTGGTTCCAGACCAACAAGATTGACGTTATGGAGTGGCCAGCCCAATCCCCGGATCTTAATCCAATAGAAAATTTGTGGGGTGACATAAAAAAAATGCAGATTCTGAGGCAAAACCAAGAAATAGAGAAGAACTGTGGAATGTAGCCCAATCATCCTGGGCTGGAATACCTGATCACAGGGGCCAGAAGTTGGTTGACTCCATGCAACACAGATGTACAGCAGTTCTCAGAAACAGTGCGACTACAACTAAATATTCATTAAGTGATTCAAAGGAAAGCAAAATCTTCAAACATTTTTCAGTTTATATAGTGAATGTTTGAGTTTGTAAAGAAGAATACAAACACTGCTATTTTTTTTAACAGTCTAATATTCACTTTTCTTCAATTTTTTAGAGGAACAACATACATTTGATATATTTTTCTTCATGTTTTGATTTGGAATAGAATGTGTAGTGTTCCCAATGCATTTGTGTGTATGGAAATAAAAGCTATTAGAAGGATTATGAGCTTTATTCACTTTTTTCAACACACTGCTATTATTTTGAACACAACTGTAAGTATTCACAGCCTTTGCTCAATACTTTGCTGAAGCACCTTCAGCACCAATTACAGCTGCAAGTCGTTTTGAGTATGATGCTACAAGCTTGGCAAACCTATTTTTGGGCAATTTCTCCCATTCTTCTTTGCAGTTCACTTTTTTCAACACACTGCTATATATGGTGTGTGTGTATATATATATATATATATATATATATATATATATATATATATATATATATATATATATATATACACACACATACATACACACACAGTGCTCAGCATAAATGAGTACACCTCTTTTGAAAAGTAAGATTTTAATCAATAACTCAATGAGCACAAGAACAATTTCCAAAATTTTGACAAAACTGAGTTTTATAGAACATTTGTTTAGCTCATTACATGAAAGTAAGCTTAATAATATAACTTGGATTACAACATCTTCAGTTTTACTCAAATTAGTTGATGCAAAAATGAATACACCCCACAACAAAAATTGCTACATCTAGTACTTTTTATGACCTCCATGATTTGTAAGGACAGTACCAAGTCTAGGCATGGATTGAACAAGTTGGGGACATATTGCAACATCGATCTTTTTCCATTCTTCAAGAACGACCTCTTTTAGAGCCTCGATGCTGGATGGAGAGTGATGCTCAACTTGTCTCTTCAGAATTCCCCATAGGTGTTTGTTTGGGTTCAGATCAGGAGACATACTTGGCCACCGAATCACTTGCACCCTGTTCTTCAGAAATGCAACAGTGGCCTTAGATGTGTGTTTTGGATCATTGTCATGTTGTCATGTTGGAAAAGTGCACGACGGCCAAGGGCACGGAGTGATGGTAGCATCTTCTCTTTCAATATAGAGCAGTACATCTGTGAATTCATGATACCATCAATGAAATGCAGCTCCCCGACACCAGCAGCAGTCATGCAGCCCCACAGAAGGACATTGTCACCACCATGTTTCACTGTAGGCACCATGCAAGTTTCTTTGTACTCCTCACCTTTGTGACCCCATACAGTTTTGAAGCCATCAGTTCCAAAAACATTTATCTTGGTCTCATCACACCAGAGTACAGAGTCCCAGTAGTCTTCTTCTTTTTTAGCATGGGCCCTGGATAATTCTAGGTGGGCTTTTTTGTGCATGGGCTTTAGGAGAGGCTTCCTTCGTGGATGACACCCATGCATGCCATTCCTCTTCAGTGTGAGCTGTATTGTGTCACAGGAAACTATCACCTCAGTTTGGCTTTCTACTTCTTTAGCTAACTGCAGTGAACTTGCATGGCGATTTTCTCCAACCCTTCTCACCAGAAAACGCTCCTGTCGAGGTGTTAACCTCTATGGACAGCCTGGAGGTCTCTGTGAGAGGGTTGCAGTTTCATCTTTGTTACATTCATTCATCACGTTTGCTACAGTATTCTGACTGATAAGTAAAGCTTTGCTAATCTTCTTGTAGCCTTCACCTTCCTTGTGTAAAAAAATTATTTTCCGATCGCAACCTTTCTGTGAGTACTGGACGCGCGCGCGCTCTCAGCACGTCTTTTTTAAACAGAACGCAAATGTGCAGCCGCTCTGCGTCTACCCCCAGACGGTGAGAAGGCCGAACACTTGCGTTTGGCCAGCGTGAAGAGGTTAAGTATCGCCATTTTATAATCAACTGTCTGTTGGACACCTGTTTAATGAATAATTAGACTCACCTGTAGTTGACTTTTTGTTAGTTAGGATTTTGTTGTCTAAAATTTAGCTTTGCTCCTAAGACTTTCATTGGGGTGTATTCATTTTTGCAGCATGGTCTTAAATGATTTGTATTTCTGTCTCTTCAGTCCTGAGATTTACACAGCTCTTCCGCACAGCACAGTCCTGTCTAGCAGGGAAGAGGACTTCATTTGTCTGTGCTGCTGTAAACAACTTAAAAGTTTGCAGGTGAAAACAGAAAATCAAGTATTTTAAATGTTTACCTGCAGGGTTTTTCCTTTCCATAAATGGTTGTATAATCACTTGCATTATGCCTTGCATGTCATAGCCTTCTCCTATTCAGGAAGTGTCCAATTATTCTCTGTGCTGACCCAGCTCCTCTGCCCCTCCCCTCATAACCTTTTATGTGGCTGCTATCGGAAGGGCGAAAGGAAATATAAAGTGTGTCACTTGAGTGACAGCTCCGAGTCTGCAGGGACTGGTGGTATCACATCCAAGATGGTAGTACCCAGCAGCAGTTTCAGGGTTTTTAAAGTCCACACAAATGAGGATATTTTACAGATAAATAACATACTATACATACAATACATATGACCTTAAGGTAAGATTGTTGTTAAAATGAACAGTCTGCCGACAGTCTCTTTAAGCATCTCTGTATTTGATGCTAATTCTTAAACCACCTAATCAAAAGATGATCTTTAGAAATAAACATGAAAGAGCAGAATTGTCAGGATTACCTCCATCATTGTTTGCAGAAGATCAGAGCAGCTTTCCAGGAAGGCGGTCATAGAGGTGTCACTCATACCAACATCCTGTAATGAGGGGGATAGAACAAGTTAAAATGGTTTCAGGCTACATTCGCACGGGCAACTAGCCCCGATACAAATAACAGTGGCAGAAATCTGCTAATTCCTGCCATGTGTGGGCAACTAGCTGTGACTGCAGAGCCCTGTATAATTCAATGACAGGTCACCAGTGGCTGCAGCTGTCTTTTGACAGTGTACAGCCAGCGGTGATTGCTGTTGGACACACTGTGTTTCATTGTAAGTAATCACTGGCTGTGCAGGCTCTGCTGTACAGGAACTGCAAGATGCTGATGCAGGGACATTTTCCTTAAATCCCTTGCTTGAAAAACACACACGCATGCACACATAAAAGTATTAACAGCGCTTAACTTTTGCAACATTTTGTCATATTACAGCCTTATTCAAAAATGGATTAAATTAATTTTTTTACTCAACATTCTACAAACTGCCCCATAATGACAACGTGAAAGAAGTTCGTTTCGAAATCTTTGCAATTTATTAAAAATAAAAAAAAACACATGTACATAAGTATTCACAGCTTTTCACAGTGCATGTCAGAGCACAAACCAAGCCATGAAATCCGAGGAATTGTCCGCAGACCTCCGAGACAGGATTGTATCAAGGCACAGATCTGGGGAGGGGTACATAAAAATTTCTGAAGGTCCCAACGAGCACAGTGGCCTCCATCATCTGTAGATGGAAGACGTTTGGAACCACTAGGAATCTTCCTAGAGCAGGTTGCCCAGCCAAAATGAGCGATCAAGAGAGAAGGGCCTTAGCCAGGGAGGTAACCAAGCACCCAATGGTCATTTTGAAAGATCTCCAGCGTTTCTCTGTGTAGAGAGGAGAACCTTCCAGAAGAACAACCATCTCTGCAGCACTCCACCAATCAGGCCTGTATGGTAGAGTGGCCAGAAGGAACCACTCCTCAGTAAAAGGCAAATGGCAGCCTGCCTGGAGTTTGCCAAAAGGCACCTGAGGGACTCTCAGACCATGAGAAACAAAACTCTCTAGTCTGATAAAACAAAGATTGAACTTTTTGGCCTGAATACCAAGCGTCATGTCTGGAGCAAACCAGGCACCGCTCACCACCTGGCCAATACCATCCCTACAGTGAAGCATGGTGGTGGCAGCGTCATGCTGTGGGGATGTTTTTCAGCGGCAGGAACTGGTAGACTAGTCAGGATCGAAGGAAAGATATATGCAGCAATGTACAGAGACATCCTTGATGAAAACCTATTCCAGAGCGCTCTGGACCTTAGACTGGGGTGATGGTTCATCTTTCAACAGGACAACGACCCTAAGCACACAGCCCACATAACAAAGGAGTGGCTACAGGCCAACTCTGTGAATGTCCTGGAGTGGCCCAGCCAGATCCCAGACTTGAACCTGATTGAACATCTCTGGAGAGATCTGAAAATGGCTGTGAACCGACGCTCCCGATCCAACCTGATGGAGCTTGAGAGGTACTGCAAAGAATGGGAGAAATTGCCCAAAAATAGGTTTGCCAAGCTTGCAGCATCATACTCAAAACTACTTGCAGCTGTAATTGGTGCTAAAGGTGCTTCAGCAAAGTATTGAGCAAAGGCTGTGAATACTTACAGTTGTGTTTAAAATAATAGCATCGAGTTGAAAAAAGTGAATAAAGCTCATAATCCTTCTAATAGCTTTTATTTCCATACACACAAATGCATTGGGAACACTACACATTCTATTCCAAATCAAAACATGAAGAAAAATATATAAAATTTTTGTTGTTCCTCTAAAAAAATTGAAGAAAAGTGAACATTAGACTGTTCAAAAAAATAGCAGTGTTTGTATTCTTCTTTACAAACTCAAACATTCACTATCTAAACTGAAAAATGTTTGAAGATTTTGCTTTCCTTTGAATCACTTAATGAATATTTAGTTGTAGTCGCACTGTTTCTGAGAACTGCTGTACATCTGTGTTGCATGGAGTCAACCAACTTCTGGCACCTGTGAACAGGTATTCCAGCCCAGGATGATTGGACTACATTCCACAGTCCTTCTCTATTTCTTGGTTTTGCCTCAGAAACTGCATTTTTTATGTCACCCCACAAGTTTTCTATTGGATTAAGATCCGGGGATTGGGCTGGCCACTCCATAACATCAATCTTGTTGGTCTGGAACCAAGACGTTGCACGTTTACTGGTGTGTTTGCGGTCGTTGTCTTGTTGGAACACCCATTTCAAGGGCATTTCCTCTTCAGCATAAGGCAGCATGACCTCTTCAAGTATTCTGATGTATTCAAACTGATCCATGATCCCTGGTATGCGATAAATAGGCCCAACACCGTAGTATGAGAAACATCCCCATATCATGATGCTTGCGCAACCATGCTTCACTGTCTTCACAGTGTACTGTGGCTTGAATTCAGTGTTTGGGGGTCGTCTGACAAACTGTCTCCGGCCACTAGACCCAAAAAGAACAATCTTACTTTCATCAGTCCACAAAATGTTGCGCCATTTCTCTTTAGGCCAGTCAATGTGCTCTTTGGCAAATTGTAACCTCTTCAGCACATCTTTTTTTCAACAGTGGGACTTTGCGGGGGCTTCTTGCAGATAGCTTGGCTTCACATAGGCGTCTTCTAATTGTAACAGTACTCACAGGGAACTTTAGACCTTCTTTGATCTTCCTGGAGCTGATTGTTGGCTGAGTCCTTGCCATTTTGGCTATTCTTCTATCCATTCGAATGGTAGTTTTTCGCTTTCTTCCACGTCTTTCAGGTTTTGGTTGCCATTTTAAAGCATTTGCGATCATTTTAGCTGAGCAGCCTATCATTTTCTGCACTTCTTTATATGTTTTCCCCTCTCCAATCAACTTTTTAATCAAGGTACGCTGTTCTTCTGAACAATGTCTGGAACGACCCATTTTCCTCAGAATTTCAGAGAGAAATGCACTGTAACCAGCATGTCCAACATTTGCTGCCTTCCTTCCTTAAATAAGGGCAATAATTACCACCTGTTTTTCAAAGAATGAATGACCTCACTAATAGAACTCCACACTGCTATTATTTTGAACACGCCCCTTTCAATTAGTGATTCAATTACACAGAATCAGCAGCATGCATGTCATGACTGTTGGGTCTGTTGGATTTCTATTACTCTACTACACCTGCTAGTAAATTATTTGTCATGTAGAAATATCATTTCTACCAAAAACAGTGACTGATCAGGTTAGTGATGTCTGACTGCTATTATTTTGAAAAAACAACTGTATGTACATGGGTTTTTATTCGTTTTTTATTTTTAATAAATTGCAAAGATTTCAAAACAAACTTCTTTCATGTTGTCATTATGGGGTATTGTTTGTAGAATGTTGAGGAAAAAAATTAATTTAATCCATTTTAGAATAAGGCTGTAACATAACAAAATGTGGCAAAAGTTAAGCACTGTGAATACTTTCTGGATGCACTGTATAATGACACTATATATATATATATATATATATACATTCACACACACAGTGTGTATGTATATATATATATATATATATATATATATATATATATATATATATATATATATATATATATATATATATAATGATGTAGTGATAAATGCAGAGTTGCCCTGATTTGTGCCTTTTATATCTGCAGATCAACCGTTCTTGCAAGCGATACTGCATTGTACACTATTACATCATTCCTTTATCAATAATCAGGACGTACCCTCCTGCACAGACGGTCCTTTGGAGCTTTCCCAACCTAAAAAAGGAGACAAATGTTACACGCTTTATGTTGAATCTGCAGGAGAACACACACAGAATTTTTTTAGAATTTTACTCTATGCAGAATATTATGTGAACTGCACTGATAATCAGTATAGCATAATGCAGATCTGACAATGCTAACTCACCTTATCTATGAGATATGCAGCTGATGAAAAACGTTTTATAATGAACGTGCTCCACATCATCAGAGACAGCCCTAGAATTACACAGACATACCAATATCAGCGGCTATTATTTATTTTATAACAATTATGTTTTCTATTCCCTAATTTATACTTAAAGTGGCTGTAAACCCTTAAATATACCCAGTACAGTAGTCTCTACATCCATTCAAAGTGCTGAATTTATAGAGTTGGTCAGAGTTCAGAAAAAGGGGCGGATAGCTAAAGTTACACTCTGCAGAGCTCAATGAGGAGAGTTCTGAGAGCTGCCTGGAGGGAAGAGATACCCCCCTCCACATAGCTCACAGCAACACAGCTGCGACTGTCAATCTGCTGGAGGTTCCTCCCCTGTCATTATATTTCTCTTGGTGTCAGGAAAACTTATTAGAACTGATTCATGCTGATAGCAGAGGAATGAAGCAGTGGACAGTAATGACACTTAAACACTTCACGTCCAGCCGTTGTATATAAACGGCCGGACGGTGGCAGTGCAGGGGCGGGTGGCCCTCCAGACACCGTGGAACACCAATCGTTGTACGGGACCTCTGTGCAAGGTCCCGATAATGTGATCACTGATTGGCCAATCAGTGATCACATGAAGAGTAGTAAGTAAGATGTCACTTCTGACATCATTGCTTACTACGTGTGAAATCTGTGAATGATCACAAAGGTCAAATGGTACATGGCTATTCACAACAGCCTTGTAACTTGTGACAAGCTGTGACCAATCACAGCTCACACAGTATTTCTCAATGGCTGCAAGAATGCAGCCAGAGACAAGGAGAAATGATTGCGTTTACAACATTTATGGGTGTAAAAGCAATCAGTGTAAAAAAAAAAAAAATCTTCATAACCCCCCACAAGTATTACAGTGACTCCATGGTGACACTGTACTGCTTGGGTGACAGTATATAAAAAAAACAAAACATAAATAATATAAAAATATAAAATAAAAATGTAAACTTTTTTAAAAAATTATAAGTTTTGGTTATAAACTAATTTGGGTTATTATTTTTTTCTAAAAAGAACTGAATCAATTTTGGCCAAGATTTATGAAGAAAGATTATTTGCAAAATTTTATAAGAAAAACACTTTTTTCAAAATATTAGGACTTTTTCATTTAAATAGCAAAAAAAATAAAAATCCCAGTGGTGAATAAATGCCACCAAAATAAAGCTTTATCGGTCTCAAAAAATGCTAAAAAATTCATAGGGGTACAGTGTTGCATGACCGTGCAATTGTCATTCAAAGTGTGATAGCACTGAAAGCTGAAAATTGGCCTGGACAGGAAGGGGGTGAAAGTGTCCGGACTTGAAGTGGTTAATGCTCTTAATAGAGACAAGTACACACTACAGAGGGATAAGCTTTGTTCATATTTTATGTCTGAGATTAACAACCACTTTAACACATTCCTGTCCGGCCCCTTAGCAGATTGACAGCCTGGTGGTACACTCGCTGTTGTGACTGGGCATCATATGACGTCCTGTCAAAACGAGCCGCTCAGGTGGCCACACAGCGGCGCGATCTGTCACAGCTGATGACATATCACTACACCGGCCCATTGCCAGTGTCATGTGACCGCTATGACCAATCACAGCAGATCACATCAATTGTATACAATGGATGGCTTCCCGTCATGCCATCCATTGTATACAATTATGCTGTTAACTGTGACTGGTCAAGGCAGTCACATGATAGAGACCGGGCCAATCACAGCTCATCTGTATCATGTGATCAGCTTTGCCCAATCACAGCTAATCACAACAAAAGGCTGAATGAATCAGTTTCATTCAGTAACGGTTGCAAATATCAATGAAATACATTGGTATTAGCAATCATAATGTGTTAAAAAAAAAAAATCCTGATCACTTGCCCAGAGTCGTTCAATGTTAAAGGTAACATTGTATTGCTTTGATCACAGTGTGCTGAAAAATAGTAAAAAAAAAAAAAAAAATTTAATAAAAAATAATAAAAACATTTGATAAAAAAAATTTAATTATTATTATTATTATCTTCACTAGAGAAATGTAGCAGAACACATTTTGACTTAAATTCATGCAGAAATTTTATTTATTTGCAAAATTTTATAGCAGAAATGAAGAAAAGTGTTTTTTCAAAATGTTTTTTGTGTTACTTAGCAAAAAATAAAAAACTCAGTGGTGATTAAATACCACCAAAAGAAATCTCTATTTGTGTGAAAACAATGATAAAAAGTTCATATGGGTACAGTGTTGCATGACCGCGCAATTGTCATTCAAAGTGAGACAGCGCTGAAAGCTGAAAATTGGCCTGGGCAGGAAGGGGGTATAAGTGTCCGGTATTAAAGTGGTTAAAGAAGATTTCCCCCCTACCTATGCAAAGCTAAATGAAGCCTCTTTAATAAGTGTCCCTGTATGATACATGCAAAAATAATGCATGGAGTCCATCACTGTCTTCCTTGCAGCTAAAGTTCTCTTTGTACCGCTCTTCTTCCACGCTTCCATGTTCAATCTCCTCTCATCAGAAGTAGGGATGAGCCTGGGTTCAGTCATTATTGGTCACAAGCATCCCTACCCCTTGGTGCGTGTGCAGCTGCAAGGCGGGGAATCCTCCACCCAAAGCTCACTGGCCTGGTACTGAAAGCTGCCTTCCAGGTTAGGATTGAGCCCAAGCTCACCACCAATCAGGAGCAAGCTATTGCATCCCAATTTTCAGGGCCATGGGATCACACGCATGTACAGTCTCCCTTCTGAGACCCTAAATACTTCAATCTAGCCCAGGATGAAAATAGTACAATACTTCCTACCTTACTGAAACAATGTTTGTAAGGCTGCAAACTACATCATCATTGCCTAGGCAAAGAATCCGGTAGTGGTGGGCCGTACCATTATAAGGAAAAAAAAAAAGGTAATTACAATGACAAACATGGAACGTATCTTTGACTGTGTGAGGGAGAAGAGGAGGAAGCACAGAACTTGAACTTGAAATAAGTGTCAAGGATATGATAGAAATTAAACAGGACATTTCTGATATTAATTGGGACAATTACATTTTTATCTGATTAAGATGCAGTCTTAATGAAATACGACATGGAAGGATTATTTCATTACACAATAACAAAAATTAATAGTATTGCAGCTTACCTGTCATTAGATGTGGTGGCTGTGTTAGTTTTCATTTTTTCACACATTTTCCCTTTATTTTAATCCGGTAATCATGTAATTAACACACTTCTTCCCCTAGGGCGACAACCCTACTGAGCAGCATTGCCCTCTAAGACAGGAGGGTTGTTAGGACTACATAACACCTCCTCCTCTTCTCCATATCAGGAAGAGGTGTTTTGTAGTCCATTGATGGGGACATTGCGTATTACATATTTCCTTATTAATATTGTGGCCCACTAACGTCTCCAAGCTTTGGTTAAGGGGCTATACAAGGACAAAGTATGATTACCTTAAATGACTCATACCAAAGGAATGTGACTATAATGACAAGTCAGCCCACTCTCCTTTCAGGACTGTGCCATTTCCTTAGAAGGTCATTTTGCTTGCAGTAGGGGTTGACCATTTCCTTACATTCAAGTTCTATATTACCACAGCCAAAACTAGTAAGATCTTAGTCCCATCTTCAGAGCTTGCTATCATGCATGTATCTGTGATCACCTGTGTGTCACGCTGTGTGAAAGTGGGGGGATTCTGTGGTGAAACAGCATCTTTAGTTAAGTACTCTTATTATATTTTCTAATAATATTTGTCATTACTTTTATTAAATGTTATACTTAAAAGTATTTGTGTGATCTCTCTTTGCACATATCAAATACAGCCCCAAAACGTAATGGAACATTCGTGGAAAGAGCCAGGAACAATACAAACCGATAACAGTCCAGAGGCAGTGAGCACAGGAAGTTCAGCTTATTCCATTTTCGGCTGGATAACCAGCTAGATTTCTTATTTTGCACTTGTTGAACAGATATATAAACTGCTTTTAAGGGAATGTTTAACCCAAAAAATGGGAGCGAATAAGAGAAATGTATTGTTTGCGTTTACATACACCTTAATGCCTTCATTAAAGTGTAACTAAACCCAAGAACAAAAGTGTAATATAATGCTGCTTACCAGTCTGTAAATATTGTGGCTGCATTCGTTTTTTTTCTCAGGCTTTTCCCTTTATTTTCATCTGGTGATCCTGCCAGTAACACAATTTCTATCCTCGGGTGACAACACTCACTCACTGTACAGTATAATGAGAACAGAAACCGAACAAGACTACAGAAGCTTCCCCCAATCCTCTTTTCCAGAGGAGGGGTTGTGTAGTCAACAGGTATAGCTGGAAACAAAGTAACTGATAACAGTCAGCACAGGTAGAAAGCACAGAAAGTTATCAGCTCACATTTTCTGGCAGAATCAACAGATATTTTTTTGCACGTATAACAAAACACTTTTGATGGTTTTTTTTAACAGACTAAAAAGGACCAGCTAAGATAAGTTCACTGTTAGGGCTTACATACACTTCATCACAGAATTGCATTTGTTTGCTGTCTTGGGCATTCTGTTAGATGATTACAATATTATTTGTGTAAATAAATACTAGAATAACTATTCAGTCACTCCTAACTGAGGGGTTTTGTATATTTACATACCAAACTGGACATGTGCATTGCCAATTCTCTTCAAATGGTCCACAGACTGGAGCAGAAACTGAGCTTCCTGCAGAAAGAGAATGCACCCATAAAACATATACATAAAGTGGGCCATCTGCACCCTGGACAAAGAGTTTGTACTATAGATCCCTCCCTTCTAAACACTGCCACCCACACCCCATTTAAAACTGAACTCCAGCCAAACAGCTACATACACAGACAATATGCATATATGTGAGTTGCTTTACCTGTCAAAGGATTGACAGGTTCTCCTGTCAAAGGAGCCTCTCAGTGTGCAACAGAAAGCTAGGAGGGCACTCTTTCCATCCCAGACTGAATATGCTTGGCTCAACATTTTCATTCATTGGTTTTCATTTCTATCAATCATGGAGGTTCAGTATCACATGTGTTCATTACATAGGGCAGTCTTCAAGTAATTGCAGCTAGCCTAGAAATGTTCACTCTTTCAGACGGACATCCACCCATTAAGGCATTCTAACATTTTCAAAACATTCCCAAGAGCCAGCCCAATGCTTGTATCAGGATTGAGGGCTCTTGGGAGGACTAAGTGAAACAAAAAGAAAGTGCATTTAAAGAAAGTGAATAAAAAATATACTCACTTTGGAAGGGAGTCCCTTCTTCATTGAGCTCTGATGAAGAAGGGACTCCCTTCAAAACGCGTCAGTCTGACTTTGAGTCTTCCCTCATGATAAGACTCGCGGTGGTCTCACACTCCTAAAGTTTTGTTGAGGCTCTTATACGCTTGTTATACTTCTCTGTTTGTGGGTATATTTTTAAATTCAATAAAATCACATTTTACTGAGGTAATGCGCAAGGTTGGTGCGCTTTCTTTTTGTTTCACTTACAGTACTGGTCGGGCTTCCCCAGCCTTGTTTAGAACCGCATGCATTGGTGGGGAATTTCTACAAGTTCCATTTCCATCCATCCACCCTTGCTCTGGGTCATAGAGCGCAGGAGGTCTTGTTTTTGTTTCCACTGGCTCTTGGGAGGAGTACTGAGGCTGGAAGCTGTGATGTTGTCAGAAAGCAAAGTACAGCACCCCGCTGGCCTCTTCTACCAGTCATGATCTGCCTACTCTGCACAGAGAAGCACAGGGACCCAGGGACTACATCATTGGAGCTAAGGTCAAAATATGGTACATAACAACAAAGAAAAGGTTTTCTTTAAACTTTTCATTAGTATGTTGATTCAGGGCCAGTTCATACTACATGCATTACAGTGTGATTTTTTTCGGCATTCAAAATGCACAGAAAGTAGGTTATATGGTTGTCAATGTCATAGTTCACATCAGTGCTTGCAGTTCCAGTGTGTTCCAGTTGCAGAAAAAAAAAAATTAAACAGGCTGCATTTTTCCTGCACAAAACTGTACTGGAACGCAGTAAACCGCATAAAAAACACACCAGAACGCAGAAAAACGCACATGTCCCTATTTAAATTGAAGAAAAAGAGGGGAAAAAATGATTCGGAAAGCATCAAAAAATGCGTAAAAAATGCACATGCAGAAACGCATCTGGACTGCATTTCTATGGTGTGAACTGGCCCTTAAGGGGGAGGGGGACAAGGAAGGCAAACTATAAGCAAATTAAACTTCAGCTTTACATATATACATACACATGAGCACTGTTTACCTGTCAAAGGACAAATCATTCTTGAAAGCCAGTTTTACCAACCAGACAACGCAGTCAGATTGTTTAAAAATAAAGTTTAGTCAAGGACTCATTCCCTCCTTGCCTGCTGATTGGACAGTGAAGAAATAGAAGCACACTGATGAAGTCAACACTCTACTCTTGCTGTCACAGGATCATGGTGTACGACTGGCAGCATAGTAGAATGCAGTAAAGCTGGATTGGCTCTCCCTGCTGGAAGAACAGTACAACCACCAACCTCATCCACAGTAATGTCACATATATAGACCATGTAGTGGGTATTATTAAAGGGTGGAGCATGTTTTCCCACATACCTCTCACAAATCTCTGCTTGTAATTTTACTCTGCAGTTACACTGCTTGTCAATAGCTAATTCTTATAAAAAGAATACATGGAAATATTTCAGGAAAAAAAAATCACAAATCCATCTGCACTACATGGTGCATTTTAATACAGCTTTAAATTGTGTTTTTTAATCTGTGACTGGAGTTCAGATTTATTTAGCATAATAAACTGTAATAATTAACTACATGCAAAGATTTAACATTTGTTTGACTGTTATGTTGCACAATATCATCCTGCAGCCCCTTGTCATCGCTGTGCCATAGGCACCTGCCCCTGTCTAGGCCTCTGCCTGCTGACAATATGACACAGCAGAGTACATGCAGTCAATTATGGAGTATCTTATGCTAAGTCCCCTCTCAAACTGCAATACTCATTTACAAAGACGCTGCACAGTTCCCATGATGTGGCTGATACAGACAGCCTAGATATTCCAACACAACAGATGCCGGGACACATTTCCATGATTTACATTTAGCACACAGGTTTTTACCTCTGGATCCTTGTTCCACTGCACCACGTACTCCCAGCAGCAGTGAGCATGTAACACGTCTAAATCAAGGCTACATGGAAAATGCTGGTAGACCAAACTCAGCACTTCTAACACTGAAAAAAAGGAAACAAATCAGTTTTAAATCATTGTGTACACACTATGTGCGGTAACTGCCATTTTTCCACACTGGATAAACACCAGTCATCCAAGGGCACAAAGAAAATGATTGATTTCTAGGTGACCTGTTCACACTGTGGTGCAAAAAACACACATATGGGGGATTTTTCTGCAGCGCAGTGAATGGCACCGCATGTCACCAAAATGCATTGCATTGGTGTTTGAAGATATGAATTAAGTGTCACTACATTACACCTCAAAGAAAAAATGAAGAGGGGGATGTGCTGAAATCCTGCGTTTTACTGTGCGGGCCTGATCACGTATTATAAAACAAATCAATCAGCTGCCATGGCCAGTGCCTGATCTTATACATTCTTCAAGCCACACCTATTCCTTGCAGCTGTTGTTAACATGACTTTTTAATGTACCACCACATACTTAAAATGCCAAGCTTTGTTTACTTCACAACATTGTAATTTTTTAAACATTTTCTAAGTGTTAATAAACCCACAACAGTACAATCAGTCTGTATAGGCAGTAAAGCATGCTTGTTATACTCATTGTGGAACCCAAGGGTTTAATCCTCTGCATTGTGTAAAAAGGCTTTTTGATTCTGATTTCTCTGATCCTCCCCTTCTTCCAGTGTCTCTCTCTTATCTCCTGATAAGACATATCGTGTGGAGTCACTCTGCACATGCTCAGTTTGGTGTGTATTGCTAGAGAGGTTTTTTTTTTTTTTTTCTTGGGTGAGTGCATGTGATCAGCACAGGGCCAATCAGTGCTCTCCAGACCGAGGTCAGGGGTTCTGCATCCTCCTAGAGCAGAAAGCAACTCCTCCTACAAGCTTTAACCAGTGCTCTGCTGGACACTGATAAAAGGCACAAGACTGCTCTAACTGCTGATGAGAAAAGGTATTTAGCAGTTTATAGTTACTAAAATAATTGCATTTCCATGTTTTGTGTAGTGAGGGAAACCAGATAGTGAATGCAGGGGTTTAGTAACACTTTAAATTACATTAAAAAAAAAGTTTTTTTTTTTTTTTTCTAGGATTCATTAAAGCTTACTTATAAGTAATAACGGAGAAAAATTATGGAGTATCTCCTGAAAAGTCCACTGCCTTAAATGTAGTCCGACTCTCCAGGAGGATGACAGATTACCTGTGGTTGAAACCAGGGTGCCGCCTACAAGTATAGGGACGCTGTGACTGGGTAGTCAGGACTGGGTGGTCATATGAGCCCCTTTACATGCTTCTGCATGGTGAAAACAGAGCAATGGCAGCTGAACCTGTGCTGGCAAGAACTGCATGCACTCGATGGCCATTCTGGGGTGATTTCAAGAATGTATAGGTGTCCATCTTGTCACCCAGCTGTCTGTCAACTGAAGTAAATCACAAATGTTCACAAAGAAAAAAAATGCCAAAAGGGAAAATATGGAAAAAAAGTATGCCAGTACAGGTTCTTAGGTTCTAACTGCTTGGCGCTCAACAAAAAACTGAGGCTGTGCTAGCAGATGGTGGATTGGCCAGCAACAGGGGCCACCCCTAGACTGCTTTTTGTGTTTGTACCAAGTGTACTATTCCTGCAGCTGGCACTATAACCCAGTGGTCAAACGCTATAAATTTTAACTTTGTCCTTTAATGAACAGAAAAGAAAAAAGCTTTTTTCAGGATTCGTTCGTTATAAAGAATAGACCAATAGAAAGCACAGCAAGAATAAGAGCAGCTCTGTCTACTGTGACCACATGGGCAGGCTGGTTGTGTGGAAGAGCTGAACAAAGTTTGGTCACCTTGCCCATCACTGGCATTTTCTCCAGAAGTCTCCAAGATGGCAACTACTGGGCTCACTTCTCCCGACTCCTGTACACTGTGTGAGTCTCTCTTTTCCCGGGCCACCTTCAACAGATCGGGACTGATGTCTTGTTTAAACACCCACTTAGCCATACTATCTGCAACACCACCTGGAACCAAAAACAGCAAAGAGATTACTAGTGTGCATTCTGCATTTTGGAATCATTTTCATTTTGGAGTAAGGGAAACAGGGATATCTTTATCTGTTGTGAAGCTCACAATATTTTAGAAGCATAATGAGTGAATTTGCCCACCTAAAATTTGCACCAACATCACCCAAAGTGATATTTACTTTGTCTGTTCCCTTACCTGGAACATGTGTACATATATGGATGACCGACTTTACAGATACACATACATGTTCTGGTCGGGGACTTAAACCTTAAGCTGGCCATGCATGCATAGATTTCTTTTATTCAGTCTGCATTCTAAATGAATGAAATCGAACAGATTCCTCCATCCACACTAAACAGCGTGCATGGACAAATTGACGCTGTAGCTACTATATTGTGATCACTGGTGTCTACGGCTGTCAGAGTACCTGAGCAGTGACTGCAGCTGACTGGCTACAGTGACTGTTCAGCCAATAATATTTTGCCTGGCTACTCTGATCTTCAGATCAAAGTCTGTCGAGCCGGGGGTGAAGCCAAAGAACCATCCATGGATTGAATTTTGCCAGATTAAGCAGGAAATGGTAGAAATTTGATCCAATCATGGCCAGCTATACTAAACCCACTTTTTTAGTGTACTAGCCAAACAATTAGTGTCTTAAGGAGTGGATTGGCAATGGCCATCTTTCTCTTGGAAAGGACTGGCCCCACTCACCTTTCCCGCCTTCTAGCAGCTTCTTGACAGACGGTTTCCCAAGCGGCTCCACCTGCAGGGAGGATATTCTCGCCGTCTTCCTCACCCCCTTACATTGCAACAGTGTTTGAAGGATAAGGCAGTCTTCTAGCTGCTTCAGTAAGAGTTTCCAGTATTCTGTATCCAGAGACAGAGCTTCCCAAGAATCCGTCATTGACTCCACATCATCCTCCTGCAAAGATTTAGGAAACTAACAGAAAATATAATATAAGTGGTCACTGCAATGCAGCAATACCTCTATCCACCACTAGTGAGGACTAATATACCAAGCTGAACTCCAGGCAGACATGAAAAAAACAAATTACTGCAGCTAGATCAATCATAATACATTGTGATATGCGTTTTTAGTCCCTGTATACCAAGAGAAAGCAGTACAGGGAGCTAAACGGTTGGCATGCAGTGCAAGTTGTATGCTGCCGGAAGGAGAGAGCAGAATGACGGAGATCTGGTACTCAGTCTGCTGCTTCAATTTTCACTGCCTGGTCACAGTGGGGAGGTGCGACAAGATTTGTGTTACTTAAAACTGGACTCCAGACACATTACAAAAACTTTTAAATCCTCCTCATCCAACCATTCACATAATTTCACAAGGGCTTTAGTTCAGGTCCCTGTAGTGGCAGATGGTAGGAGGAACTGGCAGGGTGTCCTATGTGCATTTCAGTGCAATCTTAAAAGGCACCTTCCACCCTCCCTTGTCACAGCCCACAAAGCCACCCTCACCTGCTATTGAGCTGGTTCTCTCCCCATCTGACAGCTATTGAGCTTGTTCTCTCTCCATCTGGCAGCTATTGAGCTTGTTCTCTCCCCATCTGGCAGCTATTGAGCTTGTTCTCTCCCCATCTGACAGCTATTGAGCTTGTTCTCTCCCCATCTGACAGCTATTGAGCTTGTTCTCTCCCCATCTGACAGCTATTGAGCTTGTTCTCTCCCCATCAGAAAGCTATTGAGCTTGTTCTCTCCCCATCTGACAGCTATTGAGCTTGTTCTCTCCCCATCAGACAGCTATTGAGCTTGTTCTCTCCCCATCTGACAGTGTTTGTCCCTTCCACAGCTGCTGCACTGCTTTTTCTCTCTTGATCGGACACTACTCGTTCTGTTCCCTTGTCATTGCGGCAGCAAGCAGTGTCATAGCTCCGTTACTCTGCTGCCTTGATGGGAGCTGTAGACATCATGTGCTGCTTGGCAGAGAACACTGTACACTTCGATAGGGCAGTCAGTGGTGAATAAAGAGTGGCAGGAGGGGTAAGTGGGGACAGGGGAGCTTCATCTCTGAAGTAGTATGATTGCCCTGCTGAGGATCCAAGTTAGTAAAGCAGCAGCGGGGACAGAGTAATGAAGCCGGGGGATGGTGCTAGGCAGGGAGAAGCTGCATATACTGCTACTCTCCATGTATTACAGACAAGGTAATGTCAGCACTATGTAACTTTTATTTCAATAGGTCAGTTAGGTAACCAATCACTCTTGTTGACAGGAAGAGGACAGCAGTGATTAGTTGCCTTCACAGGAAGAAGGGGCCTCTTCAGAAAAGAAAGGCCACCAATTCATCAATAGTTTGAAAAAAAAGAACACAATAGGTTTACAAGAATTCTGGATTTTTGACAAGTATGCAAAGCTCTACCTATTTATCAAATGATTGTTTTGCCTGGAATTCAACTTTAATTGCAGCAGAGAAACATCAGGTTTCCTCCCCAGGCAGAGCTGTGCAAGTCTCAGAAATGGATGGCCAGACATAGAAATCCTTTGATAGAAAAGCTCCCATATATGAATTTAATTTGTGTTTTTAGCAGTTTGCCTGAATTTCAGCCTTAAAGTTAAGCTGCCATCAGATCAGCAAGATAGAAAAAAGTAAGATCAAATAAGCATGTAAAAATGATTTCATGTAAAGTAAGCTGTAATAAGGTTCTCCTGTGCCCTATGTTTTCCTGTGTGAGCCGATCATATGACTGGCAGTTAACAGACCTCTAAGATGAATATTTCAGAAGCTCGGTTTCTCTATGAGGACTCGGTGGCTGTACTGACTGCATGCTCTAATATGAGAGGCATGCAGGGGCAGGTGAGAGGCCTGTTTTACAATATACCACTCACTGATTATCCAAATGTCCTGGCAAATTTTAATAGTACATTTTTTTTTTTTTAAAGAAGGGGCCAAATTGTCCAACAAGGAAGATAACATCATACACCATCAGAAAATAACAAACATAATCATTACATAAAGACTAGTAAGAGCTCTAGGAGAAACACAAATAAATAAAACTAGATTTCAGAATACAGGAAATGGATCCATAAAATAAATACCTATCCCGATGTCCTGGCAAATTGTACTCTTATTACAAGAACAGCCACAAATTCCTCAACAAATAAATACAAGGAAGGTGTAGATAATATCATACACCTTAAAAAAACTTAAAAACTGAATTAAAATTACTATTAATGTGGAATGTTTCCTAAATTTCACGTTAAGAAAAAATTCTTGTGAGGTCTCAAGGGAAGACCTTAAAAAAACAAACAAAAACAAAACCCAGATGAGTATACAGGTGCATGATGTTATGTGTTACATCTCTTGCATGGGAGCAAGGTCACTGGCTGCACAGGGGCAGCCTGAAAAGTGATCCATAAGAAAGAAAGGCAGCATGGACACAGGTGAGTGTACTTGTTTATATGCAATGTGTTTTATATTACTGACATTTTCTTAAAGGGGAAGGTGTTCTCTGTATAAAAACACAAATGATTATAACCTTAACCCCCTTCCTGCTCACCCCAACATCCCTTTAAAAGGTTATGAAAGCATGGGAAGGAATATGTGACCACTGTGATTGGCTATCACAGTGATCACATGATCGTACGCTGGTCCCGCGTGGCTACCATTCGTTAGTGAGAGCGGTCTTTGACTGTGTAAGGTTAGTGAGCGTGCTCTCAGCACAAACATTGGCTGCCAAATGACGCATATGTACGATAACAGGCAGTATGTTGCTCAGAAAAAACGTAGGCATGCTACACACTTACCTTCTTCTCAGCCAGTGCACTGGTGATGCCAGCAGCAACTGAATGCCCAACATGAGCTGACAGAAGAGCAGCTCCATTGCTCGAGGACTGAACACATGCAGTACGCATCTGCTGCCACCAGGGGGAGACAGACTGCAAGTCCCAAGACTCATCAATTGCCACTGAAGGAAGAAAAACAAGAGAACCTGTCATGACACAAATATGGAACCATTGCTTACATCTCTTTAAAGTTGCAAACCCTAGCGCCGTCATCCTTGATTTACTACTTAAAGTGGAACTAAAACGCAAAAAAAATTAAAAACTGCGAATAGGCAGGCTTTAATTGCAGAAGACAAATTCAACTTCTGCAATAAAATACACTTACCTGCCTATTCACAATCTCCTGAGGAGTGTACATGGTTTTCATTTCGGGCACAGTGTCAGTGTGCCAGGATGAATGGCTCCTGCATGTGGAATGACATCATCCCGTACTGGCCAATCAAGAGGGATAAACATCAAGACCAAGAAGTCTGGAGAAGATGCCTGCGAGGGGCTTTGCAGGCGTTGGACATTTGGAGAATAGATGAGTATATCTGCCTTTAGTTCCGCTTTAGCCCTCATGCACACAGGACATTTTTTTTTTCCTCCATTGGACGCTTTTGTTGTGGCAGGTAAAAAGAGCAAGTTAAAAAAATGCACCTAAAGCCATGCTTTGCAAACGTATTTAGGCACGCCAAGCATTTGGACATTCATTCATGCCAGTGGAATGAAAGCTTAAGCAACAAATGCACCGAGCGTTTAGACACATTTAGGTGTGTGCCAAGTGTTTTTTATGCTCAAAATCTACTCTCCCGAAACCACAAGTGATGTTTTCTTTTCAGCCTCTAAACATGCCTCTCTTCTAATAGGTCTGTAAATGCCCCTGTTTGCATGGCCACATGCAAGAGAAAAACATAGAGGTGTGTTTAGAGGCTGAAAAAAAACCTGAGGCTCGGGCATCCTAGATGTCCTTCCCCACTTCTCTTTTTCTTTTATTTCCTTTTTCTGGGCTCTTCTGTAGGGACGATCTGGGAATTAAGATCTGTTCCTATGTATTTTCCTGTTTTTCACAGTAATATCTCATCTATCTATGCCTATGTTCATGATACAAGTGTATGGATTTTCTCTTGCTATTCACACGGTCTCCATGTTAAAATGCTATCAATTTACCTTTAATATGACAAATGTTTGTTACTAGTTACAGTCCATGTATGTGATGTACTACCGCTCTTGACTCACAAGTTTTTTACTTTGTGGTCTTATCAGTATATTTGTTAGTGGCAACACATGTATATCTTACAAAATATATTTCAATAAAAATTTATTGAAAGGAGGAAAAAAAAAACATTGGGCTTTCAAAAGAGCCTGCACAAAAAAACGATACACTGATGTCACCTTCCCACCTACAGCCTGGACAATACAGTGACAGCCATACACTGATAACTCTCCTGTTAGCTCAGGTGCATGCAACAGTGGCTGATGGACATTTAGTGCGGTCTCTTCCTTTCCCAGTGCTGCTGTGCAGGGGATAATAGAAGCCTATATAAAGACAGATTTAGGTACTTATACTAGCCGTATAAGTATTTTCAGATTTAATTAATCTGAAAGAAATGATCTGCATTAGCTGGAGTTTTATACTATCTGCCAGGAGTTCAGCTCTAAGAAGCAAAGCGACAAACTTCTATACTAAGCCCAGCACTGACAGCTAAATGAGCACCTGAGACATTTACATCACTGTGCTGTGAAGCCTCTTGCCTTGTATTAGGCGAAAGGACTTAAAAAGATTACACCTGGTCAGTTTGTTCTTCTAAAGTACTGAACAGGAAGTCAGCTGTGTGTTCCAATATATGTCCCCACCAGATATCCTCCTAAAACAGGATATTCCATGCTGCACCCCAACACAAATATCTGCTTTAGCATCACGTTGGTTTGTATTACATGAGCAGGGTTAGTAGTACATTTGACACCATCTGGAAAGAGGTGTAGTACAGAGCCAGGCACCCACCTTTCATGTTACTCAGCAGAGAAAGCATGCTATGCAGGCAGCACAGGGATTGTGGTTTCTCTGTCATCTCTCTCTCTTTTGACAGCCAGACTTTCAGGAGCAGGGACTGAAACAAAACAAACAACTCAAATCACTTTGCAGCACAATCTATGTTCACGGACAAACCAATTCTGCACTCAAGGATGGTCCATTAATCAAAATCCATTTATACTGCAACATCAGCACTCTGAAATCCTGTGAGACAGCGAGTGGTGCAGTCACCAGAATTTATAGAGTAATAGAACAGCAAAAGGAAGAAACAGCGTAAAAGCAATGGTTCAACGGGCAGGTGGCAGGGCAAAGTGCCTCGCCTTCAATTTATTTCTTTAGTTTGTTATTTAATTTTACTATTCATATAAAATTTTGTAACTTACAGGCAGCATTATTTAATGGTGTTACAGGGCATTTTGGGTTCTTAAAGTGACCACACAGCAGATTCTTCTCTCTTTTTGACCTTCTGTCTCTAATTCAGGGGAAAAAATGACAGTTCCTCCCCATTGTCAGTCCCCCGCCCAAGATACTAACCCACCTGCACTCCCTCACTAACTCCCCATTCCCATTAGAGCCCTCACTCTATCACTCTAAAGGCGCAATGCTTCTTGGTATAGGGGAGTATGTGACTCCCCCATGTGACAGTGCTTCCAACGATGTCATTCCCCCCAGGCAAGTTCTGACATTAGAATTTACTCAACGTGGACTCCTGCAGCTGGGTGACAGCAAGGGTGTGTGGATGGGTGAGAATACTTTACTGAGGTGGGGTGAATGGGCAATTAAAAGGCCCTTAATGGGCTAGTGACAGAGTTTGAAATCTCTATGTTGGCACTATGTACCCTACTGAAAGCAAAATACTAGTCTATACTTAGCAAATTTGAAGCTGCTACCGGAGTTTCATGAGAAACTAGACTTGACCTCCCAAGCAAACAGCCTATACCACAGTCATTTATAACCATTCAGCAACCCTCTAGCCTGTACCCATGGATCATCCTCTCCTGTACTACATGCCTCAATAAGCATTAATTACCGTACAGTGTGCCCTACCAGGAGTAGCTGAGGGCTTATTCCTGCACTCTCCAGCGTCTGGCACATTTCCTGGGTTGAACATTCCCCATGTAGACACTTCCAGAAGAAGAAGCTTCCTATGCAGAGCAGAAAGGAAACATTGAAGACTTTCATTTAAAGGTTTGTTAGAACAGTTCCTAGACAGTCAGCTGACATCACCACTCTGGCATTGCTCACATTCACTGGCTGGCCTGACCCTTTACCATTTCAAACCTCTCAGCAACTTCAGGAGTCTCCACTGAGAAGACCTGTTATCGTTACAACATGCAGAGACATTTTAGGCAATAGTGCATTTCCAACCTTGGGGTCACAGTTTGGAGAAAGCCCTTTTCCGATCCATCAGAACTTTGCCCTTGTGCACAAAGCTAGCTCTTTAAAGACACGGTTTGACCAGTCTGATGTGGAGGCACTTGAATGAATTGTAGAAAGCCCTGACCTTAATCCTACTACACGCCTCTGGAATAAAGTGGAATGCTGACAGAGAGCCAGGTCTTCTCATCCAACGTCAGTACCTGACTTCACAAATGTTCTTTGGGATAAATTAAAACAAATTCCCCCAGATGCTCCAAACTTCAACATTTTGTGGCGAGCCTTCCCAGAAGGCAGTTTCCAGAAGGCTGAAGACTGTTAGAGTTGCAAAGGCGGGGGGAAGAGGTAAATTCATATTAATGCCCAATAATGGAATGGGGTACAACAAGATCATATAGGTATGATAGTCAGACGTCCATAAACTTTTGTCCATATCGTGTTTTTATAAGAGTGGAGGTCGGCAATGGAAGTCTCCATGTTTCTGTCAAACTTAAAGTGGTAGCAAACTGCATCCAAAAAAAAAAAAAATCCACTGCAAGGTAAAGGCATAATGTGCTAGTATGCACCGCATACTAGCGCATTATGTAAAACCTACCTTAAAATTCCTTAAAATTAAGTCCTAGCACGCTGCCACTGCTGTAGAGATTTCCATCTTCTGGGTTCGTGAGCTCTGGCCATCTGGCTGGCTGAGCCGTGATGATGTCACTCCCGCGCATGCGCACGGAAGTCTCGAGACATGGCACAGTGCTCTGACGGAACGGCACCGGTATGCCATTCCTTCACGTGCCAGCTGAAAAAAAACTCTGAATATCTCCTAACAGTGCACGTTTAGAAGATATTCATTTTACCTACAGGTAAGCTTTATTATAGACTTACCTGTAGGTAAACATTAACAAAGTGGCTTTACTACCACTTTAAACATTTCCGTACAGTTTTTTTTTAGCCCACTTCATTTCTGCTTGTCCATTGTGACTTTTTAACCCCTTTACGACCACACATCACATATGTGTCGCTGAGTGGTGAGCTGTCAAAGACAGCTGTTGGTCATGGGTAAAGACTGGTAGCAGGGAGCCACCGAAGTGGGGGGAGTCAATATAAAAACGAATCACTTCTGATTTAAAACTTTTCTGACTGTGCTGAGCTCACTAGGGGCTTGTGTACAGGATTAGAGCCTATGTCAATGGGATTTTGATTGCTTCAGATAGGATTTACATTCCTATGTAAGCCCACTGAAATGCAAAACCCACTTGAAGTAGACCAAATACAGGTCAGAAACAAGTCAAATGCAGGTAAAATGCATGTGTCAATGACTTCTGAATGATCACAGAAGTGTATCAAACTGATGTAATAAACACAAGCCCAAAGCCCGTTGACATAAGCCCTTACATTGTGTCACATATAAAGGATCCGCTGAATTCAAAGTGTTACTTAATTTGTTACATTTTACAAATGAAAAAATAACTGAAACTGCTTACCTAAAGCAATATATTCCTCTTCGCTGAGCTTCTTCACAGAAATAAAGTCTTGATCACACTCCAGGTACTCCAGGAAAGTCTTGACCGGAAGCATTCCATCCTCATCCTCTGCAAAGCGGACGCCAGACCTGGTGTGCTCCTGCCTGTAGTTTCTGATTATAGTTTGAAGCCTTATCAATTCACCTTCCTCCAGTCTTAATAACTGGGCCAACTCCTGCAAAACCAATAAAGTGATCTCTTACTAGGATATATGTAATAAAGACAGGATATCTAAAACTGAAAAAAAAAAAAAACGTAGTTGTCTTATCTCAGAATTCATTTAGCAGGGTTGTGGACTGTACTGTTTTATATGCTCGTTACCCCAAGAGGGAGACTACAATTTTGTAGCGAAAAATAGTCATCAAAATATGGAACAGTACAAAAGTAAAAAAGTGAGGCTCTCACTGTTTAGCTCACTTTTAATGACATTAAAAAAATAATCCATATGCATTACAGCTTTGAGAGTACATTAAAATACTGTCCTCTGTTTTAAAAAATGATCTTTACTTTTGAAGCTGCTTCTATTGTGGGCACCCCTGTCTGCGAAAGAGAGCAGACTGTGCATGCGTGGTTAGGCAAGCTGAACTCTTGTAGCTGCGCACTTGTTCACGTGGTGCTGGGGCTGCACATGCAGCAGTAGGATATCCTGCCATCTAAGCAGGATGGAGAGAGGAAGCCCAGGGTAGCAGCACTTTCAATATTAAGGATCATCTTTTTTTAAAAATGGAGGACATCATTTTAATGTATAAAGCATATGGAATTTTTTTTTAAATTCATTAAAAAGAAAATGAACCCTTTAAATCCTTACTCCAGGCAGATGTCAAAGACACAAATGCAGCTCTGTATTTAATACATCAGCAACTGTACTTTTAAAAATGAAAGCAGTATTAAGTTTCTGAATCTGACCTAGTATCAGCCTTTTTACAGTCCACTACACAACAAAGCTCACACAAGAAGGATAGAGCAGAGTGACAAAGATTAGCTCATCAGTCTACTGCTGTCCAGTCACAGGTAAGGGGAGGGACAAGACATGTATATGTTACTTAACTGCAGCAGAGAAAAATCAGGTCTCCTGCCCTGACAAACGGGGGTGTGCTGTGTGATGGGGCTGTGTAAATTCTTAATTGACAGAAATACAGATCTTTAAACAAGTAAAAAGCTCCCATATACGTATTTCATCTTTATATTTAGCAGGTTCCTGGAGTTCAGCTTTAATATGTGTGCTTATTGAATACACAATACGGTTTCCCCTTACCTCTTGGGATTATGTCAAATGTTTTAAAGAACAGAAGAAAATGTTATGCTCTGTGGTTTTGTTCCATCAAAGGATCCTTGCTAAGCAGAGTGAAGGACTATGTTTCGAGACTGATGCTTACTTTAGTAGAGGGAGTGGAGACAGTTTCCATGGTGACAGAAGTGATTTTCTGGACCGATTCATAAAGGTGTAGAAGCTTTAATTTGTACTGACAGAAGACCAGAAGACTCTCATCCACAAATTCCAGCTCTGCACCAAGGGAAACACAGATGAAATCAGAGTAATAGAAAACTACATCAAAACGCACAAAACAAAATGTCTGTTGGTTAATGTATGCAGACTTGGGGCCAATAGCAAGCTATCTTGTTGTTAAGCTCTTTTTGCATTTGCTCTTTTAGTGTTATAAAAAAAATGACTGGTATGAAGAGCAGACACCATATCTGCAGAAGGTTTTAATGCCCCTGCTCTGCCCAAACGCTGGGCAATTCTGGTTTGGTAAAGCTTCCTGGCATTGTCAGAGCTTGTCCGTGCTCTCCCACCCCAATACATTCTTACTGGTTAGCCTCACATGCTATAATTGAATGTGTGAGAGGTGGCAGCCAAGCTTTGATCCTGCCAGGATATGTCAAATCTTTGTCTGATATAAAAGACTTCAGGTGGATCATTGACAGCTAAATGCCATCACTTTATAACAGATTTTTAACAACCCTACTAGAAGTACAGAAAAAATATCAACTTCCTATGTTAGGGAAAGTTAGCAGCTCAACAAATCACTGGGGCCACAAAAGAGATACAGTGGAGGGAGGGGTGTACAGAATTTGCATTGGGGTGTTATGGCAGTTGAACTTTACTGTAGGAACTGCAGCTCCCATTTATCACTATGGGGATCAACCCACCCTCCGCTGTCTCACCCAGCTTCCAAGTCGTAATTCTATCTCCTACACATGGCCACCCTCGCTCCTGGCATGTGCTTGTGCCACATGCTAGTGCCAACACATTACAGCAGTACAGGCATGTTCCAGGATACTAATGTTCATTTTATTGCCACTTACTTCATCGCCATGATTTCTCTGTAACAGCAACAGTGAATACTTCCTGCCGTGCATGTTACCAGAAAACACATGTATCTCTGGATTTGGCCTGGAAGTTTGTCAGCTGTCCCCATTCAGGAAAACTTGAAGATCTTGACCTGGGGGTTGGCATACAGCTTCAAAGCTGGTGAAGAATAGGCACCAAGGGAGCACAGCATTCCCACTGTCGACATACAGCACCGAAACACAATTACCCCTTGACTCAGTTTTAAACACCCGCAATATCTTGTATATGTCTCAAAAGTTAGGGTAACACAAATACATGTGTTTTACCATGCCTTGCATGGTACTGCCTGCTACTGCCTGGTGCAATAATTCTGGGCCATATCAAAACAACCTAAAACAATCTGCTGAAGTACTCCACAGAGAGTAAATGTGATCTTTTAATAATTTATTGAGATGATAGCTGTGCTATGAGCCATTACCTTGGTTCTGTAAAGAATCCATGAGAGCCTGTGTAATACTGGTAAGTGAGGAGAGAGGAATGCGGTTGCTGGTGAGGATATTTTCTAAAGCCTGGATATACAGCACAGAAAAAAAAAAAGAAAAGGTACTTAACAAAAACTGTACAATGTCAGTTTGCTGACATCTTTAATCTGCACAACATATATGCCAAATCCCTGTAGAAGAAAAAAAAACAGAAGCTATACCACCACAGCTTAGACATTAGCCGAGACAGTTGTCACTCACTTCTCTTCAATAAATGACAATTTTCATTTGGGATGACACAAATGGGGTCCCAGTGAGTGACAAGCCACAGAAAGTGAATCCTAACTTTAAAGACACAATAACAAACATAAACACCTGGATTATCAGCCCAAGTATTGCCAGAGTGTTCTATATCATAATTAAATGCTAAATGCTAAAAGGGAGAAAACCTTTTATGCTACCATACCTGTTTCTTAGTTGCTGGATATTTAATATCTAAGAGAACTTCCTTTGCTTCAGCTTCAATTCGCTCTGCATGAAAAAGAATACAACAGCTAAAGAGAACGAAGTCTACTAAAATTTTCACTTAAATTAAACTGAGCCGGGTGCTACAGGAAATGTTTCTTACTGCCTAATGCACCCAGCTAGAACCCTTGTTTTGTTTTCAGATCTGGATTACATAAACAAGAATTGTAAACCATTTGACTGCTATGGGTGAGACTATTTTCTTCAGCATGCTCATTATACATCATACGTCAACAGTGTAACACTGTCCAGTGCAATTCTAGAAAAACATACAGGGGTTTATTTACTAAAACTAGAGAGCGCAAAATCTGCTGCAGCTGTGCATGGTAGTCAATCAGCTTCTGACTTCAGCCTATTCAATTAAGCTTCGACAAATGCAGAGCTGCACCAGATTTTGCATCCAGTTTTAGTAAATCAACACCACAGTATTTGTCATAGTTTAGCTTGTCTGAATTAAAAATAAACAAGGACTTTGCTTACTTGAATCAGTAGCAGATTTTATTTAACTTAAAGTGCAATGACAAAACATAACATTATTCTACAAATGATGATAAAATAGAAGAGTGTAAAATATTTAATCACCGTGATTTGAAGATTTGGCTTTTAGTAATGAGCCGAGTTTCTTTACGAGATGCAAATCTTTAGCCCGTTCACACTTTTTATCGCTGTAATAGAAAAGGTTAAGAATAAATACATAAATAACTAAAGTAAAGATGTCATGTAAAAAGGCGGCACAAAAATGGTCAGGGGGCAATGGTCAGGTACAGTAGTGTCTGCTGATGCAATCTAAGGGACTGTGATTCAGACATTCAGAATGATGAGTTGTAACAAAACAAAACAAAACAAAAAAAAAAAACAATCACATGACCATTTGTCCTCCTATTACAGATTTCTCTCTGCTGCATTAAGAATATACCACAAGCTCCATACAAAGGTATGCATTGTATCAATTGGCAGGGCATAGTATGCAGTAGTACTACAAAGTATGACGGAGAGCAGATATCCTCTTTCCATTATACATGGGCCCCATAGCAATGTTTTGTTTTAGGTGTGGTTTAGGTCTCTTACCTGAGTGCCAGGTGGAATGGGATGTTCACTGTCCGTACATTTCCTGATACTGGATCAATCAGACAAATCTGATACGTCTGCGGCTGCCAACCCTGACTGGTGACGTTATTTAAACCCATGATCTTATACCCAGGACATAGCAATCTAAAACAAAATGACAGTCAGTGAGCTAAAACATTACTAGTTATATATCAGCTCACCAGACTAATTTATTAAAACAAAGGGATAAAATCTCACTCACAAAAAAGTGCATTTCATCCGGTGCACATAGAATCGATTGCCTCTTTAAACAAGCATTTCCCCCTTAATGGGCAGACTTCAGATACCTATCCAAGATGACCAACGTCTGGTTTCACTTAGCCTAAGCAGCTACTGGAAGTCGGCCATCTTGGAAAGGTATCTGAAGCAAAAGTTTTACCTTAAGAGGGAAATGCTTGTTTAAAGAGGCAATCAATTCTATGTGCACCGGATGAAGTGCATTTTTTGTGAGTGAGTTTTTAACCCTTCTTTTCAATAAATTAGTCTAGTGAGCTGATATATTGCGCAATGAGGCTTTTTCATTTATTATTTTGCGCTACATATGAAAAAATGGTGTTTGTAAGTGGAGAAAGTTATAGATATAAAGCCATAAAAAGGGCAAGGCGTAATTTGACCTAACTTTGAATAGGTCAAAATCTGAGGTAAGCAGCTTGGTTGGAAGGTGGAGGAAGCACGGCTTTGGTGGTGATCTGCAAAACAATCACTGTGCACATTTTCATGGTGGAAGAAAAGGTGGACTTTATTATTTCACAGAAGTGGATGCATACTTTGGACTTTGCAATGCAATTTCAAAGGAAAGACACTGTGATATTGTGTTTATATTTATGTTTAATTTATTTTGGAACATGTTTGATTTAGAGGATATAGCTTTAGACTTTGTTTAATTTTGCAGAGTTTTATTTTCATTCTGATACTTTAACCATTTGACCGCCTGAGGATTTACCCCCTTTCCTGACCAGGCCATTTTTTGCGCTATGCTGCTGCTTTACTTTAACTGACAGTTGTGCGGTCATGCAACGCTGCACCCAATTTATGTCCTTTTCTTCCAACAAATAGAGCTTTCTTTTGGTGGTATTTGATCACCTGTGCGGTTTTTATTTTTTGCACTATAAAAAAAGAATACTGACAATTTTGAGAAAAAAAAAACAATATTTTTTACTTTTTTTAAAAATCAAATTTCATCATAAATTTACGCCAAAATGTATTCTGCTACATGTCTTTGCTAAAAAAAAAAATAATCCCAATATGTGTAAATTAATTGGTTTACGTGAAAGTTATAGCATTTACAAATTGCAGTATATATATACTGGAATTTTTTTTTTTTAGTAATGGCGGCGATCAGCAACTTATAGCGGGACTGCGGCAGGCATTCTGACACTGGGGGGAACTGACTTGGTGTCACTGACATCCCCAAGTGACACCAATACAGTGATCAGTGCTAATAAAAAGCACTGACACTGTACTAATGGCACTGGGCAAGAAGGGGTTAACATGTGGGGGCAATCAAAGGATTAACTGTGTGTTGTTTTACTGTGTGCTGTGTGCCATTTTACATAGTATGCTGTGTGTGTGTCTCACTGTAAGCACACTGCTTTGTATTGGTCTGCTATGCAGAGCCATACAAAGCAGTGTGCAGGGGCTGATGGAAGAGATCTGTATTGTTTACAAACAGTTCTCCTCTTCCCCCCCGTTGTCGGAGATGCTCGGCAATTACAGGGCGCTGATGAATAATCACCAGCCAGGACCTGGTGATTGACAGTCGAGGCCACGAATGGCGGTGCAGGTAGGGCGCGCGCCCTCTACTTGGAACTGCAAAATCACGTATATATACACACACACACGCGTGATTTTGTGCACCAATGCCACCCTGTAGCAATACTTCTGCTATAGAGCAGACGGGAAGCAGTTAAAGAAAACCTATACTGATACATAATGCTGCTAATGCTGACCTCTTGTGAAATTGCCAAATACTTGGCTGTTTAATTGGTTCAGTGGCATCAAAACTTTCTAAGCCACTGAACGAAAATAAGAACACAGATCAGGAGTTCTAATGACAAAGTTTACATT
Organism: Staurois parvus; assembly: GCF_062004578.1. Lineage (NCBI taxonomy): Eukaryota > Metazoa > Chordata > Amphibia > Anura > Ranidae > Staurois > Staurois parvus. The sequence goes on from NW_028318158.1 coordinate 3,311,446, forward strand.
CATCCTCCAAGTATACGACTGAGAAAGCACTGAATCGAGAGATAGGCAGGTAGTCTTTACAGAAGGAGTTTGCCAATGACAGTGTTCATATCTCTTGCAATACAGGTTTCTTCTTCTATGCATCATTATTTTCTGTGTGGCAGTAGACACAGCTCTTAAATAAAACACTAAGAGGGCAGACGTGAAAAGAAATAAATTTGTACGCTAGACTGCACTCCAAATGGCATAAAGTGGAACTTTAGGTAAAGATTAAAAATGGGCGGACAGGTAGGATTAATAATGCAGAAGAGACATGCTTTACCTCTTCTGCATTAAAGCTACCTACCTGCCTGTCCACCCCTGTACAGTGAGCCACGCAGGCACAGCTCACTGTACAAACTTGGCAATGCCGAATTTGACAGAACTTCCACTCATACGCGGGAGTGATGCCATCCCTGCCTGGCCAATGGCAGTGGCCGGCATTCGGGACCCGGAAGCTGGTCACCAGAAGATATCAGTAGACAGGCGGGGAGCTCCAGGACAGCGCATCGTGGGATCAGAGGTGAGTATTGTTCCACTTTAAAGACCTTAAAAAAGAGGGTGTTTAGTGAGAAAAAGGTGGATGGTGCTAGTGAAATGTAGTCACATACACAGCTGCTCAGGATCAGTACATGTACTATTACATAATCATATAATGTACAGCAACACTTCAGATACTCATGAGACTTCATCGTCACTTTCACCTAAAGAAGTCCTGGAGTCCTGCAAAGCCCCAAATTGTTGCTATACTTTATGTGATTATTATACATGCTAAGGAAGGGCCCTGTGCAGCCCCGAGACGTTGGCTTATTTAACAATTATGACACTGCAATAAAAAATGAACGTATATGTTTGCAACAAAGTCCTGGTGACATCTCATCACTTTACTGTGATTTACATGGCGTCATCTGCTATGAGTCACTATGAGCAACCATCTTTTACCAAAGTCCAACACTAAAAGAAGTGCAGTCCTCATCCTTTTATTTCTTTCAAGTGCATAACACTACAGGGAACACTCAGTGACAGCAGCAGTGCTAAGTCACATGCCAATCGGGAAAAATTGGACCATCGTTCGTCCAATTTTCTCATTGTGTATAATAGGATTATGACAGGTCATGTGACCAGGCTCTTTCATTTGGCACCAATACCAACCCCCCTCCACCCCCCCCCTTTTTATTGAATTAAAGAGTCTTTACTTGTTCCGAAGCCCAGAAGCAAACAAAGTGAAGAGCACATTTCTAAAGAACACTGCTGTGCTTTGTGAGTGCAATAAGGTCAAGTTGTTGCTGCTACACAAATTATCGCTTTAAGCTGGTCATAGACTGGCAAATTTGCAAACATTCGTACAAATATTCATACTTTAAAAAAATGTTTGCTTTCAACATTCGATTTTGGAACAAATGGACTTTCCCAAACAGAAACCACATTCACTGTTAGAAATTTTCAAGAAAAATTTTCCTCCCTGTCCTTGAATTTTCTTGTTAATGCAGTTGCAAATGAACATCAATTTGACTCCACAAACTATTACAAAATCGAACAAATGTTCTTAGAACATATTTGAATGAAATTCTACCAGCTTTAGGTAAATGAGGCTGACAATAGATCCAAAACACGACTTCTATTTATTCAGTTCATTGAACAGATTAGTGTCTGTACTGTCCCCACCTGCAGTGTTTGCCCACATTAAACGCTCCAACACGGGGCCCTTGCTGCGTGCTCCACACTTCCAGAATTCCCCGTCTAGGGGCATAGATGACGAGGAACTGGGCCACCCGGCATGGACCCTGAACACTGCCAAATTGAGAATGATGGCTTCTCTCCGTTTCCCTCTCTTGTAGGTCCTCCACTATTTGCATCCATCCAACCTGAGCGTCTCGATAGCCTAAAAGACATGACCGAGAAGGAGTGAGAACTCCTCACCATCTCTTTTTCCACACACAAAACCCCATATGCAATTCCTCAGCCAATGCTGAATCACTGGATGTCAGATGAACGCTGGATATAATGTCAAAACTGCAAAGACAATCGGTAGTGGAAACTTGTAAAGTCAGAATTAAAGGTAGATGTAAACCCTAACTGGATGACATTTAGTTTAGCACTGTGTGACTTAAAAAAACAAAAAGTGCACATTTTAAAACATTGAAAATTACTTTTAAAATGAAATGAACATGTTAAAAGATTATTTGAGATTTTATTGATTTGAGATATTATTTATTAGGTTTATATCTACTTTAGTATCCTTTTGATGGCCAGAAATGTTTTATGCCTGCGAAGAAAGTTAAATCAGAAGATGATTTTTTTTTTTATTTAACAATGGACTGAAAAGTTCTTATGTTCAACATTGACACAACTTTCTGTTTCTTTCTTATCATTGAAAACTCAGACAATTTTTTACAGTGATTGGAAAAAAAAAATCTTTGTCAGATTATCCTTGCCCATAGCCAGTGATCAACAGTTGGACATCCAGTTACTGGCTCCAAATTTCTTCAATATGGCTGGAAATTGTGCAGATGTACTTCCAGAAGCATGAAAACAGATTTGTGTGTAAACAGGCGAGAACCTCCTATGATAATGGCCACATGTTTGTAAAAGATAAAATGGTGTGAAAATATCTTACAATGAAATGGTACAGAAAATAATAAATTAAACGATTGAAAAAATTGGATTTTTTTCTACACGCTTACCTGTAAAATCAATTTCTTGGAGTACATCACGGGACACAGAGCAGGCTATTCATGACTATGTGGGTTATATGTCACCTATAAGTGAATGGACACTGGCCGACCCATCAGAGAGGAGGTCCTCCCCTATATAACCCCTCCTACACAGGAAGTACAGTAGCAAGTAATGAAATTCCAGAAAGAGGCGGGACCTCTGTGTCCTGTGATGTATTCCAAGAAATGGATTTTACAGGTAAGTATGTACAAAAAAATCCAATTTTCTTTATTGTACATCACGGGACACAGAGCAGACTGCTCATGTGGGATGTCCTAAAGCAATAAGAAATTTTGAGCGGAGGGTGACACCATGATAGCTACCACCAACAATCCCTCAAGGCCTACTCAGTCGCTCGTAAGCCGCTGGGGCTCTGACATCCACTTGGTAAAACCTTGTGAATGTGTGAATTGAAGCCCATGTAGGGGCCATGCAAATCTGAGCAACTGATGGCAAATCGCCCAAGATGTCCCCACACGCCTGGCAGAGTGTGCTCTCAACCGAAAGGGTGGGACCTTACCCTTAAAACTATAGGCTTGAATGATCAGCTGGGTGATCCAATGCGAAAGTCACCTTGGATGCCGCCTGCCCCTTCCTGGGCCCATCAGACAGCACAAAAAGAGCCTTCAACTTCCTGACAGTTTCAGAAAACCCTTATAGCGCGTACCACATCCAGAGTATGCAAAGAACTCTCTCTTGCTGGCTGAGGCCTAGGAAAGAATGAAGGCAGAATAATGTCCTGATTGAGATGAAAACTAGAAACCACATTTGGTAAAAACAAAGATGGTTGAGGTTGCAATACCACCTCATCCTGATGCAAAACCAGAAAAAGTTATTTTCAAGAAAAGAGCTGCCAAGAAGAGAACTCTTTCCCCCTGAAATCTTTTGGATAGATTTGTTCAAATCTTCCACAAACAGTCGCTCCCCATGAAAGGGAAAACCTGCTAACAACTTTTTGCACGGCAGTTCTGCCGACCAACTCTTTAGCCACAAAACACTGCGCATGTGTATTGATAAGAGGGCCATGCAAAACGTTTGCTGAATTGAATCCTTAAGAGCATCAACCGCAAAACATAACGCACATGGAATATCCTCCAAATCCTTGGCCAAACACTCCCCCTGCACCGATAGTCTTCCAAGCAATCGTTTGACGCCATCAGAAAGACTCTGGCAAATGCCAAAAGCTGCTACTGCTAGCTGTGTGGCAGAAACTGCCAGGGAGAATGAGGCCTTAAGGAGAGATTCCAGCTTCTTATATGCTGGATCCTTGAAGACCTGGACTTTATCTACAGGACATGTTAATGACTTATTCAGGGATGAAACTGTCGCACACACTACAGGCATACCCTATTTCTTAAACTTCTCTTTAGTGGGATATAAAAAAGAAACTCTTTTTGGCGGAATAAAACCCTGTCTGGGTGATCTCAGACAGCATACACATCTACTCCAGAACAAAATGCACTGGAAAGGCCTGAGTACTCTGCGGAGGCTTCAAGGAGCTCAGAGAAGAATAATCCCCTAAGAAACAGATGCAATCATCTCTACGACCTTATCCTCTAAAGATGCTAAGGCTGAAGCAAGATCATCTTTGGTTACATACGCCGAAGCGGGCACCCCAGTAGAAGCCACGATGTCAGATAAACACAGTGGCTCAGATTGTCCAGTTGCTTCTGGCCTCTTAGGGGAGCATACTACAGCGGAACTCCGACTAGGTTCCTAAGGACACAGTGGCGGTACATTAGTACCCCTTCCTTCTGCGCCTCCCCCACTCCGCTTTCTGGAAGACATTATTTCACTTAGCGCTAAGACCTGTGCACCTTCCACTAGTAAACACAGAAAACAAGATACAGCTATACAAGTAGTGCGCTAAAGAAAATACTCAATGCAATTTGCTGAACTCACAGGCCGTGAGAGGCAGTAGCCAGACTAACTGACTAACAGACTCCCTTCCTCCCATGGAGTAGTCATGTGCTCCACCGAATAGCCTGCTCTGTGTCCCAGCAACAGGAATCCACCAGCAGCAGAAGCCCATGTGTGCCCAGACCACCTGATAAATAAACATGACCGATATCTGTTATTGGCCGCTACTGCACACGTGATCCATGTGCACACGCACACCCGCTGAATGCACATGCACCCCGTGGCCAGCCACACTCCTAGGGACAAAAAAAAAAAAGCTCCCTTCAGTGGCCCCAAACAGAAACAACAGGCAAAAATAGATTGTTACAGGTTTAATACTGTGAGCACTTCCAAATTGGCCAAATTGCACCAAAAACAATACCTCTCCTTTGTTCCTCCAAATTTGAGTTTTCCTTTTCTGAGAGAAAAAAAAAAAGTGGTAGCTTACCAGTCCCTCCGCAGGTCCCTGACTTCCGTCAGGCACCAGCCTTCACCCATCACAGTGGGCGTTGTCATTCAGACCTTCAAGGACTCAGTCCCCATAAAGTGGGGCCACTGCATCAGACCTGCATAGCACCCCACTGGAAAGCGCCTTGGTCAGGTTTAAAATTGCACAAAGTTCCACCTATGTGGGGACCAGTGTTGTAAGGCTGCATTACAGGCAAAACCCAGAGGATTCTTCCCCTTATCCAGTGAGGCTCGGGTACCATCCATTTTTGCTCACAGCTTTCTGAATTAATCCAATTAAAGTCTATGATTCTTCAAGGAACCGTACTAGACCTTAGGTATGCTCCAGGAGCACAAGCAACACTTTCAGTGACCATCCACCTTACAGACACTGGCGAAAAAACTGAAGTACTTCCTATGTAGGAGGGGTTATAAAGGGGAGTACGCCCTCTCTGATTGGTCGGCCAGCATCCATACACCTATAGGTGGCATATAACCCACATAGTCATGAATAACCTGCTCTGTGTCCCGTGATGTACGATAAAGTAAAAAAATTGTAAGGTGTGTACTTAACCACTTCAAGTCCGGACACTTTTACCCCATTCCTGTCCAGGCCAATTTTCAGCTGTCAGTGCTATCACAGTTTGAATGACAATTGCGCGGTCATGCAACACTGTACCCATATGAATTTTTTAGCATTGGGATTTTTATTTTTTTGCTATGTAAATTAAAAAGTCCAAATATTTTGAAAAAAAAGTGTTTTTCTTATAAAATTTTGCAAATAAATAATATTTCATCATAAATCTTGGCCAAAATTTATTCCGTTATCTTTTTAGTAAGAAAAAAAAAAATAACCCAAATTAGTTTATAAAAACATTTTGTTTACATTTTATATTATTTATGGTTTTTTTGTTGCTGTTTTTTTTTACATATTGTCACCCTAGCAGTACAGTGTCACCATGGTGACACTGTACTACTTGTGGGGGGTGATGAAGATTTTTTTTTTTTTTACACCGATTGCTTTTACACCCATAAAGGCTGTAAAAGCAACCATTTCTCCTCTCTGTCTGCATTCTTGCAGCCATTGAGAACTACTGTGTGAGCTGTGATTGGTCATGGCTTGTCACATGGTACAAGGCTGTTGTGAATAGCCTTGTACCACGTGACCTCTATGATCATTCACAGATTTCACACGTAGTAAGCAATGATGTCAGCAGTGGCATCTTGCTTACTACTTTGCATGTGATCACTGATTGGCCAATCAGTGATCAAATGATCATGACCTCGCACAGATGTGCGAGGTCATGATCATGTGATCCTGAGGACACAGCTGGCACCAGATCGTGGTGCTGCGTGCTCCCAGGGCGTTTATAAACGGCCACCCGACCCTGCACTGCCACCGTCCGGCCGTTTATATACAATGGCCGGACGGGAAGTGGTTAATAATAAAATACATCTATAGTTTTCAAAGAACTTAATCTTGTACAACTATTTTTTCTAGACATAGTGTGAGCCTGTATATGCTAAAGGATTATTCTACATGAAAGTAATATTTCAATAATAGGTGAAGCTTGGTGGAGGAGCCGGGCCAGCCTCTGGAACTTTATATATCTTGAATGATCCAGCATGACATGATTCCTGACTTTTCCTTTCCTTCTGGAAATTTGGGGGTTTCCCCATTCATCTTTGTATGCTACTGCTATAATATTATAAAATAAATAAAAAGCCAGCAGATGGAGAGGAAGTTCTTTACAATGGGCACAGCCAGTGTATAGACTCAGGAACTCAGCACAGAGATGTCACAAATATGGTTTCTGAGAAATACAGTATGAGTGTCCAGTGATTTCATGTTCCATCATAGTCCACAAACTGAAATATTAGTTTTGGGGGAATTGATCCTTTATATTTCTGTAGGAAAATTAAAACTCCTAAATTTAGCAGATTGAAGAATCAGGCTATAAGATGGGTGGCTGCCTTTATACCCATGGCCTGCTGCAAAAAGAGGCTGTAGTGTTTATACATTCATGAAAACCATTCAGATATGGTAATTAATCCAATGAGTAATATGAATAAATTGCTACCCTTCCACATTCGAATGGCCACTCCTCTTCCCACATCCAGAAGAATGACCCTCCCAAAGTCATCGGTCACTGCAGCTAGCGTGTTACACGGGGAAAGGCTGATACTCTCTCCATGGCGACGGGAGTCAGGGAGCCCGAACCTGACAGCAAGGGGGGTTGCAGGTTCCACTTTAGGCTTCTGTTTTTGCTGTGGCTCTTCTTCATGTTTGCTCTTCCAGCCCAGCCAACCACTAGGTCAAAAGAAAAGCAAGTTATCATCACACAAAGTATGTAAGCGGACTACAGATAATTCATGAATATTGTTTTTCTCGAAACAATTTGACCATTCATAGGAAAATGTTATCTCAGTCATTTCAGCTCGCCCCTTCCAAAGCTAATGCTATGTGTCTATATAGGAGATTAAAGGCTTAAAGAATGCGGAGTTACTAATGGGAGGTGGGTTCAAGACAAGCAGACACTGATGGAGGAGAGTGCTGAGCTGCCAAGATACTGCTGGGAAAGGGGAGCAAGGAAAGCTGGGCTGAGGAGGCACTGCTTAGAAGAGGGGACAGGGAGAGCTTATCTGCTGAGTCACTGCTGAGAGAGGGATCAGGAGAAGGAGCAAGAGGAACGGAGATCCTGAGGGGAGGGGAAGCAGGCTGGCCTGAGCTGCTAAGTCACTGATGCAAAGAACAGCCGAGTTGTTGAGTCACTGCTGGATGGGCAGCAGGGTGAGCTGAGCTGCTAAGCCACTGGAAGTAATGGGGAACAGGGTAAGCTGACCTGCTGAGTGACAGATGGGAGGGGGAGTAGGGTAAGCTAAGCAGTTACAACACTGCGGAGAGGGTTAGCAGAGGGAGCTGAGTTGCAGAGTCCTCTGCTGGGAGGGGGGAGATAGGTAAGCTGAGCTACTGTGTCACTGCTGAGTGCCTGCAGCTACAGTGGCAAGATTTTGTTTTAATGCTCATTTACTGCTTCTGGAGAACAGGTACATAGCCTGGCCATAGCTTTACTTTAAGAATCCACAAACATAGTGGATGGATTCCACCTATTTTCTTTTATCTCTACCCCATCTGCCTGAAAATGACTTGGATATCATATATTATGGGGCTGACAGAAATGGTTCACAGTACCTGGCAGCACTGAAGAGGGCTGAGGTGAGCTTGCTAGCAACAGCAAGAGCCACGTGAGACAATAATGGCTGTGTACTGCCCTGTAGAGATAAATGTGGTAAGTGACATGTAAATTAGCATAACAGACATAACAATACTACTAACATACAAACCTCCAGTGCAAAAAAGAATCCTGTGAATGGATTGGAGCCCACAGTAATATACTGAGACATGGTAGGGGGGCTGCTCTTTATAGAGGCATTAAAGCCTCCCAAAACGGAGGCAGTTTTCATCTGGTCAAATGGAGAGAGAGCCATAACACCTAAAAACAGGAAAACACTTGGAAGTCAAACTGCAAGAATGATATTCAACAATATCACATCCAGGATTAATGAATTAACCTGCACTGTGGAAGCTATGGCCAGAGAGCAAAAGTCTAGTCACCAGCATTTCCATTGGGTTGCCTGCAACAGATCTTTTCTCCATTTGTGGCTTACAATGTTTAATTCTGCACTGAATGACAGCCATCTAGATTGCAGCAGGACTTTGCTTCCTCATTTTAGAGCTACCTCATCCCAACGACTGATAAGGAATTATAAAGCAGCGGAAAGAGTGGTGAGCAGCCTATTAGTGACACCACCAAATCTCACTCTTAACTTTGGAAGACTAACAGTCAGAAGGAGCAATGCCTTAGATGACTTCACACTGCCAATATACAGCTATGAGGCCATAGGCACAGGAGTGTAGAAGCATCCCCACATACCAGGAGGTACACTACTATTTTCAGGAATATCGTAGGAAAAAAGATAAATCTTTCAGGGTAAAGCATAACTAACAGTTCTAAATGTTGCCTATAAGAGAACAAATCTTCAATTTTTTTAGTTCAGTTCCAGTTTCAGGGGAGTCTGACCATGATGTGCAGGGACCATGTGGTTGCTGCCAGTATCTGTGTTGGATCCCTCTGTCCCTATTGAGGACATTGTCCTGAGGTCCAGTGTGTACAAGCTGACATGAAGTCTAAAGCCCTTTCCTGGACTAAGTCCCAAGAATCCTCTACAATTCAACTGTCAAATATCAATATGAAACTCACCCACGCTGCCATGATCAACAATTTTGTCTACATCCTGAAGGCCCCACTTCTTGTAAGCCAGTGGAGGTGGCTGGACGTTTTCATTGCCAGAAGCAGCAGCTGGTGAATACATAAAAACAAGACACGTTTTATATAGGCAGAGACTGTGTGGGCCCTGTTAAAGCAAAGAGCGGATACCACTATCACATGACACCACATTGTTTGCTCCACACTGCCTCTGCCTTCTACATTCACAAAATGCAACGTTTGGTATGAAGCCTGCAGTATTCTTTGGAGTGTTCTCTGCAACTACAGAGAAGACCACATAATAGCAGGAGGGCTCAGCCACCTGAATTTAACAGATCATATGACCAGTCTCTCCTCCTCCCAGCACCTTATAACCTGTTTGTGAAAATAAATGAGCCTTCATTTGTGTCCAGACACATTTTACGTACATCAATATGCTACCTGAAATGTACTGGAAACTTCTCCTTATAAAGCCATTCAGCTGCTTTATAAACAAGCCCCCAAAGCCTAAAGCCCTACATTTTACAAAGGCATTTACCGCATAAGAAGTGGACTTATATCTATAGTGTCCTATGAGGAACTTCTTAAAGTTTTTATGCCTGGAGTTCAACTTTAATCACATTTATTTGTGCTCACATCTATACACACCTCCAAAAGGTAGCAGAAAAGAGTAAAGACATGTAAAGTGTAGTGACCATAAAAAACAGTGTTCACTGTTCACCTGCATGGAACATTCACACTTGTAGATGGCTTCTGATTGGTTTCTATTGGTTACAGCATTAGATGCCTTCCTAGCTGCTATGAAGACAGAGCTCTTCTTAAAAACACAGGTATGTTTAAAAGGGATGTTTAAAACAATTGTAACAAGGAATGATGCAAACTGATCCATTTTCCTTTAAAAGTTAAGCTCATCTTTTTAAAAAAAAATAATAAATGCACATCTTTTTGTAGGTAAAAAATGTGCGTTTATTATTTTTATAAAATCGGGAGCCTGTAAAGTATTGCACCCGCGATCAGCTGATCACAGGTGCAATCTCATGCTCCTGCAGACTGTCAGAATATCTGTCTGCTCGTACCTCATACGGGCAGGCAGATACACAATGACAGGAAGACTCAATGAACTACTGTACATAGAGCACTCATTAGTGCCCTGGTAGTTTACTGAGAACTACAAGCCGTCAGCTGCAAGGGCTGTTGGTACTTGTAGTTCATTAATTCACAAATCTCTGTGAATAAATTATGTGTCCATGTGGGCAGAGCTCCACACATTTGTGTTCTTTCAAATTGTGACAGCGGGCAGAAGATCCCTGGCCCGCTCTCACAATGGGGGGGGGGGGGGGGGGGAGGCTTTGGCGAGAGGCTAAAGCAGAGGGAACATGTTGCACATTCCACCCTAAAAATGGGTGAAACATGTAACATGTTATCCTGTAAAGTGAAGCATCCTTGTCCAAAGATACAACTAACATGCAGACAACAGGGTACCAACAAATACATGTGATGGTTTCCCACACCATCCCTGTGGAGTAACTTGGATTCTAGACCCAGGCTACACATTGGTCCTTGACATCTGCTGAACCATGGTTTAGCCCTGTCCCCTGTCATTCAGCTATCAAATGACACAGCCTCCAACACCTACCAAAGTTCTGGTATTAAACAGCAGAATCACAGGTGATGGACTTCTTGCTAAGACAGTGGTGGGTTTTATCAAGACGTAGACAGATGTCAAGGCCCCAGGTTCAGCTTAGGCCTGGAATCCAAGACTAATACCAGTCTTTTGCAAACACCACAAGGTATGTGTCAAGGTTCATTAACAACAGGTCTGGTTAATTTTTAATAAGGTGATTCTGTGGTCAGATGTTGGGAGATGTTCAGGTAAAGTTAGGCACATGGTCCTTGGTCACATGTCATAACACGGGCCCAATTCCAGATTTCTGCAGTGAAACTCCTAAATTTTATCAACTGAATATAGCACGCCTCTCAATCATTCAGCTGTGAGTGTGAAAAACTAAAAGCTGGCCATACATTGTTCATTTTTTTAATTTAGCAGTGGATGAATGAAAAAACTGAATTGGTTCCCCCATCCACACATTCAATATGGATGCGGGAATACACTGATCAGCGTTACAGCCGACTGGCTACATGCACTAACAGAAACAAAATTTTCCAGCAGTACCATACATGAGAAGTCAATAGATAGATTTACTTCTCATGAATGGGAACGGCCATAGATGGATGGAAATTTTGACCCATCCAAGGCCAGCTTTAGAGCTACTGAGCTCTGTGAACAGAGAAGCTAAATGTGAAAAGGGCTCCCACAGCTCCATCTACGGGCTAGAAATAATGAATAACCATTTAGAAAATTTCACAAATATTTCTCTAAAATGTTTTTAAAAATATAAATCAAACACGTTTTTTAATTCTCAGCAAAATAAAAAAAAAAAAGCTAAGAAAAAAAACATACAGGGAGGCATATAAATTCCCATTAAGGCAGTCTAAATGATAAAGGAAAGTTCACCACAGCAGAGGAAAGTCACTTTTAATTGGCAATATTTTCCCAAATCATTTTAGCAGGCCTTTTTTCACCTTGGTCCCTAAATGGAGAAAATGCTCAGCATATTGGTTTTTTACATCTTCTATACAGGGATGACTATTGGATGGCCAATGCACTACATATGGTCTACTTCTTCTGATTTTTACTTTTTTTTGCAGTACCATTGAATAGTCAGATTCCTAATTATCACCTGAAAGTCACACTGATGGATATGCAGAATAATGAGGGAAATGAACTGACAGTTAACATGTAACATCCACCCTCACAGAAACATGCAGATTCCATGGCGACATACCTACAAAATGGACAGAACATTATCTGTGCAGATTCTAACACATACTTATGAGAGTAAGAGAGAACATTTTTCTATTGTGATAAAACACCGATGAGTGGTTTTGGATATCAATGTGACTTACCTCTGGCTACTTGATTGCGGCAAGCCCTGAGAGACTGGAAAAGGCTGAAGCCATCAATTGTTACGAGAGCGGACGGGTATAGGATGGTCATTTCTTCATGCTTGTTGAAAAAACAAAAACACATCAAGGCAAAGGAAGGAGGATATACAGTATATGTGACATTATCACACTTTTTAATTACTGTTTACCTCTACAAGAAATTCCTCAAATCCTTTCCATCCTGAACTAGCCTGAATCCTCCACCCTAGCTTCTTACCTCTGTACAAAGCTGCAATGATTTTACTTTTTTTTCATAATCCTCTTCGGCATCGGAAAAAGAATCTGCATGGAAACCTTGCAACTAATAGGGATGCAGCTCTAGCATTCAGGACAGCTACATACAAGTCTATGAGGGCTCAGTGCACAGGTGTGGCTGATCAAAGTAAAGTGGAACTTTAGTCAGAAAATTAAGTCCCGCTAGATGACTTCAGGCTGTCCCCTTTTGAAGGTATAGCTATGTAAAACTTTAAAAATAAGTGCCTATACTGTTTAAAATCCAGTAATACACTGTCTCACCCTGCTTTGCACATGCTCAGTTGCTCTCTATGTTTCGGCACTGTGCCAATCTGCTGACAGCCTAAAGGTTTACTGATGCTCAGAGGCTCTGGGCTTCAGCAAAATGGCAGCCTCCAGCAAGAAGAAACATGAACGATGCTGGAGAAAATTTACAGCACAAACTAATTTCGGTAGCATAATTATTAATGTGAAATGTATGTTCCTTGATAAAGAACATTCATTTATATCAAGTTGTTATAGGTAAAGTTCTGCTATAACATTCTGCAAGGTGTGCTTCTATTATAGAAGTAAGTAAGATGCTGGGTTGGAGACTTCATAACTTAATGCCGAAGGGATGGGTTAGAGAGTTTCTTGTACATGTACTTAAAGTATCACTAAACCCCGGACCCTGCATTCACTATATATGGTCTCCCACAGCACACAGAACATGGAAATGCAAGTATTTTAGTAAATATAAACTGCTAAATACCTTTTCTCATCAGCAGTTAGAGCAGTCTTGTGACTTCTATCAGTGTCCAGCAGAGCACTGGTTAAAGCTTGGAGGAGTTTTCATTCTCCCTTGATTGTCCAATGAGTCTGCATATCCCCTGACCCTTTGTCTGGACAGTGCTGATTGGCCCTATGCTGATAACATGCACCCTCCCAAGAAAAAAAAAAAACTCTCTAGCAACACACACCAAACTGACCATGTGATGTGCAGCTTGCCCCCAAGGCTCTGTTCTATCAGCAGATGGATTGGGGACTGTGGAAGAGGGTGAGGATCAGAGAACAAAGGATCAAAACATCCTTTTTACAAAATGTGGAAGATTAATCCCTTAGGTTCCACAGTGAGAATAAATATCATGTTTTACTGCATTTTTAGACTGATTTTTCTGTTGGGGGTTTAGCAACACTTTAAATCACTGTCTTGCACTTTTGTTGGACTACAAAACACCTTACCCCTTGTATTATGGATAAAACAGGGCAGGGCTGTCAACACAGGTTGTAGTTTCAGTGCTTCTCAGGCACTGTGTTGACAGCCTAACAATTTTATGATTAGGTTTTCCGTGTAGCTTAGACTAACAGCAACCCAAAGCTGCTAGAGAGGGACTTCCTCCACCACTTATTACACCACAGGCCCTGGTGATAGTATCCTTTCCCCCTTCCTGCCCAGTGTGGCTGCATACAAGGCACCCCTCTTACTGCAGACATGAGTGCAATCAATTAGTTATCTGTTTTTATTTAATAACGTGACTTTACTGCACTAGATGGATACACTTCCCTTCACTCTTTAATTCCCTAAAACCTAAATTAAAGCTAGCCCCTAACACCAACCCTAAACATCTGGCAGGATTAATACATCATGGCGATACATTTCTGTTATCAGCAATAAATACTATCACAGCAATACTAGTGTTGGTAATGCTAATGGGTTTAAAATGGATACTAAAAGATTTGACACCTATTTACAAAGCATCACATTACTGGCACCAAAACAATCCCTCACTGATATCTATTTTAGAAAAGTAAACCATCTGCCATTGTAGTACCTGCTCAGTCACTCCCAGGTGCCTGGGTATTTCGTAAGTTCTGCATTTTAGCTGTAGGATCGGGTCTTCGTTCAAAAGCTGGGCGAGAAGCAACACTCCAGTCTGGAAAAATTAAAGCAGGGAAGTAAACACAATCCATGTCCAAATTACTTTACCTTCTATGATTTCTGCAGTAGCAGAGACTGTGTGACCACCAGTGCCTCAGTGCAGAAAGTATAGGTTTTTAAAGTTGAACTGAATATAGCAATCGATAGCCACATTTTTGTGCATCAAATGCCTTTACCAACTCAGCTTTTACCTTGTAAAAGTAGTGGTGATATCATCACTGTGCTGTGCATAGCCCTAATCAAGCAACCTGTGGGAGGGACAAAGCCACCTGCAGAAAACTATAGGAGGGGGCGGATACAAGACCAGACACCCTGCACATGGAAAGAAAGCAGCAGTGACCGGTCTTTATTACAGGAAGCTCCTGCACAGAGGTAAGGTTTCACACTGGATTACTGCACAGATATGGAAGAAGTACACAAAGCACACCAAGAGTCAAGGCAGAATACACACGACTTGTATTCAGACAATATTTGCTTATTGCAGAGTTCAGCGTCATATATATTTGAGAGAAATTTAATAAGCAATGTATAGAAACTGACCTGGCCTAAAACATTTACAATCATGCAGAAGTGTAGGCAGCTTGTGGTTTCTGCATGTACCTGTTAGTCTTCCTTTCATTCCCTGTGTCCTTCTGTAGCCATTATGGACCTTAGGCTTGGGCTGTGCATACAGGGATTCCTCATGTGGCCAAATCAAGATTAAGACTTAGGCAACCACAGTCACATGAGTTAGACAAGTCATGTAAGACCAGAGACTTTGCCAACCATAGTCACATGATATAGACAAGTCATGTAAGACCAGAGACGTGGGCAACCATAGTCACATGACTTAGACAAGTCATGTAAGACCAGAGACTTGGGCAACCATAGTCACATGACTTAGACAAGTCATGTAAGACCAGAGACGTGGGCAACCATAGTCACATGACTTAAACATGTCATGTAAGACCAGAGACTTGGGCAACCATAGTCACATGACAGACAAGTCAGGTAAGACCAGAGACTTGGGCAACCATAGTCACATGACTTAGACAAGTCATGTAAGATCAGAGTCAATGTCCCCCTCCTATTTTTTTTTTTCATCACTCATAAAAATGAAAGGTGCTCTGCTTGCTTGAGATTTCTAAAGCAAGCAAAGTAAAATGCACATATGCACATACTGTATGTAAAACACACCACTTTGCTTTATAAATGTGCCAGTATATATTTCTTGAATTGGTGTTATAATAAGGAAATACGTTCCACTTGAACATCAGTGAGCAGCAGAGGATCTGACATTTGACAGTTGAATTAACAAGTGGGACGGTCCAGTACCAGGGGAAGTAAACTGTTTTATTTAGCACAGAACTGGGAATAGATAAAGTATTTTTTAAAGCTGTTTTTTACATTTTTGGAGGGTGTGTGAAAAGGTCTCTGCATTTTATGTAATGAAGACATATCATGATTGGCGGGAGGGGACAGCAGGGTGCCCTACACAGCTTCCTAAAAAAGCATTAAGTCACTCTGTCTTGTACTCCTCTCAAGAGACCTCGGCCTTGAAGCAAACAGAGGGCTGGCTCTTGATTGAGAAGGGTTATGCAAATATCTAAATGCATTGATGGGTGGATGTCAGTCTGGAAGAGTGGGCATTCCTGGACATGATGCATTTTACATGTAGACCACCCTATATAATGCCCACAGGTGATTCTGAGCCTTCATTATGGAAGGCAATTAAATCCAATAAACAAAAGGGCTGGGTGTAGGGTAGTAATGCTAGGAAGGAAAAAGCTAGATGATGTTGGACGTCCTCCAGCCAGAAAATGAAGGGGGGCTCTATCTGACTTGCTGCAGCTTCTAATGCTCCCAGTGTGCAGTTAAATCAGAGTAAGCAATATTAGAACCAGAGAGAAGCCTGTACAACTGTGCAAGGCTAAAGAGAAAGTTGGAGCTCTGCTTTGAAATTCTGTCAGGTTTTTACCATTTTTTGTAAATCCATCACACATGCCAAGATGTAAGCACAGAGTGTAATAACACAAAACCTAATCGGATAAAAGGCCCAGCACATCAAAAAAACACATCACCTTGATACAGAGGACCTATCAATCACAGAAACTTTACTGGAATGTTGTTACTTTTTCATATGCTTGACCAAAACAGCTTTAAAGGATATTTTTTATGTTGTTTTGTTTGACTGAAAGTGACAATAAAAACGCTCTGATTTAATCATTTACTGAGTATGCAGCTTCTTTAGTCTTTTTTTTTTTACCTATTTTCTATTTTAAGCTGGTTTATGATCCCTGCCCCAGGCTTCCTGCTCCAGGGTGGCTCCTTTCTCTTGCAGCATCCAATGGAGTCACCCTTGCATGCAGAGACTAGATTTGTGTCTCCCTACACTGTGTGCATCAACAGAAATAGACAGCCCCATAGCCTAGGATGGTAAGACACTCCCTTGCTCCTTCCTCCTCCTCCCTCCCTTCTCCAAGTTAACAGACTGATTGAAGGCTGTACTGCCCACTGTTAGCTTTTTCCTGTGCAAGCTGGAAGTTCCCAGAAGCAGCACTTAAAAGGCAGAAGCCAGCAGCACTGAAAGTATTAAGGTGGTATTAAACCCAAAAGCAAACATTTATTATATTGCAGCTTGCCAATTCTTAGATGTGATGGCTGCATTCATTTTCTTTAAGGCTTTCCTTTCTTTATTTTCACCTGGTGATCTGGCCAGTAAGTATGTATGTTTCAACAGAACAAGCTCTCCTGCAGAATGTATCAGTTACAGAGAGATGACAAACCATTTAACAATAGCAGGGGTGCTTACAATGATCAGCTTATACTTATGTAAAACCTTTATCACAAAAAGGAAAAAGAAAACTGTTGCTGTAACTGCTTATATAGTATTAGTTGGAGTTCAACTTGTTTAGTGTATCTAAATCCTCTAGTACATCTAACACTTCCCTCCCCCCAGACTGGCAATGCTGCTGTCCAAAGGTGCCCAATGTGATCCTTTATCCAGAATTGGTGCACTCTAAAACAGGAGGTGTGTTACTGACCAGATCACCAGGGAAAAAGAAAAAAAAATTAATGCAGCCACCACATCTGATGATTGGTAAGCTGCAATATATTACATTTGTGATTTTGGATTTACCACTTTAAACTACAACTTTAAGAATTTTACCAAACAGATTACTGGGGGCTTTTGATTTTATTGTGCTTAAGCTAAAAACATTGAGGGTTCAAAACTACTTTAAGGTTTTTACGGCTGTCTGTGTCTTCAGCAGGGAGATCCCCCCACCTTCCTGAGTGGTCACTGAGACAGAATAAATAGAATCCCTCCAATGTTAACACATAAAACAATAAAAGCACTTTTATAGCATAGAGAGAAAGAATTAAAACCCTTGTCAAGTTGTATTTGTTGTCCTTGTTAAAATCACATCCCGAATTGGGGACACAGACAGAAATAAAAACCCGACAAAAGTTCACACAATTTTTTCTGGATATGGGTTAAAAACAACGCCGTTGTCTAAGTATCCACCTTTCAAAAGAAACTGTACAAACCTCAGTATAGAACCGTACATAGCCAGATGTGAAGCCTACAACTATGCAAGTCCAATCCGGCCTCCCGGTAGAGCTCCTGTAAGATGCAGACATGCGTCAGTCACTGAAAGGGTGATACAAAACAGATTCAACACATAATATGAAAAGAGAAAACCCACTACTGACTGGAAGAGGCCATCCATGGGCAGGTACTAGCCACAATAAAGTAAGTGACACTCCTCTAAGTTACTGAGTTCAGGTGTTTCCAATGGAAGGCACTGGCAATGCTACATCATACAAAGACATTTAGGGCCAATTCACACTACATGCGGTGACAGCCGTTTAACGCATTGTAAAATGTCTGTTGCCGCAGGGACACACAGGAAACAAATGCTTAGTGCTGTAGCTTGCTGTGATAAAATGCAGACATGTTCATTATATCACAGTGCACCAGCCCGAATCAGACTGCAGTGAATGAAGTATACGTTTCGTGCACTTCAAATAAAGCTAGTACAAAACAAACAAAAAAAAGAGAGCAGTGTGCATCACACTGCCCACAGTGGCCCCATACAGTGGCAATCCAGAGCAGCCGGAGCAGTGAATCGTTCTGGCTGCTCTACGATTTCAAGGCAGTATAGTGTGAATTGGTTCTAAGACAGCTGCACTCTTCCAGCCTTTTCTGTTCCACTAGGCCGTGCCCGATGTACAAAACCAGCTCCATAAAGACATGGTCTGATGAGTTTGTTATGGAGGAACTTGAAGTGCCTACACAGAGCCCTGACCTCAACTCTACTGAACAACTTTGGGATGAACTGAAATGTCTGATTGTGAGCCAGGTCTTATCATCAAACATCTGTACCTGACCTAACAAATGCTCTTTTGGCTGAATGGGCACAACTCCCCACAGGCGCTCCCCAAAAGACTTCCCAGAGGAATGGGGGATGTTACAGCCACAAGGTGGCAGCAACTCCATATTAAAGAATATGTTACCCCAACATGTCATATTCCCGATATGTGCCTGCTGTACCATCTACTATTGTTAAAAAGTATCCTGCTATCTTTGTATTGCTTCCTCTGTGTGATTCCTGGTGTTCCCATCAGTCCTCCCGCCTTCCTATTGCAAACTGACCACGCTAGGCATGCAAGCACATCCATCCCAGCATGGTCAGTTCGTGGCTGTACTGGGAGAACAGCCTGCCTGTATTCCAAGGATCAGATTTGTGCTGACACCCCTTGAGAAGATCAGTATGCTGCTGTTTCTTCACTCTCACCTCTCTAATCCCCTTATGCAGCTGAGAATAGACATTATATGATCGATAAGATATTTATAATTTTGCACACTTGGCTGTTCAGAGGATTTGTTTTGCCTTCTTCTGAACCAAATACTAATGGCTTATAAGATGCTGAACTTTATAAACATGTCAGGGAATTAACTAAGCTCCTTGCACTAGTAAACTGGTATAGGAACCTGTCTGGAGTGGTGTGCAGCACATTAACTAAGCAGATAGATCTGTGTTAAGTCAATCTGCACCACCCACGATAGTTTCACAATGAAATAGAACCTGTAGTGGATGCTGCGGCTACTTATAGTTAATCTGGTTGACAGAAAAGACACAGTCCATCTAGTTCAAGCCTCAGAGAAAGAAAAAAAGACAAATAGAAAGCCTCCATACACACAATCCTATACCCACAGTTGATCCAGAGGAAGGCAAAAAAAACCCAATAAAACTTGATCCAATTAGCTCCAGTGGGGGAAAAATTGCTTCCTGACACCCTAAGAGGCAATCGGATATTCCCTTCATCAACTTTACTTAGGAGAGAGATTGAGGCAGTTTCTCTGTACAGAAAACTGCTGCAGATCTCTGCCAGCTACTCTCTGCACTTCTCCTCCCTCCCAGCACTCAGATGAGGAATCTGGAACATGCTACTCCAGCTACTGTTCTATGCTGTACACTGTGACAGTGCAAAACACAGAGCAGAATAGTACAACACAGCTTGCACCCCTTTTGTTGATTAGGAGTAGCATCTGCTTCATTTTCTAAGTTTAAAAGAGTGGTGCAAGCACTTCTGTTAATTCCCCCCATTATTGATTCTAAAGATTCCCATTTTTTTCCTTTAAAATAACAAACATGTTATACTTATCTGCTCTATGCAATGGTTTTGCACAGAGCTGCCTGATCCTCAGGTCCCCCACTTCTCAGGTCCCCCACTGGCACTCCTGGCTCCTCCCCCCTCTGTGTGCCCACCATAGGAAGCCGCATCCCATGGGGGCACTCGTGTGGGCTCGTTCCCGAGCCATGCTGTTTGCAAATATTCAAACACACAGCTCCACTCAGCCCTGCCTCCCGGTCTCAGGTTTCAACTGACCTCAAGCCTGTGAGAGCCAGAAAAGGTGCTGCACAGCGCTGGACCAAGATCGCACAGGGTTTTTTTTTTTAACCTTGTAACCACGTAAAGCAGGTAATTGAGAGGAACATTGTACACTGGTGTCTGATGAAAAACAAAACATCAAAAGAAAAGTTACCTTTTTTGGCTTGCAAGTGGGATGCATAGTGCACTGCTGATAAACTCACTGCAAGGCAATCAACACAGTATGCTGTTATGTGAAGGCTAAAAAGTAATACACAGTACAATTATCTGACATTTATAATCCAACAAGTCATTATGGACACAATAGTGGTTCAGTGGTCTACACTTCTGCCTCGCAGCACTGGGCTCCATGGTTTAAATCTTGGTTAGGACATTATCTGCATGAAGTTTCCATGTTGCTTGTGTGGGTTTCTTCCAGGTACTACTTTTTCTCCCACAGTCCAAAAGACATGCTGGTAGGATATTCGGGTCCAGACCAAATTGGCCCTAGTATGTATGTGCATGTATGTATGTATGTAAGCAAGATAGGGACCTTAGAGTGTAAGCAAACTGAGGACAGGTACTGATGCGAGTGTACAGTATGTAAAGCGCTGTGTAGATTGTCAATGCTATATAATTATGATAAATAAAATATTTAATAAAATAAAGCACAGGAACAGGGAGATTCTGTTTAATATTTTATGTCAGCATATGCTGCTTTGCATATATATGGGTACGGTGCATTCAAGTTTATGTGAAGTTTTTGCACAGGAGCTGGCAGCATCAGACTTGTGCACTGACACTGTAAACACTGTGGGAGGCCAATACAAAGAGGTAGGTAGGCATCTGGCATGTGTGTATGTATGTATGGGGATGGGGGGAGGGTGTAGCTTGGAATAGATTAGAAGGTTTTTAGGATATCCTAAGATAAACCTGTCCTTTAAGAGGATCGGCTAACAACAGGGGTAGGTGGCGGCATTTGTTTGTGTCACATTTAGGAACCATTTTGAGGCTACTTCAATGAGATGTGTACATTATGTTGCTTGAGAACAACGTACCTATCTTCAGCATTCAGAGAGCCGCTCCAGACCACTTCATACTGCATTTCTTCTTTTCCCTTCCCATCAGCTTTCCACTTAGCTGGAGATTCAAACAAAAGAAATGTCACAGTCTGATAGACAAACATTTGATAAAACTGTCACACCAGATGTTACGGGAGTTTTTTACTTCAACTCAAAACTTTTTGGGTCCCTGACACAACTGTCTACATCCCAGACCGATTTTCAGGGTTTTTTTTTTCAGGGTCTTCCTCTTCCACGGGTGTCTCAAGAACACATGGAACTCATGGAGGAGAAATTTACAGAGGCAGATGTGGCCAAAGCGATAAAATCTCTTAATCCCTCCAAGGCCCCAGGCCCAGATGGTTTTACAGGCCATTACTATAGGAAATATGTGGGGATCCGGACTCCTCACTTATGCTTGTTTTTCAATGACATCAGATGGGGTAACCCCCTGCCTAGCCATGAAAACAATGCCTTTATTCACGTAATTCCCAAACTGGGAAAAGACCCTGGTGACTGCGCGAATTACCGCCCAATATCACTCATCAATGTACACCTTAAAATACTGACTAAACTTTTGGCGAACAGGGTGAACACATTTCTCTCTACATACATTCACTCTGACCAGGTGGGAAGCCCAGTGGATGGGGCATGGATACCAGTGCGAAGATTGATCATTTTTATCTTTACGGCAGCTAGAATTTCCATTGCATAGTCTTGGAAGTCTCCTGTGATCCGGTTTCATCTTTTGAGGGCCAAATTGACATGGATTATGACAAACGAACGCCTGTCAGCGATCCTACATGACAAGATGGTCCTCTATGAAAAAGGACTTGGGACCCGTGGATCAGATATCTGTCAGACTCCCCGTGATTCAGACAGACTATCTATCCAAGATGAGATGAGGGCACACTTTCATCCCCCCCCCTTTTTTTTACCTTCTCTTTCCCCCCCCCCCCTTTCTTTTTTTTTCCCTTTCTCATGTTGAGTTTATTGGAGGCATGCTACAGTGTTGCGGGCCTTTCATTATATGTCAGGACTTCATTGTTGTACCTTTTCTTCTGCCTTTTACACTGGAATGTGCCTAGATGCCTCTGTTGTTGGAACTGTTCTATGTTCTTTTTCTTGCTCCCTTATGTTTAAGGGAAGCATTTGTACTTTATTGAACAATTAATAAAAAAACTATTGAAAGTGAAAACTGGCACACCAGATGTGTCACATTTAATAATATCACAATTCCTGGGATCCATAAACAAAAAAAAAAATAAGTTCAGAATAATTTGAGCTTCAAGGAGCTCACCTTGTGTTCAGGAGTGCCCCCTTTTTGTTTTAAGATAGTTCTAAACTATCCTCCTCCTGGAGGATCACTGTATTCTCAAATACACAAGACAGCCATAAATTGGTCATTTATTTTTTAAAAATTTCATGTGACATTTAATTTTTTTTCCATTTAGAATTGAGCATTATTAAAATCTTAGTATATATGTTAAAGTGGTTCTAAAGGATATTTGTTTAAATAAGCAAACATGCTATACTTACCTGCTCTGTGCAATGGTTTTGCAGAGTAGCCCCGATCCTGCTCTTCTGGGGTGCTCCATCGGAGCTCCTGGTTCCTCCTCCCAGCTCTCTCAGCTGAAGGCCACACAGCAAGCAGCTTGCTGTGTGGGCACTCATGCGGGCTAGCTACACTCAGCTCAGTGTGTCTATTGACACACAAAGTGCATCTCGGCCCTGCCCTCAATGGCTCCTGCTGCCTCCATATCCAGTGAGGGGAGAGAGCTGCTGCTCTTGTGCGCAGTGCAGTGCAGGCTCAAGTAAGTATAGGGGGGGGGAGGGCTGGGGAGGAGCTGCACAGAGAAGGTTTTTTACCTTAAGGCATAGAATGCATTAAAGTACAAAACGGTTTACCTTTACAAGCACTTTAAAGATACACAGGACACAAATGTGATACTGCAAGTGGTAAATTTATGTAATGTGACCAGGCAAATGCAGCTCAGTACAAGTTAAAGAGGAAATCATTTAATTGTATTGTTTTTAATGTTCTTTATTTGAAGTACACATTGGAATCTGAATCTGGTGCAGAATCTGGTGCAGTTGCACATAGCAACCAATCAGCTTCTTAATTCAGCTTGTTCAATCAAAGCGGTAATAAACTCCACTTTTAAAGTTGTACCTACAAGTAAGTCTATAATAAAGCATACCTGTAGGTAAAATGAATATCTCCTAAACTTGCCGTGTTTAGAAGATAGTCGCACTGGTTGCAGCTGGTGATGTCACCAGTGCATGCGTTCAGAAGGAACAGCATGTCTGTGCCACCCTCAGAGCTGTGTGCCGTAAACCGTGACTCCAGTGCACATGTGCGGCAGTGACGTCATCGCGGCTCAGCCATTCAAAAGACCAGAGCCAGCGAACCCAGAAGAAAAACCAGGGGAAGATGGTAGCCCCGTCAGTGGGGAGTGGAGGGCTTTTTTCTAAGGCAAGTATTCCATAATGCGATGCATACTAGCACAATATGCTATTGCCTTGCAGGGGATTTTGTTTTCTTTATGAAAAGCAACGGTTTACAGCTTTGACAATAAAACCTAGAAGCTGATTGGTTACTATCACCATATTCTGTGTGCTCCAGTTTTAGTAAATCCCCCCCAATGTGTTGTTATTTTAATTTGGCATAAAGACTTCTCTTCTAAGAGGCGTGTGGGTTTATTTAAAATATATATTCATTGACTTAAACCCAAAAACCCACAATTATAGTGAAAAGATCAAAACCCAAAGAGATTACCCAAAAAATAAAAAATATCAAATATATATAAAAGAACAAAAATAAATAA
Source organism: Staurois parvus (assembly GCF_062004578.1). Classification (NCBI taxonomy): domain Eukaryota; kingdom Metazoa; phylum Chordata; class Amphibia; order Anura; family Ranidae; genus Staurois; species Staurois parvus. Next base: position 3,335,696 of record NW_028318158.1, read on the forward strand.
AGTCCCAATATGCAAAGTGTCCAAATAATGTGTCCAAACAAAGATCAATTTCTTGATAGGAAGATGAAAAAAAAATTAAATTTTAAATATCACTGCAAACTATATATAAAGTGCATAATTACCCTAAAACAAACAAATTCCAGTTTGTAATCAACCACATATGTACAGAGTGTCCTTAGATTGGTATCCACTTGTTCCTCAGGACCTCACAAACAGACCAGGAATCAGTATGTGAATTATAATCATATATAAAATTTATTGTAGCCACTTACATATAAAAACGATAAGATCAGCAAGACAGCATCCAACTCCTCATGCCCAGTATGCGATCCCCTTTCCGTGTGTAGAGGGTCTCCCGATCACCAGGTAATTCCCCCTTGCTACTCCTATCCAGCACTATCACTGGATAGGAGTAGTAATTATGCACTTTATATATAGTTTGCAGTGATATTTAAAATGTAATTTTTTTTTTTTTTTGCTCTCACATGAGTGCTGTGACACTGGAGTGTTTTTTTGCATGATACATGTGTGGCACTTTAGTTCTGGGATTTAAAAGGTAATATACTATGTTGAGATTTTGTTTTTTGAGGTATTTGAAGAGCACCTGTGATTGATTTGCATCTTCTTCAGTGGAGTAGGAAGCGTCTTCCTATCAAGAAATTGATCTTTGTTTGGACACATTATTTGGACACTTTGCATATTGGGACTTTATTTATTTTTGTTCTTTTATATATATTTGATATTTTTTATTTTTTGGGTAATCTCTTTGGGTTTTGATCTTTTCACTATAATTGTGGGTTTTTGGGTTTAAGTCAATGAATATATATTTTATTAGTACTTCAGGGGAAGGATATTGATATGACTTTAAGGGATTCTTGAGGATTTTATATATATATGTGTGCTGATTTATATTTATTTTGTGTGGGTTTATTTGTGCATCTCTTTTCCCCCTTCCAGAGGGGTGATAGTCAACAGTGTGTCAGTAATTCAATTTGGGGTCACAGGTGGAGTGATACAATATTTTATTTTATTTCTAACAGTTTGGTTGTGCTGACTCTAAAACATAAGGACCCTGACCCTAGGACAGGAAGCATGCTAGGAATACTGAACACCTCCCTTCCATCACATCGTGGCTCAACCACCTGCTTTAACCCCCCCCCCTCCACTTCCCGGCCGTATATTTGAGCATGCCCTTGACCTGTTCAGCTCTCATACTTGTACACACAACACCACCTATATCTCTATAGGCAGAGAGATAAATAGAAAGGCTATTGTGATGAACTCTTAGGGAGAAACAAAAACCAGGAAAATATATAGAGTCTTTACAAAGAGCTGGAAGTGTCATAATATCAGCTGAAGCCGAAAGCATAAATCTTGAAAAATTCAATATAAAATGAGATGTCTTACGTGCTAAGAACACTGCTTTCTGATCATGGGCGATCACCATGAGGTCATTGGTGGGTGATAAGGACAAGACGCAGTCCTGCAACCAATAGATGGAGGGGGCTTTGCTGGGGACCCCCTCTTCTGCCTGTGCATAATAAAATAAAAAGTTGCTGCCATCTCAACAAAGAATTGCTCAGCTGATGAACTGTTTATGAAGACCAAACATGTATTATTTTGTCTGTGAGTATCTTAAAGCAGAATTCCTATACATAAAATTTAAAGTAGTTGTAAACTTCAGATGTGAAATACGAACAAAACATATCCTTCTACAGTGTGTACTTGACTCAATCCAGAGCACTAAGTGTCATTTCTGTTAGCTGCCTTGTTCCTTTGCTATCAGCATAAATCACTTCTGAAGCATTTAAAGGGATGGGCACAGCCTGTGATTGACAGCCTCAACTCTGTTCATGTGTACTGTGTGGAGGGGGGGGGGTCCCTTCCCTCCAATCAGCTCTCAGAGCTCTCCTAACTGATGTAACTTCAGCTCCCCACCCGCTGCGTTTCAACGTTAAGAGATCCTGTGTAACTTCTGCACTTTGGACAGATGTAGGGGACCGACGGCTATACACAGGTACCACTTATGTAGGAGGATTTGTGTCATCTCTGTGTACCACCTAATGCCAGTCACTGCACTGGGTATACGTAGGAGTTTACAACCACTTTAAAAGGAACAATTACTGAGAGGAGCACATGGTCTGTAACTGCTGTCCTCCCTCTGAATATGCTAGTTCCCTGGCTGTGAAACATCTTGCTGCATTCTTGTTCTGGGTCGGCAAATTTTGAAAATATTAGTAAACAGAAGATCATCAGCAGAGTCAGAAAACTAGCATTTTCAGAAGAAGGTCAGCAATGGCATCGTCTGTATGTCATCATCACAAATTTCCTTTAAAGTGAACCTGCCCAAAATGTTGATGTTAGAAAAATAAATGCCCTAAAAGCGGTGCCATTATCCTTATTAACTTCTTGTGTGCAATTCTGCTTTATTACTAATAGGTTTTGACTCCCCTAATGCTGGGGATACGTCATCCACTGTAACACACATTGTGCATTGCGGTATGCCGGAACGCTGCATTCTGAATACGTGTTCAAGAGCCATTCAAAATAAATGGAACCACATTGCATTAAACTATGCATGGGAAGCTGCCATACACTGTGATAAAGCACATGCCTTGCCACACATTGCCATACCATGGTGGTGTGAGCAAGCATTCAAAGTGGATGCATGGGTTAAAAACATTTAGGTACATCTCTGTAATTTATATATATTACTATGTTTTGTATCTTTAAAGGAAATTTATGGTCACAGCATACATTTTCATTTTATAGCATCAGAATTCTAATAACAATACAAACAACAGTAATATGTGACAATCCAATATACTTTTTAATATTACTTGAAAAGTCTTCTTTTTTGTGAGTTCTGCCTGTCTGCTGGTCGTCTCTTTCCACAACTTACTGGGTTCCCACCATGCTTTGCAGCTTCTCCTCTGCTGTTTACGTTCCTTTTCTAAGGACTACATATCCCATGGTACCTTGCTGCCTGCAAGCAGTGATTCCTGTACTGACTCCGCCTCCTTAAACTCCTCCTCCCAGCACCTCTCTACTTCAGAAGGTTGGCTCAGTGAAATGTGTGACACAGCAGTGCCTATTCACACGGCAAAGTGATTAGGTGTCACAGAATTTAAAAGGAGAAGCATGGCAAAAGCTCTTTTGGCTATATTTCTCTTCTGGGTCACAGGAGTGCACTTAGACTCGAATTCCGCTGTTGGCTGGAGTCAAAGAGCTGGTAAAGACTCTGCAGGGATCCCAACAATAATACCGGGATCCACCCAGATGCCTGACTGGAAGCTGGCTCAGCCTCTCAGCATGTTGCTAAGAGCCTGAGCCAGGTGCTCCCACCCCCTCTGTGCTCAAAGCGGACCCAAGAACTGAGCAATCAGCTGTCTTTGATCACTCAGTTCTTGGTGTAGAGCTGGCAGCGGACAACTGCGGCTCGGATCGATGCTGCAGCCATCTAGGTGAGTATGCAAGTTTGTTTTTTTTAGGCTACTGCACTTCAATTATAAGGGAATTAATGTGTGGAGATCTTCACAAAATAAATTTACCAACTTCAAGATTGTTCAGATTAATAGGAGTAGGCTAGAAATAATTGAAATTCAATGTGGCGATGCAGAAATAATTTCAAACTTTGACTATAGATGCACTTTAAGAATGCAACATGTACACAAAAATACCTATTTATTGGTCATAAAAACTAGTGAGCTCCTAACTTTCTGTTTGAGCTGACAATCCTGCTTCTCCTGCACTGAAATGCCAAACAGTGTTGTCAACCCTATCCTCACTGAACTACAGTAATCCTCCCCTTTTCCCCATCAACGCAAGAAGTTTAAGGGTAGAGGGGAGATTTCATGCAGGGCTGACAACACTGTACAGGATTTCAGTGCAGCAAAGGCAGTGTTGTCAGTTCAAACAGGAAGTTAGGAACTCAAATTCCTGGCAGATCTAGGTTTTTTTTCTGTACTTGTATAGCTTTTAAAGAAGCAAAATTTGGGAGATGTGCTTGTGTTTTATTTTTGTTTTTTTAAATTGTTCATTTTGCAGAGTTATACATTTTAAATACACATACAAGAAAGTCATATATCACACCATCATACACCGATCCAAGAATGTACATAAACTAGGACTGTGCCCCCACCAGGCTGGTACAGTGCCTGCTGAGCCAAAATAACTGGTGTAAAATATAATTGCAGGTTTCATTAAACAGAAAACATGACAGTAGGAAATCCAGGTCAAATGTTCTCATCAGGCCCTGCGTGGGCAGCAGTTGTCTCTAGCTGCCAGCTGTGCATTGCCCATCACATGAGAAGTCATACAGGGAGAAGCCGGGCATGGTGCCAGCAAGGAATACAGGACATTTAACAATGGCCAGAACAGAGATGATGTCACGATTATACATTTGTTTCCCCTTCTTTAACTTGATATGAAACCGAATTATAAAATCTGGAGGAAAAGTGTCAGCCAATCAAAAGTTTTCATCTCTTGCACCAAAAAAAAAATAAATAAATCAATCCTTGATCAGCTAAGGGCAATACAGATCACTGCCATACACCATATGCACCTTAATTTGGCCACAGACGGGTCGATATTGCCCAAAAAGAAAGGTGTGGAGACATCCTTGATGATTTATATAAGTCAGCATACCACATTTGATGTTGATTTATACAGCATATTGCATAGATGATGCACACATATATACAAGGAATCACAATATGGTATGACAGGTCTTTTTTACACGGACATTCAATTCTATAGATTTTATATATAAGTATTTATGAAGCATCAGGTGTTGTCCCAGTAGATCTTGCTGCTTCATCATATTGATGTGTTTCCAGCTGTAAAGCAAGCTGCATTTCCCCACTGATGCAAATCCTGGCACACAATGTACAGGTAAATGACAAACCCAACCCGAAAGAGAATCCTTACCGGAGGTTTATTTTCACTTTCCTCCCACGATCCCCAGTCATCATTTTCCCAGCTGGACAAATTATCTGTAAAACATATGGGAAATATGATTACATTAAAGTTTTCAAACTGGTAAAAAATTAACACTTTACTAGAACATATGTAGCTGAACTATGTTATCCTGCAAAAGAGCTGCCCTGCATTCAGCATTGTTTGCAAATCCCTTTAAAGGCTGTACATGTTAGGATTAACACAATTATTCCTCCTTTGGACACCCTTAAGAACGTACCACTGTTCCCGCAGAGATTCCTCGTTGTGTCCTAGATGTACCGCGGAACAAGGTCATCTCATACCCATCTTCTGGAAATGTCCAACATTGACCCGGGATTGGCAAGGAGTGTTTGATATTATTAATTGAGCATTTCAATGTCATGGAACACCTGAGCCAAAAATGGTCCTCAAGAGACTCTGAGGACCCATATAACTTATACACACATAGAGGTTTCCCTCAAGAATAGGAGTCACTCTACACTTGCACCTCCTGCTTTATTATGAATAGACACTTCAGAGACTATACTTCTATACTCCACTTTTATTGTGCATATTCATGATGCACAATAGTATACAGTCACATGATCCAATGACGCAACGTGTTGGGAGGAGCGGCCAAAGTCCCTCTGCAAAAACCTGCAGTGTGCGGTTGGCCATTTTGTTGGATGGTTATACCAATACATGTCTATATACAGCTGTGCACCATGAATGTGCACAATAAAAAGTGGAGTATAGAAGTTTTTAAAATAAAACATATTGCATTTTATTTGGAGAGGACTATATTTGCTTCTTTATTTTGAGTGTTACCAACATCCATCAAAGAATTATGGTGGATGGAGATGGATTAAGAAGCATCAGTAAGCTGGGGAGGGGCATTACAACTGTGGCATAGGAGACCCCACTTAAAGGGGCAAACACATAGAACCTACTTGTGAAGTCTAAATATAAGCAGAGAGCATTACAAACGTTGGTGAAGGGATACATGCACGTGGTGAAAGAATATTTTGGAGGATTATAAACGCAGTGGAAGGAAAACAGTTGACACAGTTGGAAAGATATACCACATCACAAATACATATGTTTGCAAGAATGTATGGACATTTGGGACTTTTTTGTTAATACATATTGAATTTCTCAGTGTTCTATCACATGGAGTTGTTTGCTGTTGGATTATGAAATTAATTATGGTACAAGGTATTATTTATAATACTTGTATAGTGCATGGCACTCAATATACATACAGTGCCTAGGAAAAGTATACATACCCTTTGAAGTTTTCCACATTGTCATGTTACAACCAAAAACATAAATGTATTTTATTGGGATTTTATGTGATAGACAAACACAAAGTGGCACATAATTGTGAAGTGGAAGGAAAATGATAAATGGTTTTCAAAATTATTTACAAATAAATATCTGGAAAGTGTGGCGTGCATTTGTATTCAGCCCCCTTTACTCTGATACCCCTAACTAAAATCTAGTGGAATCAATTGCCTTCAGAAGTCACCTAATTAGTAAATAGAGTCCACCTGTGTGTAATTAAATCTCAGTATAAATACAGCTGTTCTGTGAAGCCCTCAGAAGTTTGTTAGAGAACATTAGTGAACAAACAGCATCATGAAGGCCAAGGAACACACCAGACAGGTCAGGGATAAAATTGTGGAGATTTTTAAAGCAGGGTAAGGTTATAAAAAATATCTCAAGCTTTGTACATCTCACAGGGCACTGTTCAATCCATCATCCAAAAATAGAAAGAGTAAAGTACAACTGCAAACCTACCAAGACATGGCCGTCCAGCTAAACTGACAGGCCAGGCTAGGAGAGCATTAATCCAGAGAAGCAGCCAAGAAGCCCATGGTAACTCTGGAGGAGCTGCAGAGATCCACAGCTCAGGAGGGAGAATCTGTCCACAGGAAACTATTAGTCGTGCACTCCACAAATCTGGCCTTTATGGAAGAGTGGCAAGAAGAAAGCCATTGTTGAAAGAAAGCCAAAAGAAGTACCATTTGCAGTTTGCGAGAAGTCATGTGGGGGACAGCAAACATGTGGAAGAAGGGACTCTGCTCAGATGAGACCAAAAATGGAACTTGTTGGCCTAAAAGCAAAACGCTATGTGTGGCAGAAAACTAACACTGCACATCACCATGAACACATCATCCCCACTGTGAAACATGGTGGTGGCAGCATCATGTGGGAATGCTTTTCTTCAGCAGGGACAGGGAAGCTGGACAGAGTTGATGGGAAAATGGATGGAGCCAAATACAGGGCAATCTTAGAAGAAAATCTGTTAGAGTGTGCAAAAGACTTGAGACTGGGGTGGAGGTTCACCTTCCAGCAGGACAATTACCATAAATATACAGCCAGAGCTAAAATGGAATGGTTTAGATCAAAGCATATTCATGTGTTAGAATGGCCCAAAGCCCAGACCTAAATTCAATAGAGAATCCGTGGCAAGACTTGAAAATTAATGTTCACAGACTCTCTCCATTTAATCTGACAGAGCTTGAGCTATTTTGCAAAAAAGAATGGGCAGAAATGTCCCTCTCTAGATGTGCAAAGCTGGTAGAGACATCCCCAAAAAGACTTGCAGCTGGAATTGCAGGGAAAGGTGGTTCTACAAAGTACTGACTCGGAAAGGGGGGGCTGAATACAAATGCACGCCACACTTTTCACATATTTATTTGTAAAACATTTTGAAAACCATTTATCATTTTCCTTCCACTTAACAATTATGTGCCACTTTGTGTTGGTCTATCACATAAAATCCCAATAAAATACATTTACATTTTTGGTTGTAACATGACAAAATGTGGAAAATTTCAAGGGGTATGAATACTTTTTCCAGGCACTGTGTATACATATATACACGTACACATACCTACATACACACACACACACACACACATATATATATACACACAGTCATGGCCAAAAATATTGGCACCCCTGCATTTCTGTCAAATAATGCACCACTTCGCCCAGAAAATTGTTGCAGTTACAAATGTTTAGCCATTCTCATGTTTATTTCTTTTGTTTGTATTGGTATGACACAAAAAAGTGGAGAAATTAAAGGCCAAATCTGAAGCATTCCACGCAATACCCCAAAAATGGATTGGACAAAATTATTGGCACCCTCAATTTAATACTTGGTAGCACTCCCAATGGAAAAAAATAACTGAAATCAATCGCTTCCTGTAATTATCAATTAACTTCTTACACCTCTCTACTGGAATTTTGGACCACTCTTCTTTCGTTAACTGCTCCAGGTCTTTCGGATTGGAAAGGTTCCTTTTCCCAACTGCTGTTTTGAGATCTAACACCAACATGTCAGAAAAAAAAAAATCAAAAACAGAACCACTGAGTTGGAAATAGGATCACCCCCCACCCTTGTGTCAGTATTTTGTTGAACCATCTTTTGCATAAATTACAGTCTGTTGGGATATGTCACTACTAACTTTGCACATCTACTTTGCAATATTTGCCCGCTCTTCTCTGCAGAATTGCTCAAGTTCCGTTAAATTTGATGGTGACCATTTGTGGACTGCATTCTTCATGTCATTCCACAGATTTTCAATGAGTTTGAAGTCTGGGCTCTGACTAGGCCAAGCAAGGACATTCACCTTTTCTCCTTCAACCACTGTGTGGTCATTCTTACTGTGTGCTTTGGGTCATTGTCATGTTGGAAAGTAAACCTTCCCATTGACAACTTTCTGGCAGAGGGCAGCAGATTTTCCTCAAGAATTTGACGGTAATTTGCCCCATCCATTTTTCCTTCTATCCTGAGAAATGCTCCAGTCCCTGTTGCAGAGAACCCCCCCACCTCCATGCTTTACTGTAGGAATGGCATTATTTGGATGATGAGATGTATTGGATTTCTGCGAGACATATTATTTAGCGTTGAGGCCAAATAATTCAATTTTAGTCTCATCTGACCATAAAACCCTTTTCCATGTGGCCTCAGGATCTTCAAGGTGCATTTTGGCAAAGCTCAGCAGTGACTGCATGTGGCCTTTCTTGATAGGCTTTTTTTTCTTGCAACCCTCCCATACAAGCAACATTTGTGGATAATTTGTGATATTGTCACATGCACACAATGACCACTCTTTATCATCAATTCCTGCAACTGTTTAAGAGTTGCTGTAGGCCACTTGGTAGCCTTCCTGATCAGTTTCCTTCTGGCTCTTTGATGTCCTGATTCAGGGAGGGTCTGTGTTGTACTAAATACCTTCCACTTTTTAATAATAGACTTCACTGTGATTGATAAATCCTTTGAAATTGTTTTGTATCCATTTCCTGACTTGTGTCTGTCCACAACTTTATCCTGAAGATCTTTGGACAGTGCTTTGCCAGGCATAGTTCATTGTTTGCTTCAGCTGGACTAGCAGGGACTATAATGCTCCAGGAAAGCTCTCGTCATGCTGCGCTAATCAAAATGACCGCAGGTGATCACAGTTAAAAGTCAAATGGCTTTGTGTGCCATTGAGAAGGTGATTAGCTACACCTGATTAAGTTTACAAGTCATTTTTAGGCTAGGTTCACACCTATGCAGTTTGCGTTTGAGCAGTTTCTGCATTGTGTTTGTAGTTTTTTCACTTGTGTTTTTGACGTGTGTTGCAATTTTTTCTTGTAGCTAGGCAGATTGAAAATGCAAAACGCATCAAAAACCAATACATGCTTCTCTGCAGCGTTTCCATTGAAGTCTATAGTACCAAAAACACAACTTTTGCATTCAAAAAAAGTCCCTGACCCTTTCCAAAAAACGCACCGGGTGAAAACATGCAGATATGAACGTGTCCCATAGGAAGTCATCTTAAATGGACTGTACTGCGTTTCTGCAAAACCCAAAATGCTGCAGAAAATGCTTAGGTGTGAACCTAGGGTTAGGAGGGGGTTGATCCTTTTTCCAACTCAGTGATTCTGTTTTTGAATTTAAAAAAATGTTTTTTTTTTACATTCTGGTGTTCTATCTTTCACGTGGATGTTATAAGTTGCAGAGTAAATAACACCAGATAACAAAATGGGATTATTTTAAAGGGAGGTGATTGTTTCCTATACCGTGTGTGTGTATGTTCATATGTATATATCAGCCTCTCCTGGTCTGTTCCCTCTTGATCATTTCTTTATTTATAATTACCAGCACAACACATAATACGCATGCATGCGTCCAGAATACCATCATCAAGCACTGGGTCACAGGTTTAAATACAGCATACGTTATAATTGTGCATACAGGGGTGGTCCAGGCTAATAAATGAGACAAGGTTTGCAGTAACAACATGATCCGGCTTGCAGAATTTTAATTAACTGCCCGCCTGTGAATTTTCTTCTGCAAACTGCAGACGGCTTATTGTTGCCTGGCCTTGTACCTTGTTGTGACTTCCAGCCAAACTGTTCTCATATCACAATGCTATTTAAATGATGTTAAATAAAGAAACCCAATACATGGTACATTTTGAGTCAGTCCACTCAAAACTCTTAATTCTAGGAAAACAGCAAGATACACCATTAACCCCTTTATGGCCTGAGAGAGATGGTGCCTTAACCACTTGCCCGCCTGAGGATTTACCCCCTTTCCTGACCAGGCCTCTTTTTGCTATTCAGCACTGCTCTATTTCAACTGGTAATTGTGCGGTCATGCAATGCTGTACCCAAATGAAATTTATGTCCTTTTTTCACACAAATAGAGCTTTCTTTCGGTGGTATTTGATCATCTGAGTGCTTTTTATTTTTCATGCTATAAACCAAAAATTTTGAAAAAAAAAACAATATTTTTTTACTTTCGGCTATAAAAAATATATAGTAAACTCAAAGTTAGTTATAAATTTAGGCCAAAATGTATTCTGCTAAATGTTTTTCATAGAAAAATCCCAATAAGTGTATATTGATTGGTTTGTGTGAAAGTTATAGCGTCTACAAACTATGGTATAGATACTACAAATTATGCCATATTTTGCTATACAGTGCTGCACTTGTTTAACTGACACGTGCGCGGTCATGCAATACTGTACATAAATTAAATTTATGTTCTTTTTTTCACACAAATAGAGCTTTCGTTTGGTGGTTTTTGAGCACCTGTGCGCTTTTTATTTTTCATGCTATAAACAAAGAAAGACCGGACATTTTAAAAAAAAAATATTTTCCCATTTCTGTCATAAAAAAATATCCAAAAAACTAAAATTTTGTCATAAATTTAGGCCAAAATGTATTCTGCTACATGTTTTTGGTAAAAAAAATCCCAATAAGTGTATATAGATTGTTTTGTGTGAACGTTATAGCGTCTACAAACTATGGTATACATAATGGAATTTACACAGCTTTTACTTTCTGACTGCCCATCACATTTCTTGAGGTGCTAAAATACCAGGACAGTACAAACACCCCCAAATGACCCCTTTTCGGAAAGAAGACACACTAAGCTATATATTGAGTGGCATTTTGACTGCATGGAAGATTTATTTTTTTTCCACAAGTCTTTAGAAAATGACAAAAACATTTATTTATTTATTTATTTTTTTACACAAAGTTGTCACTTAAATGATATATTGCTCACACAAGCCATGGGCATATGTGGAATTACACCCCAAAATACATTCTGCTACTTCTATCGAGTATGGGGATACCACATGTGTGAGACTTATTGGGAGGCTAGCCACATACAGGAGCCTGAAATGCAATGGCCACTTTGAAAGCCTGAAGGTGCGTAACTTCCTCATTACACTTCCTCACTACCGATCACAGTTTTGGAGGCCCTAAAATGCCAGGATAGCACCAAACCCCCCCAAATGACCCCTTTTTGGAAAATAGACACCACAAGAAATTTAAGAAGAGGCATGATGAGTATTTTGCAGATCTATTTTTTTCTCACAAGGTTTTAAAATGTGAAAAAAGAAAAAATATGTTTTTGTTTTCTTTCTTCATTTTCCAAAAAATTGTGGCAACAAATGAGATCTGCAAAATACTCACCATGCTTCTTATCAAATTCCTTGGGGTGTCTACTTTCTAAAAAGGGGTCATGGGGGGGGGGGGTTGATGCTATCCTGGCATTTCAGGGCCTCCGAAACTGTGATAGGTACTTACGAAGTGTAATGAGGAAATAAAGCCCTTTAAAATCCTGAAGGTGCTTATTGGATTTTGGGGTCTTGTACTTGGCTAGACTGCCAACTCTATCACATGTGGTATCCCCCTACTCGGGAGAAGTAGCAGAATGTATTTTGGGGAGTAATTCCACATATACCCATGGCATGTGTGAGCAGTAAATCATTTAAGTGACAATTTTGTACAAAAAAAAATAGCTAGAATTACTGCTCTTGATCTGACGTTCACGGCGATACCACGCATGCATGGTGCAACCACTGTTTCCATACTGGCACAGGGTCAACGCGAGTGCACGCAGGTGCGCGGGGGGGTTTGAAGGTGCGTTAATTTGATTTTTTAAATTATGTTTACACTGTCCCTTTCATTTTCTTTTTTTTTAATTACTTTTAATGCTATCACAGGAAATGCAAATATCCCCTATAACTTCAATGGGCATTGTCATATATTCTTTTTCGAGAAAATCTGGGGTCTATTAGACTCTAGATATCTCCTCTGCCCTTACATTATCTAATCTTACCAAGATCGGTGTGATCAGATGCTTTCCCAATTTACAAATGGCGCGGTTTATATCCTGCGAAACTGAAGTGATGAAATGCTCTTAGCTTTCGATTTCTTAGGCTATAGAGATGATTCGTACCATTCCGGTCTCCAATCAGCTCCAGGGTCAGCTGGCAGAAACACCGGCTAAATTCTCAGGTTCCCCGATGGTACGGGACTGCCCAAGAAGGCCGTGGAAGGCAGCGGGGGAGGGGGGGGGGGGCATCATCTCCCACTGCTTGTAAAAGCAATCCTGCAGCTAATTAGCCACTAGAATTGCTTTTACATGAAAGCCGATCGCCAGCTGAAAAAAAACGATACCAGGATGATGCCTGCTGCTGCAACCACTCAAATTCCAGTGATATACCAGTACGTCGCATGTCCTTGTTGGGTGTATATGCTATGTTCTTTTTTTTTTTTTTATGCAGCCTCTGCCACAAAAAGCGTGTGGATTTGAAGATTGGACTACCACACCTTCTGGATACAGGAGTGCCCCTCTAATACACACTCCTTTTTCCAATTAGCAGACCTATAATTAGGTTCTGCCTATGGTTATCTTAAAGGTTAGTTTCCACGGAGTCGCAGTAATGCACATTTGTGAATGGCATGTCAATGCACTGAAAAGCACAGTAATGCGCTGCGGAGCGCTGTGTCACCAAAAATGCTGAAGGTACAATTATCATTCTGATGTGGTACATTGCTAGAGCATTCAAATGATGGCGCTTCCCTAACGCACATTAGGACACAACGTTACATGATTGCTTTGAATGTACTGCACTGGACTGGACTGGTGTGAATGAGCCATTAAGAGACGTTCACGATTTTTAAAAAAAAAAAAATTCTACATCCCTAGGCAGATGATCTGCTCCCTTCCGCCTCTACACCCAGAACTGAGCAATTAAAGACTGCTTATCATTCAATTCTCAGTCTTCAGTGAGCAGAGAGCGGTGACTGTCAGTCACTGGTTTTCTGCTCTGCCTCTCCAGCACTCACTGGGGTGCCGGGCTGTGGAGGGGGCGGAAGCGGCTGGCTCAGGTTTTCAGCAGCTCACTAAGGGGTTGACCCAGCTGCCAATCCAAGCATCTGCAATGATCTAACATTAAAGTCGGGATCTCTCTAGAGTCTGGGGCGGGTGAGTGATGTCAGCCGATAGCAGGTTTTAGCCCACTGCCAGCTGAATATGGGTCACAGGAGTGCAGAACAAAGTGCATTCCTGTGATCCCCAGAAGTATGGCCAAAAGAGCTTTGCCCTACTTCTCCCTTAAAGCACAACTCAGTCACTAAGTGTTCATTCACACGGTTGGCTAGGTGGTGGTAAAAGCAGTCATAAGAGTGTGTTTTTACTGCCCCATAATCGCCTACCTAAATAACAACATACATAGAATGTTGCTTTTGGCACATGAGACTGCCAATGAATTAAACCAATTCAAGTGAATGGAAATATGCTATAACTGCCCTGCAAATGCAGTTGCGATCATGACGTGGTGGGTTGGCAGTCTGAGGATTGAAGCAGGCGATGAGAAGGTGATGTAGCACTCATTCCTCACTACCTGTCAAATGCCCTCTTACAAAGCGATACACCACGGACCCCTTTTTTAGTGGAACAACTGATATAAGTTATGCTAATATAATTTTCTTGGTCATCTTTATTATTTCTAAATAAGTAGATTTATTTAAAACAATACCTGGGGATCTTAACATGAAGGTCCTTGTTCAGGCACTTCCTAAAGTGACAACGCTCTGTCCCTATTTCCTAATTGTGTGCCTGCGTTGTCACCCTCTCCAATGGAGACTACAAGTTCCTGTTTTAAAGCACAATGTACAGGCATAGTTCACCATCAAGAACCTTGTCACGGGAAATGCCATCGCTGGAGTGCATGTTGGCTACAAGAGATCAGCAGCACTAACATGCAGCAAAAGATGAAAAAAGGTGAAAAGAATATTTTATTGAAAAAAAAGTGGTAAATGATTATGATGTACAAAGCTTTAGGAAACTAAACGCCATTCGGCTAAGGTTTTTCATCTACTTTGAGGCTCCTTCATTGTTTGAAAGTGTCATCATATTCCCCATACCTGTTCTACAATTCATCCACACTGCTCTACAAGAAAAATCTGTTTATCAAGACATGATTCATCCTGAAACATCCAATTATGTTTACCAAGTAAAACTTTGTGTATGATAATTAATATCTCTAGACAGAGAACAGTGTGTGGGTGGGAGATCTCTTCTAGCGGATTATATCCAGTATTTTTTCCTTTTCTATGATATTTTTTTGTACTAAGGCCCCAGTGAGAATGTATTGTACGAGGTTACCGTAGTAACTGCATTGCCAATACATGGATGTACTATCGGTCCCTGTAAAGAGAGATCAGTTGGTGGGCGGTGAGTAGTCGTCATCAAAAGAAACACACACAAAAAACTTCTCAAAAAACATCTACAATCCTTATAAGCTGGAAATGAGCATCCATCTCAATCGGCACATTATTTTTAGTCACTGTAATTTACAGCGCATATAAACTTGTCAATTAAAAAAAAAAAAAAATCTCAGGGAAAATAATACGACATGAAGAATAAAAAGATTACAATATAAAACTGAAAAGTTCTTCCACCAGAGTACAAAAATTAAAGTAGATGTAAAACTTAAGTGAATGGCATTAATCTTGGTAAGCCCTGGTTTACATATATTTGAATGGACCAGCAAACACAAATGCTCCTGCGCTTGGGGATGGACTCGATGCAGGCTACAACCACATAAGGAATGTCCTGGAACATGCACTCCTTGCTGCCCTGAAATGGACCGGGGAAATCCAAATATACTGAATGAGGAAAGAAAAAACAGAGGGCGCACAGGCCTAGTGCATTACCATAAAAATACTCAACACCGCGCTGAGTAACAGTCCGTAATAGGGAGTTTTGGATGTCTATACTCCCTATTGCGGACTGTTACTCAGCGCGGTGTTGACCCAGCTGTTCTTTATGATGTGCCTTGACTATATTGTCGTTTGTGAGTACAACACCTACTTTATTTTTTATTAAACATTTTTTATGATATTTGAATGGACTCCTGTGCCCCGTGACACACAGAGAAGTCCCTGCACTTCTTCTGAAAACGCAGCCCACGCGGGAACCTTGGTTCCCAGAATGCTTGCGTTTTCCAGTGCGGGTGGCGTGCCATTAGAACTAATGGCACCTGCCAGCGGGTCCGCATTTCTCTGTGCGGGTGGTCGGCTGCATCGATTTTTTGTGCGGATGTGCAGCGGCACCACCCGCACATATGTGAACCTAGCCTAAAGCACGGTGTATCATAGACTGCATTTTTTCTTTTTAAATAATGCCGGATTCACACTGTTGCATTGCAGTGACAAGCGCATTAACAAACATGTTACTGCAACATGGGTCCATGCATGTTATGCATGTCTGTACATTGGGGTGCCAAAAACTGAATGGGCCCCCCCAACACACGTTACCAACACAACCACGTAGCTTCTTTGTAGTCCTTTCCTGTCTACATGCACTTCAGAGATGGCTGGACCTATGTTGCAGCGTGCGGCAACACAAGATGCAAAAAATATATATATATATATCCCATTAGGGTGTGTTGGAAGCCCATTCATTTCAATGGACTGTCTTACTGCAATGCACATTAACAAATGACATAAAAGCAAAGAAGTAAACAAGTTCTTAATCTTTATCACGCATATGGCTGATCTGTAAGGAACTGAATGAAATCAATCTGCTTTGGTAAGCTGTCAGTGAAAAATCACTTTAAAAAGGTGTGAGCCCTTTGGGTCTGGTATGGATTTTAAGGGGGACCCCAAACCTAAAAATGATGCTTATCTGAGCATACCCATATGGAAGAAAAATATATTTTAAAAATATTCTACACACACACACACACACACACATGTTGAAATGCATTTTTATTACAAAATATATGACAAATATTTTTATACAAACATTTAAAATATATTGTATGTCTTTAAAAATACAAATCTACATTTTTGGAATGCATTTACAAATATAAAAAAGTCATTTTAACATATATTTTTACATATATGTTAAGAAAATCTGAAGATTGCATTTAAAAAAAATATATATTTTTAAAAATATTTTTCATATATTTTGTAATATATAAAAGCGCATTTCAACATGCAGTATATAAATCTATTTTATATGTCAATATATTTGGGAAGAATATTTTTAAAATATATTTCAAATATATTTTTCTTTCATGTGGGTACAGCCAGGGAAAGGGAGAGGACGTGCATGGTGGTGGGGGGTGCTACCCAGTGACATCACCAGATGACCCTGTCCCCTTGTTTACTTAAGCAGTGGTGATGAGTCTCTGGTTGTTAGGACTCCGGCGGGTGCAGGAACTTTTTCAAAATTGCAGTTGTTACATTGATGTGAACCAGCACCATAATAATAATGTGATTTCCATTGTCTTGCGATTCTGCTTGATTGAAGTCACATGTGAAAGCACACCAGCGTGACCCAACCCTTATAGGTGGATGTCAAAGAAAAAACCTGTAAGAGGTATGGGGGATCCAGGAGCCTGTGGAGGGCCAAGGTTCCGTGAGTTCGTCAACAGATCTGAAGCCGTGTTTGGGGGAACAAGCATAGCTTACTTAAAGCCTGGTATACATGTACCTAAAGTCAGCCAGTTCAGGAGGAACCGGCCAACTTTCAATAAACGTGAAAGCTGGTCTAATGACTGGTCTTGATGGAAAACCAGCATTCGATCAGCACTTGCAGGCAATGGCTGATCAGTGTATTCTGGATTGGGGGGAGGGTCGACTCTCCGTCTGAATTCAATAATGTTAATGTAGGGATCTATTAGTTCTGTTTTTTTGTTCACCATGCTGGTTGAATAGAAAAAAAACTGAACATGTATACCCAGCTACATTTTTTATATTGACAGTGCCACTTTAAGAGTGGTGATTATTACAAATGGTTCTCTTAATTGCTACTACAAATCTTTCCATGTAACTCTGTAACCAGCACAAAGTTTCGGAAACTGCCAAAAAATTCAAATGTCATGGGAACTGCGGTCATGTTCTGTGCAGTGTTTGTGTACTGAACTCCCCCAGATCTCTCATCTCCTGATCATGCTTAGCCTTCAGAACACCATAGTGACAGGTGATCTTAAAATCGGGTGCCGCAGGGAACCAGTGCGTGATTTTCTAAAACAAACATAGTGCTGAGCTCTTAATGAAAATAATGACTAATTTATGCATTTCCACACAGCAATCTACAGCTCAGATGGGAAGGAAAATCTGTGTACCCACAGCAAGCCATCTGCTGAATAATAAGGATGTATACTTTAAAGAAAAATGATTAACCGTATATCTCATTTCATGAAATTAGCACTGCCTGCACTCACCAGAATGTTCAAAGGACAAGCAAAGCGGATCGTCCCTGCAACTGAGCACCACAACGCAAAAATGCTATTTATTTCATTTTAAATAAACAAACTAAACTCATCCATCCATCCATGTCTCCATTCGAGATCACTTTGAAAAACAACTCTAGCATTTCTGGCCATGACCATCTTGAGTAACAGCAGATGATTCATATAGCATTTTCTTTTGGGATCTACCTGCCCTTAGCTCAGGCATACAAGCAGGAGAGGGCCTAGCTGAGAAAAACCCTTCTCCCCTCCTGAAGACTCCTGGGATGTATGACATCATTTCCCTAGGCAAGAATCCAGGAAGTAACTTAAGAAGCCTAAAATAATAGTTTAAAATAAGTAAACAGGATATATACATTCCTATCTATTTACTAATGCTAGCAGCATAAGGATTAAAAATAATCAATCTTGAGTGAGAGAGTGAAGTTCCACTTTAAAAAGGTTAAATCACAATTTCAGGAGATCGGAAAATTCTCCCTTGTAGAAGGGCTGAGTCGACACAGCAAGGGTTACCTGCTCGTTTAGGTCTAGCAGAGATTAAAAGCACTTTAACTTACCTGATCCTCTGCTCCCCTGGCAGATAGCGCTTCCCTAATCTCTGGAGGTGGACCTTTCCTCGACATCCGATGCAAAGTTATGGACCCTGCGTGGTACTGGTGACATATAAACCGCTTGAGCATGGGGGAGAAGATACTGTGAGGACAGGTCTAGCAGTGAGGAGGATCGAAGGACCTTTGAAGCACGAGGGAGAAAATTCAGTGGGGACAGGTCTAACAGTGAGGAGGATCGAAGGATCATTGAAGCATGAGGGAGAAGATGCTGTGAGGAGGATCGAAGGACTGTTGAAGCATGAGGGAGAAGATGCTGTGGGGACAGGTCTAGCAGTGAGGAGGATCGAAGGACCGCTGAAGCATGAGGGAGAAGATGCTGTGGGGACAGGTCTAGCAGTGAGGAGGATCGAAGGACCGCTGAAGCATGAGGGAGAAGATGCTGTGGGGACAGGTCTAGCAGTGAGGAGGATCAAAGGACCGCTGAAGCATGAGGGAGAAGATGCTGTGGGGACAGGTCTAGCAGTGAGGAGGATCGAAGGACCGCTGAAGCATGAGGGAGAAGATGCTGTGGGGACAGGTCTAGCAGTGAGGAGGATCGAAGGACCGCTGAAGCATGAGGGAGAAGATGCTGTGGGGACAGGTCTAGCAGTGAGGAGGATCGAAGGACCGCTGAAGCATGAGGGAGAAGATGCTGTGGGGACAGGTCTAGCAGTGAGGAGGATCGAAGGACCGTTGAAGCATGAGGGAGAAGATGCTGTGGGGACAGGTCTAGCAGTGAGGAGGATCAGGTAAGGAAATCTATTTTGCCATGTCGCCAGACCTAAACAAGCAGTTATCCCTTGCAGAGCAGGCACAGTTCCACTGCAAGGGAGAATTCTCAAGTTTCCTGCAGTTGGGCTTTAAAGCAGTATTAAACCCAAAACCAATATATTGCTGCTTACCAATCATTAGACATATGTCCTGAGGAAGTCACGTGATACTAACCGTGACGTAACGCGTAGATACGCCAGTGGGAGGGGCCTAACGGACCGCGCGGTGACGTCATTTCCGGCGTCGGCGCCATCTTGGTCCACCTTTCATAGTGAGGATCCACACAAGCCAGTACACCCATGGTGTGGTGTAAATGTGTTTGTTCAACCACCCAAATGTGAGTAGTACCAGCTGTGTGGCATGATTAAAGGCTTTGCAGTTTTACACTAAGTGGATCTCTTTTTGTCCTATATGGGGTACTTATGGAGTAATTGCATACTAAACATCTGGAGGCACCAAGTGGTAATCAGTACCCATCAGAGGAGGAAGTATCACCATCATTGCTAAAGAGACCCCCAAGGTGCTGTGGGAGGATTACCTAAGAGGCATTTATCTGGCTCATTGGTCCTGCGGGGCCTGGGCAGGAAGGTGAGGGGGCACCCCTGTCATTGTGGATTCACGTTTGAAGCTGGGAGCACCTGCATGATTTTTTTGTGTGTTTCACATTACAAGATGGACTTATATTATAATACTGGGAGGACACACAGTATTTGTGCTACTTATTAATAATATGTGGATAGAGTGTTAGATGTACTTGCAGATTTAAATACACTAACAAGCTGAAGCTATACTTCAGCTAATACCTTATAAGCAGTTACAACAGTTGTTTCCATTTGGGACAAAGGTTTTACATAAATAAATAAAAGCTGATCATTGATACATTCTGCTGGAGAGTTTGTTCTTTTGAAAAACAACAGACTTACTGGCCAGATCACCAGATGAAAACAGAAGAAAGATAGCCTAAAAAAGAAAATTAATGCAGCCATCACATCTAAGAAGTGGTAAGCTGCAATATAATAAATGTTTGCTCCCACCCGGCTCCACTCTTCTTTTTCTTTTCTTCTCTGTCCTCCCTATCCTAAACACCTTGGGTGTCCTCTTTTCTACTCGAACCTTCCTGGAAAATACCTCTCAGTATGCTCTGACTGCAAGGCATGACTGCCCAGAGGCCTAGGATATGTGTCTTTCAATATATAAGAGCAACACCTAACTCCTACCCTCTAGCAGTAATGTGCCTGTAGGTAATACTATCTTCTCGGTGTGTACAGTCAAGGCCAAAAATATTGGCACCCCTGCATTTCTGTCAGAGAATGCACCACTTCGGCCAGAAAATTGTTGCAATTACAAATGTTTCGGCATTCTCATGTTTGTATTAGTAGGACACAAAAAATTGGAGAAACAAAAAGCTATAAATGACACATTCCACGCAAAACTCCAAAAATGGACTGGACAAAATTATTGGCACCTTCTCAAAATTGTAAGAATTAATGCATTCCAAGTTTGTGATGCTCCTGTAATTTGTAATTAAACTGACCTGTATCAATTAACAGGTGCTTAAAATTCAGAAATCACACCGGTAAACAGTTAAAATGGTTAAAAATCGACCCGACCTTTTTGTTGTGTCTCTGTGTGCCACATGGCGAATGGAGAAGAGAAAGAACAGCAAAGGATTGTTTGAAGATTTGAGAGCAAAAATTGTGGAAAAGCATGGACAATCTCAAGGTTACAAGTTCATCTCCAGAGATCTTAATGATCCTGTGTCCACTGTGCGCAACATTGTCAAGAAGTTTACAGCCCCTGGCACTGTAGCTAATCTCCCTGGACGTGGACGAAAGAGAAGAAATTGATCAAAAATTGCAATGAAGGATTGTTGGAATGATGGATAAAGAACCTTCATCAACTTCCACACAAATTCAAGCTGACCTTCAGGCACAGGGTACAACTGTGCCGGCTCACACTACACGTTGCCATCTGAATGAAAAGGGAAGCTATGGTAGGAGACCCAGGAGGACCCCACTGCTGACACAGAAACATAAAAAAGCCACATTGGGAGTTTGCCAAAAAATACCTGAGGAAGCCAAAGACCTTTTGGGAGAATGTGCTGTAGACAGACTAAACAAAATTAAAGAGCTTTGGTAAAGCCCATCATTCTACTGTTTTCAGAAAAGAAATGAGGCCTTTAAAGAAAAGAATACAGTCCCTACAGTCAAACATGGTGGAGCTTCACTGATGTTTTGGGGTTGCTTTGCTGCTTCAGGCACTGGATGTCTTGACCGTGTGCATGGCATTATGAAATCTGAAGACTACCAAAGAATTCTGGGGTGCAATGTAGGGCCCAGTGTCAGAAAGTTGGGTCTCCCTCAGAAATCATGGGTCCTAAAGCAGGACAAGGGTCAAAAGCACACGTCGAAAAGCACCCAGAAATAGTTTCAGACAAAGCGCTGAAGAATACTGAACTGGCCAGAAATGAGTCCAGATCTCAATCCCATAGAGCAGGGGTCTGCAACCTTTAAGACATAAAGAGCCACTTGGACCCGTTTCCGAGAGGGAAAAAAAGACTGGGAGCCGCAAAACCATTGCAACATTTAAAACAAATCCGACACTGCATATATTGCAAAAAACGCTCTGGTCATGAAGGGGGTTTAAGGGCCCAGTAAGCAAAGGGTTAATCAGGGCCACAGTGTATCGTCATAATCACAATCATAGCCTTAGGTCAGTGGTGGGCAACCTTTTTTTTCGACTGAGCCAAATCTCGCCAAAACCACGATTGAAATTTATTTTGAGAGAAACATTTTTAAAACTGAAAATACATCCCCCATATAGTAATTCATCCCCCATATAGTAATTCATCCCCCATAGTAATTCATCTCCCCTATAGTAATTCATCCCCCATAGTAATTCATCCCCCCTATAGTAATTCATCCCCCCTATAGTAATTCATCCCCCCTATAGTAATTCATCCCCCATATAGTAATTCATCCCCCATATAGTAATTCATCCCCCATATAGTAATTCATCCCCCATATAGTAATTCATCCCCCATATAGTAATTCATCCCCCGTAGTAATTCATCCCCCCTATAGTAATACATCCCCCATATAGTAATTCATCCCCCATAGTAATTCATCCCCCATATAGTAATTCATCCCCCATATAGTAATTCATCCCCCATATAGTAATTCATCCCCCCTATAGTAATTCATCCCCCCTATAGTAATTCATCCCCCATAGTAATTCATTCCCCATATTGTGTGAATTCACTTACCTTTGCTCCGCGCGTTCCTCTCGCTGGGTTCCCGCGCCGTTCTGGTCTTCAGGGCGGACTGTGAGAGGAGAGGAGTTCGTCACGCTGCCCCGCCTACATCCGGGCTGCCCCGCCTACATCCTGACAGCCAATGTTTGCCAGCGGGCGCCCGGCACACAGAAGATCTGCATTAAAAGAGCCGCGGCTTGCCGACCCTATTGCCTGTCACCTGGTGGGCAGTGTGCTCCGGAGCCACAGGAAAGGTGAAAAAGAGCCGCGGGTTGCCGACACCCGCCATAGAGCATCTGTGGAGAAATCTCAAAACAGCAGTTTGGAAAAGGAACCCTTCCAATCTGAAAGACCTTTCCAAAGTGGTTCAAAATTCCAGTAGAGAGGTGTAAGAAACTAATTGGTGGTTACAGGAAGCGATTGATTTCAGTGGTGTGTTATCAAATATTACATTGAGGGTGCCAATAATTTTGTCCAGTCCATTTTTGGAGTTTTGCGTGGAATGTGTCAGATTTGGCCTTTTGTTTCTCCACTTTTTTGTGTCATACCAATACAAACAAAAGAAATAAACATGAGAATGCCTAAACATTTGTAATTGCAACAATTTTCTGGGCGAGGTGGTGCATTATCTGACAGAAATGCAGGGGTGCCAATATCTCCATGGTAATGTGAAGGAGTTGTAGTAGACATCTGTGCTGTCCTTTGGGTTTTGTGTCACCAAAGCACAGTCTGCAGCCCCCTCATCCCTCCAGAACGTAAATACCAGGGCTAGCTTTTGTACAGACAGGCATCTCATGTAGCAGTTACAAAGTTTTCCAAATACTACTCTGCCATGGAGCAAGCCATTGTTGTGGGCAGCACAGTGGCTAAATGGTTAGCACTTCCGCCTAGCAGTACTAGGGTCGTTGGTTCGAATCCCAACCATGACACCACCTGCCTGGAGTTTGCATGTTCTCCCTGTGCCTGTGTGAGTTTCCTCCGGGTACTCCGGTTTCCTCCTACACTCCAAAGACATGCTGGTAGGTGAAATGGATCCTGTCTAATTTGGCCCTAGTATGTGTATGTATGAATGTAAGTTAGGGATCTTAGATTGTACGCCCCTTGACGGTTAGGGACTGATGTGAATGTACAATATTTATGTAAAGTGCTGCATAAATTTATGGCACTATATAAGTACCTGTAATAAATAAATAAATAAATTGTGGGATGTTGGGGAAGGGGGGTATATACGAGGAGGAGGAGGCATATCAGGAGGGCTACAGGCTGTGCTGGAATGACACTGAGCTCGTTCACCCTTGGCTGTTTTACCAACGCTTGCCAAACGCCCCTATAGCATTTGGCAAGCGTTGGTCCGGTGTTTGCAAAGCGTTTTTAACGCTCCGCAAACGCCGCATGCGCGGTTTAGCGGGGGTTGCTAGGCGTTTGCCGAGCGTTAATAACGCCCCGTAAACGCCTATAATGCAGTTTGAGTGGTGTTACCGCTCCGCAAACGCCCCGCAACCGCACCGCAAACGCCGACCGGGTGTTTGCGGAGCAGCACCATAGACGAGAATAGGAGGCTTCAACGCCTCCTGACTCGACCAGAGGCGTCCGTTTGCCGCGACGCAACGCAAACGCTCCCATTAGAACAGCACCGTGTGCTGTAATGTGCAGAATTAGCAGAGGCGTTTGGGAAGCTGTAAAAACGCTTCCCAAACGCCTCTCTGCCGCCTGCACACAACGCTAGTGTGAACGTAGCCTTTGTTAAAGCTTGTTTAGCTTAGAAAATTCCAATTATATTTTTCTACAGGTTTGCTTTGAGGTGAACCTGTGCTTGGCCAGGCATTGCTACAAGTGGACATACACGGGGCTATGGATTCCCTAAGTG
This sequence comes from Staurois parvus, assembly GCF_062004578.1. Taxonomy (NCBI): domain Eukaryota; kingdom Metazoa; phylum Chordata; class Amphibia; order Anura; family Ranidae; genus Staurois; species Staurois parvus. The sequence goes on from NW_028318158.1 coordinate 3,360,179, forward strand.
ACAGGACTGATTGGTGCGTCTTTCACATGGCTCCTCCATACCTGGAAGTCATGGGTATTCCCTTCAGCTACTGGTACTGAACAGCATGGCAGCGGAGCCAAGAAGAGTTAGTTCTTGCTGCTTGGGGGGATGGGAGGTATATTTAAAAAACAAAAATTCTTGAATTGGCAAACTACAGGTTTGCTTTAAGAAGACAAAGAGCATGTACTTCCACTTACAGAGGAGGCTGAAAACAGGGCCATCTTCTGGATGCCTTGGTTGTGTTGTTAAAGGAATGTTTGCATCCTTTCATCACAAACGTTCTACCAGCACCACAAATAACAGCATATTTTATATTTTAAGCAGCACCCTATCCATATGTGACATCAGCAAACCAGACGTCTGAAGCATAGGGAGCATGTTACAACATAACATAACCTTCTCAAGCCACATTCTACACATTGCTTTGTAAAAGCAATACACCGAGCAAGTCCTCTTCATTTTATGCCTGCTCCGTGGAGCGGCTCCTGTCCTGCTGACGTCAGGACATTTTCAGAGCGTCGAGGTGTTACAAAGTAATCTCTTGACATCACGTTGACTAATGTTGGCTGAATACGCACATTCTAATTCTGGGAATGGAGATGACTCATTCTCGGAGAAGCATGGAATAACAATGCGGGAGACAGACAGCGAGCCCGCTATGAGCTACAGAAATCTTTAAAAATTGATGAAGAATACAAGCGTACCACATAACACCAAGATACAATTTAGGAGGCAATTTTAGGTACAGCTCAGCACCAATGCATGAGAAATCTGTGGATCAGGGCTGGTGAGAAAGGGCGAAGAGAAAGAATAGACAACCTGGTCCTATTTTAGGAAAAGATTGGACAAAGAATGTTCAACAAAAGGCCGATTTAGGTACCATTCCTCCTTAGAAGAGTCTGGATATCCATAGACACCATGACTGTGATCAGCCTACAACTGGGGACCTCTTTAGGCTTGGAGCTCTTGGCCCTGAAAAGCCTTGTTCAGCTTAGAAGAACGTTTGCACACCTCCAGAGAATTGATGATTTGCATTTAACCAAATGTCTGTAAGCCACAGGTAGGGCTTAAAAAAACTTTGTCAAAAAAAGGTCCCATTACCGATTTATCCTTTTTAAAATGCCTGGCTATCAAGTGACCCATTTGTTACTTTTTTTCATACATTGACCATGAGAAAGTATGCAGATAAGGACTTCTCACTTTTTTCCCAGCAAACTTTTTCCAGGTTCATGACTAAGTATTTAAAGTGTTACTAAACCCAGGGCCCTGCATGCACTATATCTGGTCTCCCACAGTACACAGAACATAGAATTGCAATTATTTTAGTAAATATAAACTACTAAATACCTTTCCTCATCAGCAGTTGGAGCAGTCCTGTGACTTCTTTCAGTGTCCAGCAGAGCACAAAAGTTTGTAGGAGACGTATTCATTCTCCTCTAGGAGGATGCAGGACCCCTGACTTCTGTCTGCACAGTGCTGATTGGCCCTGTGCTGATCACATGCACTGTCCCAAGAAAAAACAAACAAAAAAACTCTCTAGCAATACACACCAAACTGAGCATGTGCACAGCGACTCCAAACCTATGTTATTTCAAGAGATATTTAGGGGACAAAGTAAGAAGGGGAAGATCAGAGAAGACAGGATTAAACAGCCTTTTTACACAATGCGGAGAATTATTTTAGGTTCCACAGTGAGTATACCCAGCATGCTTTACTGCATACACAGACTGATTTTATTTTTGTGGGTTTAGTAACACTTTAAGCCAGAAGGAAAGCATACCAATCAGGCAACAGAACAGGATTTTCAGAAGAAGGTCAGCAATGGTAGCTTTTATGTTTCTCATGAAAAACAATACTGATAGACTTACTAGCACGTACTGGAACGTTCTGGCATCTTTGCATCGTCGAGTGCCGGCCCAAGAATGTTACTATTGACCATTGAGGCAAAGGGGAGTAGAACAACTGGCACTATCAGGAATTATTTTAAAAATTGCCAGGTGCAGTAGTCCACCACATTCAAGAACCCAGACTGCAGAAGAATACATGTCAAAGGTATGTGCCTACATTATAAGACTGGAGCAGTACCGGCTGGGCACTAATAGGTCTAGATTAAAGCATAAGTGCAACTAAAATCACAAAAAGAACAAACAGCATAACACTCATAGCTTACAATTGGTAGGATTTGTCTCTTCAGCCGATTCCTCATCTATTATGGAAAATCTTTATCCGTCCTACTCAGCCAAGTTCCTATTCCATGACCCACACTGTTGCTAATTCCAAGTGGAAGGGGGGATCAATGATCCAGTGCTGTGTTGCCCTCCCTAAGACCAGCAGTCCCCTGATGTCATCCTCTGCTGGATTGTGAGAAAACCCCTCTGAAGCCCATCTAATAAATATCCGTTTCAGGCAGGCACTCATGTGGACACCTGAAGAAGAACCCAAAGTAAACCAAACAGCAGAAGACTCGGGGCTTGATTGGCTTTTATATAGGAATATAATTATTATTTTTAAAATTTTGTAATCGGTTAGAATGAGGCTTTACAGTATAACCTAAGACAAAACTTTTTTTTTTATTTTGTATAGAGTAGAATAGGATTAGAACACTTATCAGGTTTTATTGCGGTCTGCGTCCCCATTAGGTAAATTCACCCTTTTATAGTTACATAGTTGGTAAGGTTGAATAAAGATACTAGTCCATCCAGTTCAACCTGCTTGCTAAGATGCCCATCCAAGAGTTTTTTAAAATGATCAATACTTCCTGCTGACAGCACTGATTGTGGAAGGGAGTGCCACATCCTTACCGCCCTAATAGTGAAAACCCCTATGCAGTTTAAGGTTAAGCCTCTTCTCCTCAAATATCGAGTGGCCCCACGTCGTGTACTCTCAGACTGAATAGCTTATTCCCTACGCTGGAATCACCATTAAAATGTTTGTATATTGCTATTATCATCTTCTACAGGGAGAATAAGCTTAATGTTAGTAGTTGTTTCTCATAACTGAGGTCGTCCAGTTTCTTTATTAGCTTTGTTGCAAGAGCAAATACATTATATTGCCAAAAGTATTGGGACACGCCTCCAAATCATTGGATTCAGGTGTTCCAATCACCTCCATGGCCACAGGTGTATACAATCAAGCCCCTAGGCATGCAGACTGCTTCTACAAACATTTGTGAAAGAATGGGTCGCTCTCAGGAGCTCAGTGAATTCAAGCGTGGTACCGTGATAGGTTGCCACCTGTGCAATAAGTCCATCCGTGACATTTCCTGGCTACTAAATATTCCACAGTCAACTGTTAGTGGTATTATAACAAAGTGGAAGCAACTGGGAACAACAGCAACTCGGCTACGAAATGGTAGGCCTTGTAAAATGACAGAGCGGGGTCAGTGCATGCTGAAGTGCACAGTGTGCAGAAGTCGCCAACTGTCTGTAGAGTCAATAGCTAAAGACCTCCAAACTTCATGTGGCCTTCAGATTAGCACAACAACAGTGCGTAGAGAACTTCGGATGCAATGGTGTAAAGCATGCCACCACTGGACTCTAAAGCAGTGGAGACGTGCCCTATGGAGTGACAAATCATGCTTCTCTGTCTGACAACCTAATGGACGTGTCTGGGTTTGGTGGTTGCCAGGAGAACAGCACTTGCCTGACTGCACTGTGCCAAGTGTAAAGTCTGGTGGAGGGGGATTAGGGTGTGAGTTGTTTTTCAGGGGTTGGGCTTGGCCCCTTAGTTCCAGTGAAGGGAACTCATCAGGCGTCAGCATACCAAGACATTTTGGACAATTTCATGCTCCCAACTTTGTGGGAACAATTTGGGGATGGCCCCTTCCTGTTTCAACATGACTGCGCACCAGTGCACAAAGCAAGGTCCATAAAGACATGGATGAGCGAGTTTGGGGTGGAGGAACTTGACTGGCCTGCACAGAATCCTGACCTCAACCTGGTAGAACACCTTTGGCATGAATTAGAGTGGAGACTGCAAGCCAGGCCTTCTCATCCGACATCAGTACCTGACCTCACAAATGTGCTTCTGGTGAAACCTTCCCATAGACACACTCCTAAACCTTGTGGATGGCCTTCCCAGAAGAGTTGAAGCTGTTATAGCTGCAAAGGGTGGGCCAACTCAATATTGAACCCTACGGACTAAGACTGGGATGCCATTAAAGTTCATGTGTGTGTAAAGGCAGGCCGACCAATACTTTTGGCAATATAGTGTAGATAACAATTGTTTTCTATGTGCCCTGTTCACAACATATTTGTGTGGTAGAACTGCAGAATGTCAACCTTTTTTACAAAGTGTGTCTCAAAACTCAGTAATGCATAGAGCTGAATGAAGTGTCATTTTGTTACAATGTGCATGTGAATAGAGCATCTGACCAGCCCTGGAAGCACATGGTTCACTTCCAGGGATGGCAGTTCGGCTACTTAGTTGGGTCAGTTTGTGTGGGGCCAGAATCGCCATCCCTGGAAGCAAAACTGTGCATCCAGGGCAGGTCAGATGCTGTATTCCAGGGCTCGACAAATCCTAAGCGCCAGGTCACCATGGTGACTAGAAATTCCGTCCTGGTGCCTGGGTTCACACACTGCCTTTTATTTCGATGGGAAAGTACCTCCTACAGACTTCGATGGGAAAATGCCTGCCATAGACGTCTACTCTATCACTTGCGAGTCTGGAACGCTCTGATACAAACTCACACAGAACACTTTTCATATAGGCACTCAAAACACAATGTGTGTGGATCACATCAATAGGAACAAAAATTAGCTAGCCTATCACATAAATCTGTGAATTTCAAAACAAATCCAGAATCGCATGTGTGAACCAGGGCAGCTCCATTCACACGTGGGCATTATGGGATTGCAGCAGAATTGATTTGATCGCAAAACGCAGAATCAGGTGCCATTATTCTCAAGCTGCCAAATCCAGCTGCCATTTACCATCATTCACCACTTACAGCCCCTTCCATACAGACCGGACTCCCTAAAGGAGTCCGCTTGCTCAGCAGGGATCTGTCCGCTGATCCCCGCAAAGCAAGTGGATGGCTGGTCCATGTCCGCTCCGCTTATGCAGAGTGGAAGCAGACACAAGCTGCTCTCCTTTATGGTCGGTTGGAAGTAAACAGACTGCTCTGTCTGTTTACACCCGACTGCCATCTGATCCGATTCGCTAGATGAAGGGGAACTGTCTGTTTTTAGCATGACACAAGTCCGCTCCACAGAGGAGAATGAAAGGACAGATCGCGCCCTTCCAAAAAAACTAATAAGCTGACCCGATCTGTCCACCTGTGTGAAAGAGGCCTATATAAAACCAAAGTCTAGCCCATCATGCCCAGGCTACATAGGAAATAGAATAGAAAAATCTGTTCTTTTTCCTGCTTTGTTGCTGAGAGCTACCATTTAATAATACTAATATCAATAATGTCACAATAATAAAGGTGAAATTGTAGGTTCATAGGGAAGCCCAAAATGTTTTGTTAACCACCTGCTCTACGGAGGATTTACATCCCTTCCTTACCAGGCCATTTTGTGTGTTACTTTAACTGACAATTGGGCGGTGATGCAACGTTGCACCCACATGAAATTTATGTCCTTTTTTCCCCACAATCGGTGGTATTTGATTATCTTTGCGGTTTTTATTTTTAGTGCTATAAACAAAAAAGACCTGTAATTTTGAAAAAAATATATATTTTTGACTTTTTGCTATAAAACATAGCCAGTAAAAAAAATCTAAAAAAATCTAATTTTGTCATAAATTTAGACCAAAATGTATTCTGTTACATGTCTTTGATAAAAAAAAATCCCAACACAAGTAAATTAATTGGTATACGTGAAAGTTATAGCGTCTACAAATGGAGGTATATATACTGGAATTTTTTTATTTTATACTAGTAATGGCGGCAATCAGCGGGACTGTGGCGAGCATTCTGGAACTGAGGGGGAAATGACTAACTGCCACTGACATCCCCAGTGACACTAATACAGTGATCAGTGCTAATAAAAAGTCCTGACACTGTACTAATGACACTGGGCAGGAATGGGTTAACATCTGGGGCGATCAAAGGGTTAACTGTGTGCTTTACTATGTAAACATGCTGCTTTGCATTGCTCTGCTATGCAGAGCAATACAAAGCAGCGAGCTGGTGCTGACAGGGGAGAGATCTGTATTGTTTACATACAGACCTCTGTCAGTGTTGCTTGACGATCGCCAGGTGCCAACAGGGAATCTGAGCCAGGGCCTGGTGAATGACAGCTGTAGCCACCAATGGCAGCGCGGGTAGGGAGGTTTGCATGCCCCCTACCGGGAAATGCTAAATCATGTATATATACACACACATGATTTTGTTGTAGCAGTACTTCTGCTATAGGTCAGTCGGGAAGCAGTTAAAAAATGTTACATATATATATTTTTGGTTTTTTTCGCATTTTGACAGTACTTGTGTGATGTGAAGAAGGCATTAGGGCCTGTTCACAAATGTGTGCTGTAAACGTGATATGAATTTATTGAAAACACGTATTGCATGTTTAGCATCTTTTTGCCTTTTTTGTGCGCTTCATTTTTGAGCAATGTGGTACTCCACTCAACCGAGGCATATTACAAAAAGCTTTATTTAGTGCAACTATAATAAAATCATAAACAAAGTACTACTAAAATCACCAACATCACCAACCTCTGATGCAACCGGTCTAATCTGGCAAAACCAGTCAGGCATGACCCTTATATATCTTTCTTTTTTATTTTTCCCTTCCAGGGACATACTGAGGTGGATGAGTTCAAACCAGGTTTTTTTTAGCCTCACTTTATCAATTTATACTCTTACGGGAGACTCCCCACCCTTTGCAACTTCTAGTTTTCAAGGATGATTTATTCCCAGCAGATTCTATACGATTTGGCACCTGGAGTGGGTCTGACCACATCAACCTACACAGCCCTAATGATGGGGGAGGCAATTACCCTGAAACGCATTTGGATTTTTACCTGTATTTTTCCCTTCCAGGGACATACTAAGGTGGTTGAGTCCAAACCAGGTTTTTGGCCTCAGTTTGTTGAATAAATAAAAAACTGTGTAGGTCAATAACATCAGCATAAATGTTTAACTCACTGTTAAGGCCATTGAAGGGTGAGGCAACGTGTTGGATGTTTACCCGAGGTAACATATGGTCTGTGGCATTGCAGGTCGGTAACCCGACATGAACCTACTGGCTCTCCTGCAGTTTGGATCTGTTGGCAGTACTTACAGTTAATGTGAAGTGTCCCTTTTGTTGCTGGCTACAGTTTTAGTTGAAATCCAAAATCATCTGACCCCCCCCAACCACATCAAACTTTATTAAATTTGGGGTACAAGACACAATATTTTTCTACATGAAGGCTCCACCATCTTATAAACCCTTTCCGTATTTTAGATACATTCCATCAGGCTCAACCAATCACCAACATCTTCTATCCTACATTTCAATCTCCATTTACTTCTTAGCATCATACACAAGCAGAACCATTAGATCATGGTTTGTCCTAGGCCGGAGTAAGACATTTTAGCTTTCATGAGTAGTGGAACTGCGAATATCAATGAGAAGCCAGCAAGTTAAAGAGGAGTTCCAGGTATGGATATTTTATACATAGTAACTGTACATTGGTTCAGCTTGGACCAATGTAACTGTATATACCATACCTGACCGATGCCCCTAAAAGCTGGAAAACACCGAAATTGACACAGCTACTCCAGTAATCTCCACTTGCTACCGGGTCCAAAGCGAAGTGTCTGGCCCGATGCACTGTGAACACCGAACATTGTGTCTTTTTCCCAGAAAGACCTCAATCATGACACAAAAATGTATTGTGGCCACTAGATGGTTTTGACAATAAAGAAACCACACATAGGGCTCGACAAATCCCAGGTGCCAGATCGCCATGGCGACAAGAAATTGCATCAGGATGCCTGGGTTCACACACTGCCTCCCATTAACTTTAATGGAAATTTGCCTCCCATAGACTTCAAAGCAAAAACGCTTCTCATAGACTTTAAAGCAAAAACTCCTGTCAATAGCAATCCTATGTGAACATTTATCTATGGATGCCACTCTACTCTATCACTTGCGAGTCTGGAATGCACCGCTACAAACTTGCACAGGACCCTTTTTGTAATGGCATTCAAAACGTAATGCGTGTGGATCGCATCTGTGTGAACCACCTCAATAGGAAGACACAATTTATAGCCTGTCATGCGAATCTGTGAGTTTGAAAACGCATCCAGAATTGCATATGTGTGAACTAGGGCGGCTCCATTCATGCCTGGGTGTTTTTGGGGCGATCGCAAAACACAGGTTCAGGTGCCATTATTTTCAACATTTTGACATTTCAGGCATTTACAAAAATTTCATGCTTTTAACTTTGTGGGAACAGGTTTGGGATGGCCCATTCCTGTTCCAACATGACCGCGCACCTATAATCAAAGCAAGGTCCAAGGTGGGGGAACTTGACTGTGGCCTTCACAAAGTCCTGACCTCAACCCGATAGAACACCTTTGGGATGAATTTGAGCGGAGACTGCAGGCCAGGCTTTCTCATCCAATATCAGTGCCTGACCTCACAAATGCACTTCTGGAAGAATGGTCAAACTTTCCCATAGACACCCTCCAAAACCTTGTGGACAGCCTTCCCAGAAGAGTTGAAGCTGTTATAGCTGCAAAGGGCGGGGCCAAGTCAATACTGAACCCTAAAGACTAAGACTGGGATGCCATTAAAGTTCATGTACATGTAAAGGCAGGCCGACAAATACGTTTGGCAATACAGTGTATGTAATGGCAAGGAGTGCTGGGGTGTGCTGGAGGGCCAATTGTTGCTGGCTGCTGGAAGATCTTTTGTAGCTATTTTGTATTGTTTCTTGAGATCTTTTTTGCTGGGGGGTGGTAAATTGTTGCTGGGAGGGATCTACTGTTGAAGAACTAAAGGTAAAAATACTCACCTATGCTCCAACGGCCCAGTGCCCACGAGGTCCCTTACCAGAATCTTCCTCCAGGTGCCGGTCTTCAGCAATCTTGCTTGTCCAGTGCAGGATGATGCCACTTCTGTGCATGCACGGGAGCCACTCAGACCAGCATGCTGGCACTGTGCCGGAAGCACACATGCAGATCCGTTTACATTCTACAGAGAACTCTGAACAGGCAGGCAAGTTTATTCTATTGCAGAAAAGACAATGCACGATTCCTCGGAAATAAAGAGCTGCCTGTTTGCTATCATTCATTGTTTACCTGCAGTATCTGTAGGGGTAAGTGATTTATGTATCTCCCAAAGCCTGCCTGAAAAACTGCCTGAGATGGCACCCCCCCATCCTGCCTAGTTCCCAGCCATTACTGCTCATCCCCGGGGGGGGGGGGGGGGAGTGAGGGCACATATGCAGCAAGGGGGGGGAGCTGAGTGCACACGTGCAGCGGGGGGGTGGAGCTGAGTGCACACGTGCAGCGGGGGGGTGGAGCTGAGTGCACACGTGCAGCGGGGGGGTGGAGCTGAGTGCACACGTGCAGCGGGGGGGTGGAGCTGAGGGCACATGTGCAGTTGGGGGGGGGGAGCTGAGGGCACATGTGCAGTTGGGGGGGGTAGCTGAGGGCACATGTGCAGCGGGGGGGGGGGGGGGGGGGGGGGGGGGGGAGCTCAGGGCACATGTACAGCACAGTGTATACAGCGTGCAGTAGATGTACAGCACAGTATACATAGGGAGCTGAGGGCACATGTGCAGGATGTTGAATAGGAGAAAGCTAACTCCTGTTATGATGGGGGTGACCAACAGCTGGAAGCGTCTTAATTTAGCAACAAGGCAGTACAGGATGACCTCATCTCCGGGATTTTTTTAGGCAGGCTTCCAGAGATACACAAATGGCCTACCTGCCATTGTTCAGCTTCTGTCACAGCTGCACATGTAGTTTTTCTTTACAGGAGCCCCCCGTAGATATTGTACACAGCTCTGCTGTATTGTATTTGTGGATGTACAACAATAAAGGGATCCTTTTACTAGAGAACCATCACTCATTGCCTGTTTGTATGGACCTCCTGGGATGAGCCCCCAGTTGTATTGCAGGCACAGTGTATATACCAGCTCCATACAGCCAATAGAAATATTCAGAACACTGCAGAGTATGTCATTCCCTGGTACACTATGAAGTATAAAGAGACACAGGGCAGGAATGAGGGTCAGAGCAGATCACCCAGCAGTACAGGCCAGATGTATGATGGAAGCACAAAGCATATACCATCCTGTGAGTGGGAGGGACTACAGTGATGTGCAGTACAATATAGAGAGATATCAGAAGGGAGTTATTGGTGCAGCAGATGTACAGCACAGTGTTTACAGGGCGAAGCGGATGTACAGCACAGTATATACAGAGGGTAGTAGATGTACAGCACAGTGTATACAGGGTGCAGTAGATGTACAGCACAGTGTATACAGAGGGCAGTAGATGTACAGTACAGTGTACATAGGGTGCAGTAGATGTACAGCACAGTGTATACAGAGGGCAGTAGATGTACAGCACAGTGTACATAGGGTGCAGTAGATGTACAGCACAGTGTACATAGGGTGCAGTAGATGTACAGCACAGTGTACATAGGGTGCAGTAGATGTACAGCACAGTGTACATAGGGTGCAGTAGATGTACAGCACAGTGTACATAGGGTGCAGTAGATGTACAGCACAGTGTACATAGGGTGCAGTAGATGTACAGCACAGTGTACATAGGGTGCAGTAGATGTACAGCACAGTGTACATAGGGTGCAGTAGATGTACAGCACAGTGTACATAGGGTGCAGTAGATGTACAGTACAGTGTACATAGGGTGCAGTAGATGTACAGTACAGTGTACATAGGGTGCAGTAGATGTACAGTACAGTGTACATAGGGTGCAGTAGATGTACAGTACAGTGTACATAGGGTGCAGCAGATGTACAGCACAGTGTATACAGGGTGCAGCAGATGTACAGCACAGTGTATACAGCGTGCAGTAGATGTACAGTACAGTATACATAGGGTGCAGCAGATATACAGTACAGTATACATAGGGCAGTAGATGTACAGCGCAGTGTATACAGAGGGCAGTAGATGTACAGCGCAGTGTATACAGAGGGCAGTAGATGTACAGCGCAGTGTACAGAGGGTGCAGCAGATGTACAGCACAGTGTATACAGAGGGCAGTAGATGTACAGCACAGTGTATACAGAGGGCAGTAGATGTACAGCACAGTGTATACAGAGGGCAGTAGATGTACAGCGCAGAGTATACAGAGGGCAGTAGATGTACAGCGCAGTGTACAGAGGGTGCAGCAGATGTACAGCACAGTGTATAGACGGTGCAGATGTTCAGACCCCGCAACCTGGCAGTGAGCACTCACCGGTGTTCCTCTTCTCCTCCCTCAGCTGGGGGAACAGGAAGTCCCGGACCGGTGTGATGTCCTGGAAGCGGCAGAACTCCAGCAGGGTACAGGCCATCCTCCGGGCTCCTGTCACCCTCCAGCTGCCGAACTGCAAACCCGGAAGTGCGTCATCCTGGTGAGTTGTCAGAGAGAGCGGAGGAAGGTGCTGCGCATGCTCTTTCCCCCACCCTGAGTCCTCGCTGCCCAGCCCGAGGCTTCCCTATTACCATGGCGACTGAAAAAAGCCATATGATGACTGCAAGATCCCCCACCGCCATCTTTGTTCCTGGAATGCCCAGTCTGTGAAGTTCAATGGCTCCATTTACCAATAGATTGTCTATTCACTGATGTATTTTTAATGATCTGTTATCAGAATTATAGCATATTACAGCAAAAGGATATCCATCCTACCCGACTGTTCCTGGTTCCCAAATGCCCCTGGAAGTTGTTCTAGAATGATAACCATGCAAACCTATCTTATATGGAGTAGTAGGTTGTCAGAACATTCCCAGCCTGGGCCTACCTTTGGGCATACCTCCCAACCTTCTGAGATGGGAATAAGGAACACCTATCAGCAAAAGTAGGTAGACATGGGACACACCCCCTGCCACGCCCCCTTAAAGGAAAATTGTGCAAAAAAAATTTTGTTTAACCCTACTATGGCTTTATGAATTTACAAAATTGGATGAAAGGTCTAGCACTGGAAACACTTCTTTAAAATAGTGCATTTTATATACAACTATATAGGTCGGAACAAAATGAGGGACAAATGAGGAGGAAAGAGGGACAGAGGGACTTTGTTCTGAATGAGGGACAGTCCCTCAAAATCAGGGACAGATGGGAGCTATGCCATTGGGCCCAATTTACTATGAGATATTATTGTACAGTTGCATATCAATATCCTGTACAAAGCAAATCTGATGATCATGGAATATATAATTCACCCGTGATCCGTACTGAGATACATAGAAAGTCCACCGTGATCCATACAGATACTCACAGAAAATCACCCGTGATCCATACTGACATACACAGAGAATCCACTGTGATCCGTACAGATACACACAGAAAATCACCCGTGATCCCTACTGATATACACAGACAGTCACCCGTGATCTGTACCGATATACACAGAAAGTCACCCGTGATCTGTACCGATATACACAGAAAGTCACCCGTGATCCATACTGATATACACAGACAGTCACCTGTGATCTGTACTGATATACACAGAAAGTCACCCGTGATCTGTACCGATACACACAAGAAAGTCCCCCGTGATCTGTACTGATATACACAGAAAGTCACCCGTGATCTGTACCGATATACACAGAAAGTCACCCGTGATCTGTACCGATATACACAGAAAGTCACCCGTGATCCGTACCGATATACACAGAGAGTCCACCGTGATCCATACCGATATACACAGAAAGTCACCCGTGATCTGTACCGATATACACAGAAAGTCACCCGTGATCTGTACCGATATACACAGAAAGTCACCCGTGATCCGTACCGATATACACAGAAAGTCACCCGTGATCCGTACCGATATACACAGAGAGTCCACCGTGATCCATACCGATATACACAGAAAGTCACCCGTGATCTGTACCGATATACACAGAAAGTCACCCATGATCCGTACCGATATACACAGAAAGTCACCCGTGATCTGTACGGATGTACACAGAAAGTCACCCGTGATCCATACGGATATATTCCTAGATTGTAAGCTCGAAAGAGTAGGGCCCTATAACCCCTCGTGTGCTGTTTGTAGGTGCTGTAATGTTTCATGTATTGTCCACCCCTCTATTGTACAGCGCTGAGCAAACCCTTTGGCGCTATATAAACTCCATGTAATAATAATCCATGTAATAATATACACAGAAAGTCACCCGTGATCTGTACTGATATACACAGAGAGTCCACAGTGATCCGTATCGATATACACAGAAAGTCACCCGTGATCTGTACCGATATACACAGAAAGTCACCCGTAATCCGTACCGATATACACAGAAAGTCACCCGTGATCTGTACGGATGTACACAGAAAGTCACCCGTGATCCATATAGATATACACAGAAAGTCACCCGTGATCTGTTCCGATATACACAGAAAGTCACCCATGATCTGTACCGATATACAAAGAAAGTCACCCGTGATCTGTACCAATATACACAGAGAGTCACCCGTGATCTGTACCGATATACACAGAGAGTCACCCGTGATCTGTACCGATATACACAGAGAGTCACCCGTGATCTGTACTGATACACACAGACCTTATTGCCAGGGGTAGTGTGCCGTAGAATGTACACTCCACCATACACCACATAAGATCCGGCATACTTAAAGTAACTACTATTTTTTACAGCCAAGGAAGCTGCCATCTTCATCTCTGTTTGGTTGGCAGTTGCCATGGTGCTGCACATGTGATCAGTTATGACACCAGATATTTGATGGCTTGACTGTTGGGATGAGAGAACAAACAACTGTGACAGTGATCATTCATGGCATGCTTTGATTTTAAAGCGGAAGTAAAGGTATTCATACTCACCTGTCCAACGGTCCCTCGCCGGTGTCTTCTTCTTTGGGCCTCTTCATTGGCCAGCAGGGGATTGCATAATTCCTGCGCATGCGCAGGAGCCTGCCATCCTGGCACTCCGAGACAGGCCCAGCACTTTAAGCTGAGGGCTACATAGACAGCTCATTTTACAGCGCCGGAGAAGACAGCAAGCAGGCAAGTTGAGGCATCTTATTGCAGGAGGGACAGTGCAAGTTTTTTCTGCAATAAAAGCCTGCCTGCTCTCTGTTTCTTACAATGGAACCAATAGAATCATGTAGCAGGACTTAATTTTCTGGTTAAGGTTCCACTTTAATAATCGGAGGGTTTAGTTCTGCTTAAAAAAAGTGACGTCACACCTCACACCATATCCGTTGGGCAGAATTGTCCAAGGCAATCCAAACACATAGACAAGGTAATTTGCCATACATCCTATTCTTTCAGTGTGTGGTGCTCTTTGAAAAAAAGTAGAACAGGATGGATTTTTATGTAATCAAATAAGTAAGTGCAGCGCTAAATGAATGTATGATTAAAATTATAAAAAGTCCAGATAAATGAACATATGTTGAACTCCAGCTGAAAGCTGTAACAATCCACAAGTGACAATCTGTGCAGATATCAGTGCAATAGCAGCAATAATACTTCAGTGATGGTGCTCCAGAGCAGTGGGGTAAGAATACGCACTCACCAGATGCGTAATGTATATACGCATTAAATCAAACAATGGAAGTCCCCTTTAGGAATCGGATGTAGCCAAGCCAAGGATAATACTCCCTCTGGATAATGGTGGTGCCTCAGGAGCTCTCAGGTAGTAAAGGATCCAGTCAGCCAGAGATCCCCTTTAGGGATGGGTGGGTGTAGAAGCCTGTTGGACAGGGACTCCCTCCTCTGGATACTGTGGTGGATCAGGTGGGTTCTTTTGTTATTCTGAAGAAGTAGATGTTTGTTTATTTGGATTTTTATGCAGCTCATTGTGTTGTGACATGCTACACCACACTGCAGTGCATACATTTAAAGCCTACGCTCACCTAAAACAAAAACAAAAAAAATCAGCACTATGGACATTATTTACTTTTAGTAAGATCTACCCCTGTGCTGATGACACTTTTGTCAAAATCCTCCTCCTCCAATCTCCCCTTCACCCCTACCATCATAATTTTCCAGTGTAGTGGGGTTAATAGAACTAAGGGCTGTGATGGGCACACACCAAGAGTGCCCAACTATGCCCATCCTTTCTGAATCATCTGGGCAGGTGAGTATCCAAGTCAGGAAAACAGTTATTGCAGGTAATTGGGGATAAAAAAAAAATCAGAGGAGTGAGCGAAGTTCCTCTAAGACCAATGGAAAGGTGACAACCTTAATAAGCCACACACCAGAATGAAGCACTCTTGAAAAAAACCATTCCAGTTGACAGAAACAATCCCCAAATTAGATGGAAAGTAAATAATCCTAGATTCCAGGCAGGGAGGTTGTAAATATTCTGGTAGTATCATATACAGTACTTAGCAGAATCTGGAAAACCTCTTAATGGAATAATGTCACAAATGCCTTGTAGTAAATAGTCTGCAGGAATACACATCTGTCAGCCTGGGATTTGTGATCTATTCTACTCATGTACAGATGAACGGCTCAATGTTAAGTTTCATACAATTTTCATAATTCTTACGGTAATTTAGATGCATTCATAAATGATAATAATAAAATTGCAATCTGTTAGACATCAAATATTCCTATATTATGAGGTGCAGAAGGTTAACGGGACATATGACATTTTTTGAGGAAAATATGCATAACATCCATATCATGTTTGATTTCTATCAAATTGTGATTTCATTCTTTTCAATAATTCATTGGTTGTTGGATTATAAAACTTTGCCATCTGGAAAGATAGATATAGTTTAAGAATTGACATTAAGAGAGTGTCTGATGCATAATAAAACACTTCAGCACTGCTATATCACACCCCTTAGTTTTTTTGATTGGGTGGGGGTTATCTCAGTGACACCTTCTAGTGCAGGGGTTCTCAAATTACGGCCCGCGGGCCACATGCGGCCCGCCGAGGACATTTATCCGGCCCGCCGGGTGTTCTGTAGTAGCAAGATGAGTTCCCCTATGAAGATGTGTGTCCCTGACGCATCTGCAAATGTCACGGTTTTCGGCAGAAGTAGCCGATCGCCGATCAGCAACCACAGCACAGAGCTGTCACTGTTAACCCCTTTTCTGCTGCACCGCTGATTACACTTACACATGCCGCTCATCCCACGGATCATTAGCCGCCGAAGCTCCAGCAAGATGGATCAAAGATGCGTATTGGGGAGCATCATGGATCGGAGAGAGGACAGTTACATGGGGGGGGGGTTGTGACATGGGGAAGACACTGACATGTGGGGGGGTCAGTGACATGGGGGGGGGCTGTGACATGCAGAGGACAGTGACATGTGGGGGGCCAGTGACATGTGCTGGGGACAGTGACGTGTGGGGGTCAGTGACATGGGGGGGCTGTGACATGCGGAGGACAGTGACATGTGGGGGGCCAGTGACATGTGCTAAGGACAGTGACATGTGTGGGGGTCAACAAACAAGAGATCCCTGTGCTCAAATCCATACAGCTAGTGCATGCATTTATCCATCAGGTGCTAAAGGGGTGTAACCACATTAACTCTAGAAATTCTGAAGGACCCTCTGCACATTGGTATATACCCTTTCAAGCAGACCATGCAATAAATAGGGATATTTGGTTCACACATATTGCAATACATGCTTAAGCTGGCCAACTGCGTCAAAGTAATCCCTCTATGGCCAGTCCTACTCTGCCCTGCATACGCAAGTGCTACTGTGGACACAATGCTAGCATAGGGGAAAAGACACAATGGGGAGTAGCCAGACCTGAACCTTGTAGCTCTCCCCATTGTGTCTTTTCCCCTATGCTAGCATTGTGTCCACAGTAGCATTTGCGTAGGCAGGGCAGAGTAGGACTGGCCATAGAGGGATTACTTTGAAGCAGTTGGCCATCTTAAGCATGTATTGCAATATGTGTGAACTAAATATCCCTATTTATTGCATAGTCTGCTTGAAAGGGTATATACCAGTGTGCAGAGGGTCCTTCAGAATTATGTGTGGGGGTGAGTGACATGGGGAAGACACTGACATGTGGGGGGGGGGGGGGGGTTCAGTGACATGGGGGGGCCATAACATGTGAACAAATCTGCGGGTGTCATTAACTTTTTTTTTTAAACTATAGTCCGGCCCTCCAACGGTCTGAGGGACAGTGAACTGGTCTCCTGTTTAAAACGTTTGAGGACCCCTGTTGTAGTGGATCTGCAGTACGTTGCTGCAATTGGCAGCTGAAGCTCTTGATTTCTATCAGAACTATGAAGGAATGCTAAACATTATTATAATGTAAGCTCCATTAGCAGGATCCTCCTAATCCTTCTATATTGAACTGTTTTCTGATTGTTCTGTCTCCCTTTATGTTGTAAAACGCTGTGCAAACTGGTGGCGCACTCCTCAGTGGGGGTATGTTATTGTGCTGGTACTGATGCACAAAATTGCGCTTACATGTCACTACATAAACACCCTTCTGTACTGCGATCGGGAGCACACACTAATAAGGAACTCAGTGTAGGTTGATTAAAGTTGTATTTAAAGTAGATTTTTAATGCTGAAGATGATTATAAGTTATATTGTATTAGATTGCCTCTTTAACTAGAACATTCCAGCTAGAAACCTCAGCTCAGCTATATATTTATATCCATTAAAAGCATGTGATGAACAAGATGTCTTTGTTAACAGTATGATTTCTAATACTTTTTTGTAATGTAAATGACAGTATGACTGACCTTTGACTATTTGGAAGTTCACTAAATATAGGGCTATTCATAAACTCACTCTTGATTGACTTATTATGCTGTATTTTTGTAATGTAAAGAATGTGACTAACATATCATTTGCATATGTAGATTACATGATTTGCATATTCTTATTTTGTTGTATTGTAAATGTCCTATGATTTGCATAAAGCTTTCATTGATCCACTTTACCAAAAACTTTGGAGCAAGAGCAATAATTATAAACTGGAGCTCACAGTTAACTCTAAACTGATGACCTGTAAATGCTTTTAAAGGGTCATCTATGGAAATTTTTGAGCATTTTTGGCAATATCACGGGTACATGCAATTTTAAGACTTGGCATGTTTCATATCTATTTACTCGATGCACCCTATCTTTTATATTTTACAAAAAAAATAGGCATTATATTGTGTGTGTTTGCACTAAAGTTCATTTAATTATATTTTTTACCTGTAAATTTGTGTTTGATAAACAGTTGCACAAGTATTGTGTGACATAAAAAATTGCAACAATCATCTTTTTATTCTACAGGGTCTCTGCTTTCAAAAAATATATAATGTCCCGGGGGTCTAAAGGAGAATTACAGCCAAAGCTCTTTTGGCTGTACTTCTGTGGATCACAGGAGTGCAGTGTGTTCTGCACTCCTGTGGCCCATTTTCAGCTGACGTCAGGCTGAAGTGTGCTGTTGGCTGATGTCACTCAACTGGTCCAGGCTGGGGAAAGATCCCGTCTTCAAAGTTGGGATCCACCTCAGAGTCTGGAGCGGCACCTGCCTCAGCCTCTCAATGATCCGCTGAGAGCATGAGCCAGTCGCTCCCTCTCCCATCACAGCCCAGTGCTCTGTTGAGCACGGGGGGGGGGGGGGGGCAGAGAGCGGTGACTGACAGTCACCGCTCTCTGCTCAGAGCATTTGTGAGAACTCAGCAATCAGTGGTCATGTGATTGCTGAGTTCTCACACTTAGAGCCGGTGGGGGACAGATGCAGCATCAGACTGATGCTGCATCCACCTAAGTAAGTATAATTGAGGGAAAAAAACACCCCATACTTCTCTTTTAAGTAATTTCATGGCCACAAAAAGCAGATTTTTACAAAAATGAAAATATTGCTCTGGTGCTGAAGTCGTTAAAGCGGTTCTAAAGGCTCAAGGTTTTTTATCTTAATGCATTCTATGCATGATGGTAAAAAACCTTCTGGGTGCGGCACCCCCCCTCCCAGCCCTCAAGCCCTTTATACTTACCTGAGCCCCATCTCATTCCAGAGATGTGCATTTGAGCAGTGGCTCTATGTGGTCTCTCTCTTTCGAGCCATTGGCTTCATCTGCTGTGTATCACAGCCAGTAAAACCAATGAGGTGAGAGCAGCTGGCAGCGCCGCACCAGGACGTGTGAATGGACACACAGAACATAGCTCGCGAGTGAGCCTACTCGAGTGCTCCCATAGCAAGAGGCACTCGGCAGGGGGGAAAAGCCAGGACCACTGTTGGAGGACCCAAAAAGAAGAGGATTGGGACTGCTCTGTGCAAAACCATTGCACAGAGCAGATAAGTAGAACATGTTATTTAAAAAAAATTCCTTTAGAATTACTTTAATCTGTTTCTATTTTATCCTGCCTGGCTCCCCCTACTCCCTTCAACATGCCAATGATATTTTAAATAAACCCTTTATGTTTCCTATACATTTTCTATACCTAATGATATAATCGCTTAGTCTATGTGCTTCTCTACGCAATGCAGGCAGATCATGGCTAGATTGTGAGCTTTCTCAAAACATTTCATCACCCTGCCTCAGCACTAGGGCTAGGTTCACATATGTGTGGGTGGTACCGCTGCGGATCTGCACAAAAATCTGTGCAGCCGCACCACCCGCACAGAGGAATGCAGACCCGCGGGCGGGTGCCATTAATTCTAATGGCAAGCCGTCCGCACTGGAAATCGCAACCGTACTGGGAACCGAGGTTCCCGTGCAGGCTGCGTTTTCAGAAGAAGTGCAGGGACTTCTTTCCTGTGTGTCCCAGGGCACAGGAGTCCATTCAAATGAATGGGCTCTTGTGCCCGCGCAAAACGCGGACCACAGGAACGCGGACATGTGAACCAGGGCAGGGGTAGACTGACAACTCATGGGGCCCCCAGGCAATAGGGGATCATGGGGCCCCTGTGTCCTTGCCCAAACTCAAAAAAGCCTATGAAAAAGGTACCGGGGCATCTCATGGGGCCCCCTAAAGACCCCGGGCCCTGGGGCAGTGTCCGAGTTTCCAAATGGTCAGTCCGCCCCTGAACCAGGGGTAATCCCTGATGCAAGCAATGGGTTGGCTCTTGAGAGGAGTTATGCAAATATCAAAATGCTTTGATGGGTGGATGCCAATTTGGAGGAGTGGGAGTTCCTCAGCAAACTATTTGCATGCACACTGATCTAGGTAATATCCATCTATGATGCTTAGCCTCCATGTTTAAAGCAGAGTTCCAGCCGTTTTTGTGTTTATTAAAATCAGCAGCTACAAAAACTGTAGCTTCTGACTTTTTAATAAACACACACTTACCTGTCCTGGAGTCCAGCGATGTTCTCACCTGTCCCTTCTCTCCTCCATGGCGCTGGCATCTCAATTGTGACAGCTTGCGGCTTCACATCCTGGTACCCACTGAGCATGCGCAAGACGCGCTGCCTATTCTAATTGGTCCAGCAGTCTTCTGGGACCTGTGAAAGTTCCCAGGAGACTGCGGGAGGGAGGAGGGGGCCGAACGTTCAGCTCACTTCACTGCAGCAAACTGAGCCAGAAGTGGGAGCGGGTGCTTGTCAAAAACAGGTATCCGCTCCCCCCCCCCCAAAAGGTGGCAAATATGGCAGTGGAGGGGGGGAGGAGGCAAATAAGCGGAGTTCCCACTTTAGAGTGAACTTAAAGGAACTGAAATCACAGGGGATAGTCAGGCTGCAGAGCAAAGAGCTAGATGATGCTAGATTTCCAACTAGGAAATTAAGCAGGCTCTATCTGATCTGCAGCAACTTCTAATGTACAGCTCAGTTTACAGTGAAATCAGAGAAATGTCATTACAGAAGAAGCCCGTACAGCCTTGCAAGATTGAACGTAAAGCCAGAGCTCAGCTTTTAAAATAAAAATAAAAAATACCTCCCACATAAAATGGTTTAAAGCTTCCCCTGTGCTGCTGGGTGCCACTACATCCAGTCCTGCCAAGTAGATGGCATATAACTGATATAAACTATAATTGTCTGAAGTGTAACAACGTTATTATATAACAGAATCCCATGACACACTGCTCTGAAACATTACATTTCTACTGAAATGATCGTTTATTAGGTACGCCAGCATTCCTGAGATCCCGTCTTCTTCCAGAGATCATAAATAATTAAATGTGACCCAGAATTGTGATCAAAGCACATGACATGCGAAAACATATATTTTTTGTTTATTTTGTTACATAAGAAGTGATCACTTCCTCACAGATAGAATTTATGAAAGAGAAATAAAACTGAGCCTTCTACCTCTCTGCAGCTGTCACTAGAAATTACAAAAGGCTTATTTTTATAGTTTGTTTTTTTTAGAACTTTGTAAAAGTGTGCAATGAGTTTTGACTTAACAAATGCAGCAATTCGCCCCTATTCACACCCTCCTCCTTGCCAAAATGCTGCGCTTCAAAAAACCCCGGAAACAAAAAACAAAACAAACCATGGGGAAAAAAGTTATCTAAAGGATAACTTCATCTTTAGCAATCCACCACTGATTACTTTTGAGAAAGGCAGTAGAGACTACTGCAGGTGTAAATGAGGCCTTTAAGTGGTTGTAAACCCTTACATATGCTCAATGAAGTGACTGGACTCAGGTAATACGCAGAGATTAAACAAATCCTCCTGCATACGTTGTACCTGTTTATCTGCATTCTTGTCTTCTCTACATCCATTCAAAGTGCTGAATTTATAAAGTTTGTCTAAGAGTTCAGAAAAAAAGGGGGCGTAGAGCTGAAATTATACTCTGCAGAGCTCAGTGAGGAGAGTTATGAGAGCTAATTGGAGGGAGGGGACACATCCCCTTCATACAGCACACAGGAGCAGAGCTGAGGCTGTCAATCTTCCATAGGTCCCCATTTTTCTCTTGGTGTCAGGAAAACTTGTCAGAACTAATTCATGCTGATAGCAGAGGAAGGAAGCAGCAGACAAAAATTACAGTGCTCTGGATTGTGACAAGTACACACTATAGAGGGATGTTGTCAGGAGTCAGCACAGGAGAGGACCATATATACAGTATGTAGCTACACCAAGAAACTGAGACCAGACCATGCATACAGTTGCAAGAAAAAGTATGTGAACCCCTTGGGATTACGTGGAGTTTTGCATGAATTGCACATAACATGTAAACATTCACAATGAAGAGAGGAAAAAGTATGTGAGGCCCTAGCTTAATGACTTCCCCCAGAGCTAATTGGAGCCAGGAGTGAGCCAACCTTGACTCCAATCAGTGTGATGATATTGGATGTGTTGCTGACAGCTGTCCAGCCCTTAAAAAACACACACCTGTTTTGGGTTTACTGGTTTCAAGAAGCACTGTCTGATGTGAACCATGCCTCGCAGAAAAGAGCTCTCAGAAGACCTACCATCAAGAATTGTTGACTTGCATGAAGCTGGAAAGGGTTACAAAAGTATCTCCAAAAGCCTTGATGTTCATGTGTCCACGGTAAGACAGACTGTCTACAAATGGAGAAAGTTTAGCACTGTTGCTACTCTCCCTAGCCGAGGTCGTTCTGTAAAAATGACTGCAAGAGCACAGCGCAGAATGCTGCATGAGGTAAAGAAGAATCCCAGAGTGTCAGCTAAAGACCTACAGAAATCTCTGGCACATGCTAACATTTTTGTTGACACGTCTACAATAAAGAAAACATTAAACAAGAATGGAGTACATGGGAGGACACCGCGGAGGAAGCCATTGCTGTCCAAAAAGAATATTGCAGCACGTTTGAAGTTTGCAAAAGAGCACCTGGATGTTCCACAGCACTACTGGAAAATATACTGTGGACAGATGAAACCAAGATTGAGTTGTTTGGGAAGAACACACAACACTATGTGTGGAGAAAAAAAGGCACAGCACACCAACATCAAAACATCATCCCCACTGTAAAACATGGCGGAGGGAGCATCATGGTTTGGGGCTGCTTTGCTGCCTCAGGGCCTGGACGGATTGTTGTCATTGATGGGAAAATTAATTCCAGAGTTTATCAAGACATTTTGCAGGAAAACGTACGACCATCTGTCCGCCAACTGAAGCTCCGCAGAGGATGGGTGATGCAACAGGACAATTACCCAAAGCATACAAGTAATTCAACAAAACAATGGCTGCAACAGCACAGAATACGCCTTCTGGAGTGGCCCAGTCAGAGTCCTGACCTCAACCCGATTGAAATGCTGTGGCATGACCTTAAGAGAGAGATTCACACCAGACATCCCAAGAATATTGCTACACTGAAACAGTTTTGTGAAGAGGAGTGGTCCAAAATGACTCCAGATTGTTGTGCAGGTCTGATCTGCAACTAAAGGAAACGTTTGGTTGAGGTTATTGCTGCCAAAGGAGGGTCAACCAGTTATTAAGTCCAAAGGTTCACATACTTTTTCCTCCCTGCACTGTGAATGTTTACATGTTATGTGCAATTAAACCATGGCAACATCTAATGTTTGTGTAGTATTATGTTCAGCAGACTGTGTTCTTCTATTGTTGTGACTTAGATGACGTTCAGAGCACATTTTATGCCCAATTCATGCAAAACTCCACGTAATCCCAAGGGGTTCACATACTTTTTCTTGCAACTGTATATATCTTTAAAGTGAGGTTTATTTATAGTGCACCATAAAACAAACACCAACATCAACATACATGAAAACATGAAAAGCAAACCTAACAACTAACTAAATATACACTGCTCAAAAAAATTAAAGGAACACTTTTTAATCAGAGTATAACATCAAGTCAATTAAACTCCTGGGATATTGATCTGGTCAGTTAAGTAGCAGAGGGGGTTGTTATTTTGTTTCAGCTGCTTTGGTGTTAATGAAATTAACAACAGGTGCACTAGATGGGCAACAATGTGATGACCCCCAAAACAGGAATGATTTTACAGGTGGAGGCCACTGACATTTTTTTCCCTACTCATCATTTCTGACTGTTTTTCACTAGTTTTGCATTTGGCTAGGGTCAGTGTCACTACTGGTAGTATGAGGCGATACCTGCAAGGCAACAAGGTAACAGAGAACTGAACACAGGGCAACACAGTCTGGTAGCAGCATGGCAAACAGGTTTCAGGACAGGAGCAGCCAAAACACTGAAGCAATGAGCCATACCCGAAGTGGAATAGAAGTACCCTCCCAGCCGAAGTGGAATAGAAGTACCCTCCTAGCCGAAGTGGAATAGAAGTACCCTCCTAGCCGAAGTGGAATAGAAGTACCCTCCCAGCCGAAGTGGAATAGAAGTACCCTCCCAGCCGAAGTGGAATAGAAGTACCCTCCCAGCCGAAGTGGAATAGAAGTACCCTCCCAGCCGAAGTGGAATAGAAGTACCCTCCCAACAGGTGTGTCCAGATGGACCTGACTGCTGGGAGACACCTGCTGGTGGACACTAAAACTGCAGCTTTCCTCCCAGGGAAGCACAGTGCCACCAGGAGGAGAAACAGGTCATGACAGATATGCTTTGTTCATATTTCATGTCTGAGGTTTACAACCACTTTAGCTAAGTGATTTTTTTTAAAGCAGCACCAAGGACATTATTTACATGAATAATGAATGTCTGGTGGCTTCTCTGTTCCTTGAAATCTTCTTTCCTTTGCCCCATGGATACCCTTTAGCACTGGAGTCCGGATGCAGACCTTCCATCCATGCATCTGTTTTCCATTCATCGCCTTTCATTGCAGGAACCGATAGTACAGCTTCTAAAGAAAAACCAAAGAATCCCCTGCGCTCTCTAAAGAAAAACCGAAGAATTCCCTGCGCTCAAGAATAGTGTGCTGATGATGGATAAATGTCAGGTCTTTGGCACTTCCAATGCCGGCATAGGCTTTTCTGCCTTCTAAGGGTCGGGGAAACCCAGGAGGATTGCTGTAAAATAAGGGGAAAAGGGCGCACCGTCCTAGTGCACTACCTGAGACAAAAACGTTAATAATAAAAGAATAAGTACATACTCACAAACAACTGTGATTACAATAGCTTGTCAAAGTCCAAAGCAAACTGGTCACCAAGTCAACTCCCAAACCGCAAAAGGAACCTTCAGATGCTGACGCGTTTCGAGGGACGCTCCCCTCTTCCTCAGAGCCAGTCCTCTGAGGTCCTCCTCGTGGTTTGGGAGTTGACTTGGTGACCAGATTGCTTTGGACTTTGACAAGCTATTGTTAACACAGTTGTTTGTCAGTATGTACTTATCCTTGTATTATTCAAGTTTTTGTCTCAGGTAATGCACTAGGCTGGTGCGCCCTTTTTCCCTTATTTTACAGTACAGCTTCTATGAATGGAGCAGGGATGGGCGGAAAAGGCAGGCACAGTTGGCATTTTTGACAAGTACCTGCGACAGATGGAAATGCTCATATAAAAGTAGAACCTAACTGTATGTGAGCACTGTAAACTGAAAACTATTTAATTCATTTTTATTATTCAAAGCAAACTCACCTGTCCATCCATGTCTCCATGCTTTATTTTTTTGAGAAATCACTTTGAAAAATACCCACCTAACATTTCTAGTCGTGGCAATCTTGAGTAAGGACAGATGATTCGTCTACTATCTGCTTCGCGAAATCCATCTGTCCTTAGCTCGGTCATGAAAGCAGGAGGGTGTGCTTAGCTGAGAAAGACCCTCCTCCCTGGGATGTAGGATAATTTGCTCTAGGACAGAAAACAGGAGGCAAATGAAGAATTGTAAAAAACAAGTAAACAAGTGAATATAATATACCTTCCTATCTATTTACTAATGCTAGCAGCATAAGGATCAAAAATAATTAATGTTTATTGAGATAGTTTAGTTCCACTTTAATCCCCGCAGCACTAGAAGCTCACAGCTGAGGAGGTGAAGGGGAATGAAGATATCATGAAATATAGCAACCACCAGCACAAGGGACCCTCAGCATTCATGTAAATACCATCTCTTGTGCTGTTATAGAGAGATCCTTTAGTGTAGCCATAGCCTAACACCACCTACTATGGCATAATCCATTAAGTGTGGAGCATCCTTGAAAGGTGACATTCTTGTTGATTTGGATGTTAGTGATAATAATACAAAAATGCAATAAAAAATGTGTTCTAAGCAGCCACTGAGAGCGTTAAAGATTTAATAGCATGCCACAAAATGACTGTGCAGAACTAAATTTGACTCTCTGGACATGAGTAATCATGGAAAGTAGATCAATGCAATTAAAACGTTTAATAACGTATGAAGGATTGATTTACTTAGCTTGCAAACTCCTTTAGATTGATGTACATTTCCAGACAGGACTGCAGTTCAAGCTGTTAAGGTAGGGCTAAGTCTATAATGCTGTGTAATGCTGGCAGTTTTATACCAGGCATTTCCATATAGTGATGAATTAAAGAAGACTTATCATTCATGTGTGATCTGCATCCCTGTCTGCCCCAGCTCCCTCAAACGCGTAAATGGTACAGAGGTTTCAAAAAACACGGCTACTTGATGCCATGGCAGACAGTCATCTGATCAGTCATGTCATGTGACACTTAACATCGATTTGGGAGGACTGGGAGGTCCTCCCTTTCAGCAAAGATCATGTGCTGGCCTATCAGTCACGTGACTACTCTCTATGTCCCTGGTGCCTGCTTGCAGCCTGAGGAATGCATGCAGCCCTTTGGTATGTGATGTGTGGTCCTCAGACCTCAGCAGACTGTACATGCGAGCGCACGAAACGCTGATGATTGATGATTTTATGCTCCATGTGGTTGCTATTTTTTTAATAAAACATACTATACTACTGTATATGATACTGTCTCCGAGCTCGGTCTATGAGCTTGCCCTCTAGGAGGAATCCCTTTCCTTGGTTCACCATTGGCTGAAGATGGAGACTTGGCTACTCTACCTTTGTTCATTTGGTGCATCACTGGCTTCTGGAGAGATCCCACCTTCAACCAGGAGGAACAAGCAGGAACACCCCTTAGTCTCATTCCGCTCTGGACTTGCTTGCTACTTACTTCTGGTGAGTGCATTATGGTGGAGGTGCAGTGTGGAAGTCACTACATTTTGTTGATTTGATCACATCACTATTTTTGGGACTATTATGATATTTAGAAAACTTATATATTTTCATTTGTTATATCGTCCATTTCATTTCTTCATTGGAGAATTCACTATTCTCGATTTCTTTTTTATGATGTTTCCTTTCTCTTTTACTATCACATTGGTCATCATTGATTATAACACACATTTTTATTAGCGCTGCACATTGATATTATAGTGTAGTGGGAACACTGATTGGGGTATTGATCTAGATTAGCCTCACGTGGCATGTTTCCAGTTTCGTATTGTCTTCTGCAGTATATCCCCAACCAAAAATGTAGCATGTCCACTCTCTGACCCTCATTTCCTCTATTAGATCTGCAGTTTGACAGTCCTCGCAATCATTACATGTATGAACATTATGTACGGCCCTTTGGTGATGTCAGGGGCCACATGTGAGACCCCCTTTAGCTCATAAGTTGACAACCACTGCTCAATGGGATCTTAGAGCAGCAATTTCTCCAGGCACAGTAAGTGGCTTCTGCTACCATGTAACAATTTAAAGCAGAACACAACACCAGCCAAAAATAATACATTCAAAATGTAAAGCACATTAAAAGACAAAATAACAACATCATCTTTTGTGGCAATATTTACGATAAATCCTGAGGTTTTCCCCGTAGTACTTTTTTTGCTATAGATGTCCTCAGTCTGATGGCCAGCATCATTCAACCCACTTCCTCAGAGCCCAGACTGTCATGGACCCACCCCCAGCCTGTGACTGGACAGTAAAAGGAGAAGCAGCACAATGATGTGCTCATCTCTCTGTCACTCTACTCCCTCCTACTATCAGTATGCTTTGTTTCAGGACATGAACAAATTGACTCTTCGTGCTGCTACTTCCTCTTACACTCCAGCCCTGTTGTACAGACACAGAAAAAGGATGATACCAGGTCAGCTCAGGTGCTTTAAATGTTTGCATTAAAAAATAAATGTAAAGATGTATTAATGATTACAAAGCTGCATTAATGTGTTCCTTTTATATGTACACAGTGTTTATTTATTTATTTTATTTATTTCAGGTACTTATATAGCGCCATCAATTTACACAGCGCTTTACATATATATTGTACATTCACATCAGTCCCTAACCCTCAAGGGGTGTACAATCTAAGGTCCCTAACCCACATTCATATATACACATACTAGGGCCAATTTAGACAGGATCCACAATTAACCTAACAGCATGTCTTTGCAGTGTTGGAGGAAACTGGAATACCTGGAGGAAACCCACACAGGCACAGGGAGAACATGCAAACTCCAGGCAGGTGGTGCTGTGGCTGGGATTCGAACCAACAACCCTAGTACTGTCAGGCGGAAGTGCTAACCATTTAGCCACTGTGCTTCCCTAGTGTTCAGCTTTAAATGTGTGTAATGGGCAGAGGGAAGGAGGAAGCAGGGGCGGACTGACTATTTGAAAACTCGGGCACTGCCCGAGGGCCCAGGGTCGGTAGGGGGCCCCATGAGATGCCCCTGGTACCTTTCAGAGGCTTTTTTTGTGTGTGGTTTGAGTGTGGGCGAGGACACAGGGGGCCCCATGATCCCCTATTGCCTAGGGGCCCCATTAGTTGTCAGTCCGCCCCTGGGGGGAGGGCAGAGTGACAGAGAGAGAAATATACTATACCAACCTAGGTTGTATATGTTACATTAATTTTATTCTAAAATATATAGCAAATGCATTAAAAATGTAGTATGCCATGCGACTGCACTTGACCCCACATTGTTTAGCTTTATAGTAGTAACCTGACCTTCTAAATGCAGCACTCCCTTCCTCATGTCCCTGAAGGGACATGTGGAAGAACTTTTATTCATCAGCAGCTGCAGCTGCTGATCAGTGTGTTCTGACAGCAGCTGGTGCTGCTGTCAGAATACAGTGTCCTGAAAGGGGAGTCCCACAACCAGTTTGTTTGTTTGGCCCACTGGCTAAACAAACAAACAATAAAAAACTGTGTATGGCCAGCTTGGTATGGCTGAAAGAATACAGTGTTTTGGTGGGGGATTCCTCCAACCACTTCTTTTGTTCAGACTGCTGGCTGAACAAACAAAAACCTAACAGTGTGTGCACAATTACTAGGCAAGTTGTGCTTTTGATGATTAATTTCATTATTGAACAATTACAGTGCTCACAAGTCAATCCAAAATGTTAATAAACTTCAAACCTGAATATTTAAGAAAGTAAAAGTGAGGATTTGTTTTTATCTTAGGAGAATATCTACGTGTGCACAATTATTTGGCAACTATTTGTTTGGAGCATTATTATGCAACTAAATGAAAAACAAACATTTTCCCATCTCACTTGTTTATTTTCATCTGTTAAAGTAAGAATAATAAACAAACAACTCAAAATTTACAAATAAATATTTCTGACATTTAAAAAAAAAAAAATCAGTGATAGGTATAGCTACCCTTCTTTTCAACCAGTCATAAGCCTTCCAGTCATGGAGTCTGCCAGTTTCTTGATCTGTTGACGATCGACTTTTTGTGCAGCAGCAACCACAGCCTCCCAGACACTGTTCAGAGAGATGTACTGTTTTCCTTCACGTAAATCTCCTGTTTAAGGAGGGCCCACAAGTTCTCAATAGGGTTTAGGTCAAACGAGGGAGGGGGCCATGTCATTATTCTTTTATCTTTAAGGCCTTTACTGGCTAGCTATGCATGAAGTACTTTGATGTATGCGATGGAGCATTGTCCTGCATAAATATCATGGTCATCTTGAAAGACTTTTTCCTGTACTACTGCTTGAAAAAAGTGTCTTCTAAAAACTGGCAGTAGATTGGGGAGTTGATTTTCAGTTCATCTTTAACCCAAAAAGGTCCAACTAGCTCATCTTTATTAATACCAGCCCATACCAGTACCCCACCTCCACCTTGCTGGAGTCGAAGTGGAGCTCTGTGCCCGTTACTGATCCAGCCAGGGGCCCATCCATCTGGTCCATCAAGAGTCACTCTCATCTCATCAGTCCATAGAACCTTTGAAAAACCCATCTTCAAATATTTCTTGGCCCGGTCTTGACGTTTCAACTTATGTGACTTGTTCGGTGATGGTCAGGTTTCAGCCTTCCTTACCTTGGCCATGTCTCTGAGCACTGAACACCTTGTACTTATGGGCACTCCAGGTAGGGTTGCCACCTCATCCCTTTACACCCGAACACATATTAATTACACAGGTTCTGAGGCTAATTTAATGCAGATAAGGCATCAAGTGAGTTTAATTACCATATTAATCAGCCACAGAACCTGTGTAATTAATATGTGTTCGGGTTTAAAAGGATGAGGTGGCAACCCTAACTCCAGGTAGGTTGCAGTTCTGGAACATGACAGCACTGGAGGAAAATGGGTTCCTGGTAGCTTCAAGTTTGATTCTTCTAAAATCTTTGACAGTTAATTTGTGTCTTTTTTCTCAAAAAGTTTGATGGTACTGTGATCACGCCCCAATATCTTAGCAATTTGAAGAGCGCTGCATCCCTCTGAAAAACTTTTTGCAGAGTTAGTTAAAACACTTTTTGGCCCATTTTGCCTGAAGAAAAGAAGATGCTTACTAATTATGCACACCTTGATATAGAGTGTTGATCTCTTTAGGCCACACCCTCCCTTATTACACAAATATACATCACTTGATATGCCTAAATCCAATAAGCATTAAACTTTATACAGTCACATGTCCCGTAGACCAAAATGGGACACCAGCACGAGAATGCACACAGCACCTGTGCATCCCGCTGCTGGTAAAAGACAGCTCTGCACAGAACATACAGTAAATCATCCTGTCTGAACAGGGCTTTATAGATATATCCCGAGCTCCAGTGCAGTAAAAAAATATAAAAATAGGAAAAACAACCAGAGTCCATGATCCTGGGGGAGTCCGGACCCATTTTGTAGAACCATGGCAAGCACAGAGGACTGTACACTCTGCCTGTTTGTCTAGCCACATGCCGCCCAGCCACCGCATATAAACGGTGGCAGGGCGGCGCTCGTAGGCAAAAGCACGTTTTAAAATGTTTGCCTACAAAACAGGTAGGGGGCGCGCGCCTTACCTGTCCCGCGGATGTCAGCAGCGGGTCTCCGCCGCCGGGTCACGGCCGTTTTTTTTCCGCCGTTTTCCCGCAATGAGCGGTGAACACTGACACAGAGCAGGGCTGCATTGTTTACACACAGCCCTGCTCTGTGACAGTTCGCCGCCAAGCTGCAGAAGGAGAGAACAGTTTCTCTCCCTTGATCAGCTTCCCCCTCCCTCCCCCCCCCCCCCCCCCCGTCCAGTACACCCCCGCCCCCTAGTAAAACACTCCCCTTACACTGAAAATTCTAAAAATGTTAACCCCTTCCTCCCTAGTGACATTAGTACAGTTTCAGTGGGTTTTTTTCACTGATCACTTTATTGGTGTCACTGGGGATGTCAGTGACCCCAAGTCAGCTCCCTCCCCCAGTGTCAAAATGTCCGCCGCAGTCTTGCAGTCCCGCCATAAGTCGCTGGTCGCCGTCATGTGTCGCTGATTGCCGCCATATGTCGCTGATCGGCGCCATTATTAGTATAAATAAAAATTAAAAATCCCAGTATCTTTCCCGCCATTTGTAAACATTATAACTTTCACGTAAACCAATTAATTTACACTTATTGGGTTTTTTTTTAGCAAAGACATGTCGCAGAATGCATTTTGGCAGAAACTTATGACTAAATTTGATTTTTGCATTTTTTTTTTTACTGGACATGTTTTATAGCAAAAAGCCCAAAATATTGTTTTTTTTTCCTCAAAATTGTCAGCCTTTTTTTTTTATAGCACAAAAAATAAAAACCGTACAGGCGATCAAATACCACCGAAAGAAAGCTCAATTTGTGGGGAAAAAAAGGATGTAAATTTCATTTATGTACCGTATTGCATGACCGCGCAATTGTCCGTTAAACTAGCGCAGCGCTGTATAGCAAAAAAATGGCGTAAATTGCAGTATTTATACCATAGTTTGTAGACGCTATAACTTTCACACAAAGCAATCAATATACACTTATTGGGATTTTTTTTACCAAAAACATGTAGCAGAATACATTTTGGCCTAAATTTATAACCAACTTTGAGTTTACTATATATTTTTTATAGCTGAAAGTAAAAAATATTGTTTTTCTTCAAAATTTTTGGCCTTTTTTTGTTTATAGCGTGAAAAATAAAAAGCGCACAGGTGATCAAATACCACCAAAAGAAAGCTTTATTTGTGTGAAAAAAAGGACGTAAATTTTGTTTGGGTGCAGCATTGCATGACCGCGCAATTATCAGTTGAATTAGTGCAGCGCCGAGTAGCAAAAAGAGGCCCAGTCATTAAGGGGGGTAAATCCTCAGGAGGGCAAGTGGCTAGTGTCATCTGATTATTAGGAATGAGCAAAACAGAGATTTTTTTTTTTACCTGAAATTTTTGCCAATATGCATTGGAGTCAATAGTAAGGTGACCAGCTTTTCAAAACGAAATCTGGTGGCACCATACTGACCACTCCTACTTTTATTGGTGATGGGGCATGTGGTGGGGTTAATAGCACACACCATGTGTTGGGTGTTGCCCGTGTTAACAGTGGAAAGGGCTTAAAGGAGTATGGTTTAACCACTTACCTAATGGGTACTTTCAATAAGCATTCAACTTTATACAGCTTGGAGCTGGACAATATGTATAGAAATGATGATTTGGTCAAAATACTCACTTATCTAATAATTGTGCACACAGTGTAGTTTGGTAATGCACCATGTTTCATAAGTGCCTTTGTTTAGAAAATAGTTTTTTATCCTTTTTTGTGTCCCAGTGCTGCTGTTCTCCTGCAGTCTCTTTGTGCTACTTTATGTTTACATGCACTCCAGCAATGGCTGCACAGCATTTCCCAGTGTGGGTTTCCTGATGGTGACCACAGCGGACCATGCTTGTGCAATGTTGCTTGTAGATTCCATTGCAAGTGCATGTGACAGGGTGACAACACAGGAGATCAATTGGAAGACCAGGATAGAGCCTCGTCACTCTAAAAGAGAAAGGTCTTGAAAAGGACCTTCACGACAGCACCACCAGCTCCCACCCTAATGCCCCGTACACATGATGAGAATATCGGATGAACGATCGCCTGTTTTTTTTTTTCGCCTGCTAGTCTCACATTGAAAGTGAAAAAGTTACTAAAGATACAAAAATTCTCCTATGAAAGAAAAGAATTTTGAAAGTGATGTCATGTATTGTATTGTATTTGTATTGTATTTTCAGACAACTACTGTACTGATTAAACGAAAATCGTACAATCTGGTATCGTACGAGAAATATTTTTGCGCTTTTCCCTTCGGATATTGTCGTACAAATTGTCGTGATCGGCTCTCGAAAGCTGTGTACTAACGATCCTCGTACAAAACTTTTTGTACAATTTTCTTATAGTGTGTACGGGGCATAAGTCTGAATCCAGACATGGATGCCTTTGCATAGCTACATTGATCCAGCTTGTAACTACTGTATACTAAAATGTCCATACCTGAAATTCAGCATTAATGAAAAATGAAGGTTTAAAAAGACTGAAATTGACTTTTTAAATGGCAATAGGATGTTAAAGATTATATAAGGTTTTAGTGAAATACACTCTAACTTTACAGCACCTGCTTAAACCTGAAATATCCGTTTTGGGTGGACTGACCCTTGGAGATAGGAGATCTCAGATCACAGAAGTGTGATGACCAGACTGCATTGACCTTGTGTAAACTGCAGGCCACTATGCACTTTAGATTGATCCGGGGACATTAAATAGTAAAGAGCTGCAGAGTACATTAGTCTGACCCCTCCAGCTGATGCTGCTGTAGACATCATCCGTCAGAGACAGTACCACCCCTAGGTGGCATCACAGGCCTGTCAGTGGTCACCCTTTGCAGTCATTTGTTCTCCTAGGAATGGTAACTGGGTTTTATATTCAGGGATGCTGCAGTGTGATGTAAACACATCAGATTCCTCTGACTGTCTCTGATACATGTAGTGGTATTGCCCAACAATGGCCTCCTAATGGGCCATTTAAACCATAAAGCAAAACTATTTTTGCTGTTAGTATGTCAGAGATATGTTCTGCTCTGATAAGTATTGCATGCTCCGCTTATGTACAAAAAACCAAGAATGTCTGTTTTGGGAGTGCGTTAGTCTGTGATTTAAAGAGGCAGAACAGTTATGTTTTACTTTGTCTAAAGAGCATTTTAAATCATTAAAAGTGAAGTGTGGTATCTGAAAAAAACAAACATACATACTCACCTAGTGATCCAATGCTGAATCTGTTCCCCACCGTCTCTATGCCAAAAAAATGAGAAATCAAAGACTGCTGATCGCTCAGTTCTCGGTTTTCAGTGAGCAGAGAACTGGTGACTGTCAGTCACTGACTCTCTGCTCTGGCCCTCCAGTGCTTACTGGAACAATGGACTGTGGAGGGTAGAGTAAGGCTGGCTCAGGCTCTCAGCGGCACATTGAGAGGCTGAGCCAGCTGCCAGTCAAGCATGTGGGCAGATCCCAGCATTATTGTCGGGATCCCTGCAAAGCCTGGACCGGCTCTGTGATGCCTTGTCTCTCGAATCTGCGTCACAGGAGTGCAGAAATAAGTGCACCCCTGTTACTCACAGGAGAAGTATGGCCAAAAGAGCTTTGGCCATACTTCTCATTTAAGGCTTCATGCACATGGTCATACAGCGTGCAGAGTCTGAGTGAGCAAGGACCCACAGCTTCTGCATATAGATGCCCATTGAGATGAATTAGAAGATGCGGCTATACATGGTTATGTGCCAGTGATTGTGTAGAGCACCCACATGGATGTGTTCTCCAAACGCACATTATCTGTGTTTCGAACATATGACCGCACATGTATGGGTGCTTTCCACAACCCTTGGTGCAAAACCACAAACAGTCACATCTTCTAATTTATATCAATGGATGGTTGTATGCGACAGCTGCAGGTCCCAGGAGAGTAAACATGCAGGCACCTACGTTTGTGTGTGAAGCCTAAGGCCCTGTTCACATGGGGCAATTTATTTATTTCAGGTACTTATATAGTGCCATCAATTTACACAGTGCTTTACATATTTATTGTACATTCACATCAGTCCCTCAAGGGGTGTACAATCTAAGGTCCCTAACTCACATTCATACATACACATACTAGGGCCAATTTAGACAGGATCTAATTCACCTACCATCATGTCTTTGGAGTGTGGGAGGAAACTGGAGTACCCGGAGGAAACTCACACAGGCACATGGAGAACATGCAAACTCCAGGCAGGTGGTGCTGTGGTTGGTATTCGAACCAAAGACCCTAGTGCTGCCAGGCGGAAGTGCTAACCATTTAGCCACTGTGCTGCCCAATTTGCTCTGTCTTTTACCGGCAAAGGCATGCACAGGTGCTGTGTTCATTCCCATACCAGCGTCCTATTTTAGTCTATTGGGCTATGCGGCTGCACAGACTGTGTCCCTGTATGACATACGGTGCAGGTCCCTGAACTCACCCTGGGTGCATTGGGGACCCGCAAGGCACATGTACCTGTATGTCATATAGGAACACAGTGGGTATGTCTGTGCAGTCGCATGTCCCATTAGACCAAAATGGAACACCGGCACGGGAATGCACGCAGCACCTGTACTTCCCCTTGCTGGGTAAAAGACAGCTCTGCACAGAACATACAGCAAATCATCCTGTGTGAACCGGGCTTTATAGATAAATCCCGAGCTCCAGTGCAGTAAAAAAAAGATAAAAATAGGAAAACAACCAGACCCCATGATCCTGGGGGAGTCCGGACCCATTTTGCAGAACCATGGCAAGCACAGAGGACTGGACACTCTGCCTGTTTGTCTAGTGTCATCTAATTGTCATCTAATTATTAGGAATGAGCAAAACAGAGATTTCACCTGAATTTTTTTGCCAATATGCATTGGATTCAATAATAAAGTGACCAGATTTTCAAAAGGAAATCTGGGGACACCATACTGACCACTCCTACTTTTATTGGTGATGGGGCATGTGGTGGGGTTAATAGCACACACCATGCGTTGGGTGTTGCCCCATCGTGCTAACAGTGGAAGGGGCTAAAAGGAGTATGGTTTAACCACTTGCCTAATGGGCACTTTTACCCCCTTTTGTGCCCAGGACAATTTTCAGCTTTCAGTGCTCTCACACTTTGAATGACAATTGAGTAGTCATGCAACATTTTACCCATATAACTTTTTTATAATTTTTTTTCACATAAATAGTTTTCTTTTGGTGGTATTTAATCGCCGCTGGGTGTTTTATTTTTTGCGCTATAAACAAAAAAAGAGCAAAAAGTTTGAAAAAGAAGTTTCTTTGTTTCTATTATAAAATTTTGTAAACATGTCATTTTTGTCCTTCACTGATGTGCGTTGATGAGGCTGCACTGATAGGCAGCACTGATGGGCACTGATAGGCTGCACTGATGGGCACTGATGAGGTGGCACGGATAGGTTACACTGATGTGTACTGATAGACTTCCCTGATGAGGTGGCACTGGCGGGCATTGATGAGGAGGCACTGAGGATGCTGCACTGATATGCAGCAATGATGGGCACTGATGGGTGACATCGATGGGCAGCACTGACTGGTGGCACTGACTGACAGCACTGGCGACACTGACTGATGGCACTGACTGTTGGCACTGCTGGGCAGCACTGCTGGGCACTGATGGGTGGCACTGCTGGGCAGCACTGCTGCCCTGATGATCAGTGCAGATGTCCTCTGTGACATTTGCTGGTTATCACCAGTACTTTCCTCACGCTGTGACAGCATGAGGAAAATGCCGCCAATAACTGGCTGCGGCTTTTTACTCGGTGATCTGTTGTGTCATTGGACACAGCTGATCACGTGGTAAAAGGCCGCTGTGATTGGCCTTTTACCTCATCATGTGATCAGCTGTGTCAGTAGGATCACAGACAGTGCCGGGTGCGCGCCGCTGGGGGCACACGGGAGGATGCTTTCTGGGAGGACATCACATGACACCCTCCCAGAACTGGACAACCACACTGTACCCGTCTTTCGGCTATAGCGTGGTTGTGAAGTGGTTAGTAACACCCAAACCTACTTAGCTCTGGGTCAAGGTGTGCATTGCAGATCACCGTCACAAGCAAGGGCAAGGTGGCAAATAATCCATATCCTTACCTCCTATGAGGAAGTCTGCACACGCCGATAGGGGAGGGACCGGGAAGACCACGTAATATCAGCATGTGACATCATCAGTAATCCCGGACACAGGTGCAGGCGCACTCCTCCATTCACAGAAATATCACTAAGATGGAATACCTTGCAGCCACCCAGGCTGGGGATGCCATTATTAAAGCTACAAAGAAACTTGGAACACATAATTTTGAACAAAATTGGGGACTGTTTTTCCTGGGGACATCCCTCTAAAATCAGGGACTGCTCCTGGAAACCGGGTACGTCTGTTCACCCTAGTTATTGGGGAAGGCTGTTTTTTGGTGGCTTTAAATATATACTCCACCTTTGGGACCATGTTTCATGTTAGATCCATATATAGCATGTAACTTCTAACATGGTCATATTCCCCAACCACTTTACAAGCTTCAGTGCAAAAATGTAATATATACACGTTACTTATCGTATTAATGTAGATGCTTTTATTAGCTCCTGCTGACCTCAGTGTCTCCTGTGAGACCAGACAGGGAGGAGAGCACTGCCGCAGCCGGTACGGTGATGGAGCCATGACAGTAGCTACGTAAATGTTTAGAGATGGGGGTGGGTAGAACAGGATTGGGAAATGCAATTCTTTTCATAAAGATAAACTAAATTTATATGCTAAATACCTTTTCTCATCAGCAGGTAGAGCAGTCTTGTGACTTCAGCAGAGCACTGGTTAAAGCTTGTAGGAGGAGTTTTCTTTCTGCTGTAGGAGGATGCAGAACCCCTGACCTCTGTCTGGACAGTGCTGACTGGCCCTGTGCTGATCACATGCACTCTCCCAAAAAAACACCTCTGTAGCAAAACACACTAAACTGAGCATGTGCATGTGGCTACCGGTTCAGTCTGTCTTATCAGGAGATTTGAACAAGACGAGGGGCAGAGAAGACAGGATCAAAGGGCTTTTTTTACACAATGCAGAGGATTAACCTCTTAGGTCCCACAGTGAGTATAACAAGCATGCTTTACTGCATATACAGACTGATTTTACTGTTGTGGGTTTAGTAACATTTTAATGAATGCATTAAGGCCAAAAACATTTTCACTTTAGAACCACTTTAACTCTCCAGCATCTTGCAAATATTGCATTCTGGCCACGAGATGGAAATCCCTATGATACCTAGCATCATCTAGTGGCCAAATGCAATCATTTCCATTTTAACTACTTGCTGACCCGCTCACAAGTGGTGACAAGTGCAGTCACGGCAACGCACATGTA
Organism: Staurois parvus; assembly: GCF_062004578.1. Lineage (NCBI taxonomy): Eukaryota > Metazoa > Chordata > Amphibia > Anura > Ranidae > Staurois > Staurois parvus. The sequence continues at coordinate 3,398,660 of NW_028318158.1, forward strand.
CGTTGCTGGCTCTCTTCCAGGTTTGGGGTGCACATGTGTGTGCCCCTTGCTTACCCATGCTGTGGTTGTGTGTCCAATCACAGCACAGAGTTCTGTGTTTACAAACACACATAACTTTGTGTACACAACACAACAGAGATCTGGCTAGTTTATTCTCCCTGAAAAGCAAGGAGAAATAGCATCCAAATCTGTGAGTAAAAGCAACACATATTACACACATTGTTAGGCACACAGTTAACCCCTTGATTGCTCCTTGATGTTAACCCCTTCCCAGCCAGTGTCATTAGTACAGTGTACAGTATTTTCACTATTCACTGTATTAGTGTCACTAGCGATGTCAATGTCAAGTGGTCAGTTAGTGTTCCTCCCAGCCAGTGTCTGTTAATACCAGATTCCCCGCCACACTATCACAGTCCCACTATAAGTCACTGATAACTGCAATTACCAGTATAACAACTGTAGCTGCATAAATTTCAGTATATATTTGTAGATGCTATAACTTTCACACAAACCCACAACTAATTAATATACACTTCTTGAGATTTTTTTTTACCAAAGACATGTAGCAGAATACATTTTGACCTAAATGAATGAAGAAATTTGATTCTTGATTGGATATAATTTATAACATAAAGTTGAAAATATCATTTTTTAACAAAAAATGTTTTGTTTATATAATAAAAAATTTAAAAAATCCAGATTTGATCAAATACCACCAAAAGAAAGCTCTGTTTGTGTGCACAAAAGCTATACATTTCATTTAGGTACACTGTTGCATGACCAGGCAATTACCAGTTAAAGTATCGCAGTGCTGAATAGCAAAAAAATACCCTGTCATGAAGGGGGTAAAACCTTCTGGAGGTCAAGTAGTTAAATTAATTAAAAAACATTTAACCAGTGCAGGAAATAGCTTGATAACACTGTTTTTAGCCCCAGTTGAACAGAACTAATGTACACACACTTTCACTGGGCAAGTTGCTAAGCACATTTGTATATAAATACATTGCTAAATGTAAAAAAATAAACTACCCTAAATACACTCAACAAACACCCCCTAGGGATGGTGGGAACCCCTCATAATGTGTAGACAAACTCACCTCCCACCAGACCTCAAGAGACAGTCAGGTGATTTAACTCTCCAACATCTATCAATGTTTGGTGCAATGACCATTTAGTCCTTTATCGGGCTTTTTTTCAGCCGGAACGTGGGGGAACGCAGTTCCAACACCTTCAGTACAGAATGTATGTAATGCCAAGAAGTGCTGGTGTGTGCTTTAACAGCGAAGGTCTTTTGTTGCTGAGGAGGTCTATTGTTGCTTGGGGGGTGTATTTTTACTGGGGGGGGATCTATTGTTGCTGGGGGTATTTAGTTGCGGAGGGTCTATTTTTGCTGGCTGCTGACAAATCTATTGTTGCTTAAGGGTGTCTATTGTTGCTGGGGTGGATCTATTGCTGCCGAAGGGAGATCTATTGTTGCGGATGGGTTATTTTTTGTAGGGGGGCTATTGTTATTGGTGTAGATCTATTGTTGCTGGGGGGTGTTTTGGGGGAATCTATTGTTTCTGGCTGCAGGGGATCTATTTTATTACTTTTTGTTATCATTAACAAATTCCAAACAAATTACTTAGCACTACAAAAGTATACTTTGTTCTGTATTTTGTAAAAGGGACAGTACTGGAAGGTGGGTAGGAGGTGGAACTAAGGGACGGTACTCAGAGGTGGGTGGAAAACGGGGGCCAGGATTGGCTTGGAAGGGGGGAGTTCCTGCACCTATTCTCTGAGAAAAATAGCCCTGGTCCTTTATATGTTTTTGGGAGGCAGCTGAAAGATCTGCAGGAGACCCATGCAAGCACAGCCAGAATAAATAAACCCCATGCAGACAGTGTCCCTAGTAGGAAATGAACTGAAGATCCCAGTGCTACAAGAGAAGAATACTAGCCACGTTGTCACCACCCTAAGTGAAAGCCCTGCATTTCTCCATGCTGTTGTGCAGGATGACATATATTCCTATGGTTCAGAATTGGAAATTCCTGTTTTCCGGTTGGATTGGTTTGTTTCCAGCCTGTTCCTGGCACAGTGGTATGACACTACTGCTAGCCGCGCTAATGTAATCTTTCATACTGCATGAGCAGGACAGCCAGCCCAGTGTAGCAGCGATGACGCATTACCCAGGGGACCTCACACCATTATGTCATGTGACCTGTCACTTCTAATGCTTCTGTAGAATCCTTGTATGCATGTACAGAACAACTGTCTTCTCTCCTGCTGGTTACCAAAAACTGTGATGTGGGAAGGCAGATCTCCTATACCTGTGTATTGCCTCATACACACAATAAGAAAATCGTATGAAATATTTTGCGGAACCACTGATCGAACGATTCACTCTTCGTTGATGAGCAGGATGTTTTAACTGATAATGATACTGTAAACGAAAAAATCCGGTCAGTGAAAACAGTGAAAAATGTTGTCGTTTTGCATATGAACGATCGATTTTCTATGCGGTGGTATGACGGTCATACGAACAAAAATCTATCAAGCGCTATCAGGCATGAGCAGAAACAGAAGATGACTCGTATGTTTATGTCCAAAGAATCTTCGTAAACACAAACGAAAAATCCAAATGTTAAAAGAAAATTGACCTAATGAGATAATGAAACCAGAATTCTGCATATTATATTTTATGTATCACTATTTATGTATATAGATAATGGAATAAACGATATTATACTCATTGTTGGTAATTGTTGTGTATATCGCTCGTTCTGGACAGAAGGGCGTGGCTACAAGGTCACACGCACACTGCATCACTTCCACTTGTATGAAAGACGTCAACACTATGTATTTCCTGACAAACTATTTTTTTAGATTGGTTAATGAGGGTCACGATTTCGACCAATGAACGAACGCCTCTCGGTCATCGGATGACCAATCAATTGATTTTCTAATCCTGTATTCCCACATTATGTATACTGGGTGACTAAAATGTTTGGTAGTCATTGGATTGTCTGGGAACAATTCAGGTATCACTCCAATGATGGTTTATTGATACAACCCGGGAATCCTCTGTAGAATGTGTCAGAAGGATATGCAGTAAACTAAAGCAATTCCAGTCAACAGATGAAACCTCCCAGCAAGCTACTAATTCAAACACTGTAGTTCTGCTACAGCAAGAAATCTCATTCACTGTACCTTAATCTGAGTTATCTGTGATCTTCTACAACCTAATTTCCAACAACCACCTCACAGGGCCAGCATTCAGTCTTTCATGGCTGTACAGGCTCCTCTCATGTACTGAAATTGTTTGCTGATGTGTCTGCACACTGTGAGCTTTCCAAAGGAATTTGTAGGTTTCCTGGAGATTGTTGTCTGTGAGACAGCGAGAAGCCAGTAGTAGGTGGGGATCTCAGATCATATACAGAGAAATGGGAGTGGGGTCATACCTGAATGAGAAACTAATGTTGTTGGTAGTTAGGTTGCTCACACTGGGTTCAGCACAAGGGCTAATTTTGAGCTTTGAATGGAGTGTAGCTTAAAGTATTATTAAACCATCGTTGTTTTAGTTTAATACATTGATCATGTAGTACCCTCCTAGAAAGAGGCTAAGTTTCAATAGACAAGATTTAGTTGTGTTTTGATAGGTAAATGTAGTTGTCACACTTTAGCCAGTAAGGTTGTAAAAGCATATTTTGCACACTGTAATCAGCGTTGCTGTGATCTGCTAGTTAGGTCTGCTCAATATGATCAGCTGTTGCCAGCCTGATAGCTCCCTCTGCATCCAGAAAACTTGAGAAGCTTCTGGATAATAGGTGTGGAGCTATGCAGATGGCGGTACGAATATTGATACAGCCCTGGCTTGTCATAGAGAGGCAGGCTTTGATGGCATGCTGGGTAACTGTATATAGTCAGTGAGCACACTGGGCTCTGGGAGGTTCCTATATAGGATTGTTCCAGCCTGGAGGGGGTAGCTGCCCTCCCAGGAAATGCTGCTTCATCTGCTGCCGTAGGCCTCAGGTGGACTACCTGAGGGCCTGAATGCTGAGACCTGGGTTCTGCTAACAGCCGACTGAGGGCTGTCTACTGAAAATCTGGTCTGGTATCACAGAGGAAGGCAACCTGCTGATCCTGGGCCTTGTGAGTACAAACACTTCTGAAAAGATCTTAGAGACTTTGTGCTGCTTAAACCCCTCTGGTGCTACGTAGTAAGCTGCAGGTCTATCTAAAGGGGATATCGACTGGTATCCTGAAGAGCATTGTCTATCTAAACTCCTACTAAACAAAGGGACTCTGCTGTAGCTTATTACTACTACTACTTCTACTGCTGCCTTAAAGCTGAAGTCCACTATTTGTTGCAAGCACGGACTTTGCGATAGCTTATCCTCAAGAATACCCAAGTCCTCAACTGTACATAGTTCTTGTTTGTGGAGTATCCTAATTCCCTCATCCCTATCCAAGTTCTCCAAAAATAAAAACAACAAAAACAACATGTGCCTGGCTGTGGGGCAAAGCTTTTGGGGAAGACCTGACCAGTAATCCTGGTCAGATAGAAGAGTAGCACTATAAGCGCAATAAAATAAAAATTTCCCAGCAAGCTATTTATTAAAATTCTTACCCCAGCACTTGCAATTTACAACTTTCATTGCTGCTGGTTCCTGCTCTCTCATTGCTGCTTCCCTGTACTTCTGGTCTTCAAAAGAAAGCATTAACAGTGGACAGTGCAGTCTCCAGACAGTCTATTATCTTGGAGAAGTGTGTGTGTGGGGGTGGGGGTGTTGGAGAGAAGGAGAGTATTTTACCATCCTAGGCTATGGGGCTGTGTGTTTCTATTGATACACACAATGGAATGACACACAGCTTTAGTCCCTGCATTCATCCAAGGATGATTCCATAGGATGCTGCAAGGGAAAGGAGCCACCCTGAAACAGGAAAACTGGGACAGCAATCATGACACCAGCGGAAACAGGAACATTGTCAAGGATTAGGATAAAGAAGCTGCAACTGAATGTGTTTTAAAAGTGAGGGTTTACTATCACTTTAAACAATGCAGATCAATGACAGTATGCATAGATAGAAAAGGCTGGTCTGCCCTGCACACGTGAGTTTTTCATTTTCTGCATAGTCATCTTTACTCTGGTAGAATGGTTGGTGTGAGCTGGAGGTTTTCTTGGAGGGAGGGGGGATCTTCCACTATCACAGGGCCTTTTTCTGTAGACTGATTAAGTCTAGCATGCAGCTAATTATACATAATGCTTTGTGCTCAAGGACAAACCATCAATAGTGGTAATCAGACCATTGTTGATCATTTTCATGGTGTGCATCGAAGTGCTCCCTACTTAAAGGCCTTCTATAGGGAAAAGTATTGTATTAGTCTAACTGTATAGAGTGTATATCTGTAATGATAGTATTCAGCATCTTTTTTTATTAAACAGACCTTTATTTTTACTTTTTACTTTTTCTCTTCATTTACAGAAGCCAAGCTGTACAGCACAAGTGACAATTACAGGAGTTGGGGAAAAAAACATATAACAATGATGGGAGCATCTCAGTTAGCAGGTTTTGTTTACTGTATATGTTTCCAAAGGTAACTCCACTTTAGCGGAAAAATATAGCAAATTAAATTTTTTTTATCACATATGCAATTGCTACACAAGGAATAACACACATTAATGTAATTAAAATTACTTTTTCATCTCAATCTGCAGCTGCTGTAATTTTCTGTAAAATTCAATGCAATATGACAACCTGGAAGCGTTCTGTACACAGTGGCTGAACATAGTGTCCCTGGAAATGTCATAATTTTCTGCTTGTGTGATTGGCTTGTTGATTTCCCCAAAAGTCTGCACTAAAATACAAGTCAGGTTTTAGGGATCTCCTGACAAAAAACCTTTATTTTTAGTGAGCTACTCCCAAAGGTTAATTACTTCTATAGAGATGCAGACCCTGCAACTTTCTTCATTAGAACACTGCAAGAGCATCAGCTGATTAATAACTAGAAAAAAAGTAATTCCCATTCAGATTCACTCTGTACACAACAAAGAGCTATTTCTTCAAAACTTGTAGGGATCTGCAACAAAGTTTGTTAAAATCCCTGAAATGTACATAGATCACCCAGAGGGGATTGTTTTTTTTCCTCAACAAAAGTGAAGTTACTCTTTAAACCAAAAAGAAAAAAATAAGTGTTTATGTAAGTGCTTAAATACAGTGTTAGCAGTGTGAACAATGGTGTCAGCCTGTTAATGGTATTGGAATAATAACAGATCTAATAACATGACCAACAGGTTAGGGTTCCCATAGTCCCCTTTAATGGGCAATTAATGTGTATTTCAGAAAATGCCCATATTATTATATTATTTATATACTTATGGAGAAGTCATTTTTAAATAACTACCCTTTTTTGATGTATTTTGAAAATCTGTAATGAGGAGGAATGCCATTAGTGACCTCTTCTCTAAACTATTAGTTTCTTGTCTGCCATTATCATCCAATGGCTTCACTGATTTGTACGTAAATTACATGTAACAAGTATGCAGATGAAGAGTTCAAATTCCACCATAATTTTCCTGATCTGCATTTTTTGCTAAAGCCCAACTCCACCTTTACAATACAGCTATCCTCAACATTTTACCCTTGCCCTGTCCCTTAACACTTAAATACTGCTAACACTTAACCTGCCTTCCAAAGGGAGTCCTCAATACTTAAAGTGGTCTAAAGTCCAATTCATTCTCTGCATTAAGGGAAAAAACACCCCACTATATGCTCCCCCCCCCCCAAACACTTATCTCACGCCTCTCACCATCCAGGCCCTGTCCTCTTTGATAGCCCTGTTCTCCTCTCTTCCTGAATTCATAGGCTACACTGAGAACAGGAGAAGCCATAGGCTCCTGTGAGGAGAGAGCTAGGAGCATGCCCGAGCTGAGCTGTGTGTGTCTATGGACTCATACAGCCTGCATGGGTGCCCCCATAGCACATGGCTTGCTGTGGGGGACACTCAGAAGAAGAAGGAGCAGAGATTGTTGGTAGGGCAGGGCCAAGGATAAGGGGGTGCCACCAGTCCTCCTGTATGGGGCCCAGGCCAGCAGGGTGATGTACATGTGGGCAGGAAAGGTGATTGGCATGGTGGTGGGGGTAATCAATTACTAGAACCAATCCCCCGTATGGCTCCCTCTGCAGCAGCTGAAAGCTGGCTTGTTCTCCTCTCCCTCCCGCTGGCTTTCAGCTGCTGCAGAGAGAGCTATGCAGCGAATTGGTTCCAGTAATTGCACCCATCACCCTCCCTGTCCACCATAAATATCCCCCTGCTTCCCAGGCATCCCTGTGTGCTCCCACCCCCATAGTGCTGCTGGTTTCCCTCCTCTCCTTCCCTTTGGCAGCTGCAAGCACACAATAGGATCCTTCAGGATGGAGAGTGGGAGAAGTGTCCAGTAAATATGTCACTTTTACCAGCCCTTCCTTTCCTGAATGAACACAGTGAGTGATCAGTACCAATCACTCGCTGTGTTCATAATTGAAGCCTAGTAAATTGTTTTTTTTTTGTGTAGAGGGGCCCTGTCATTGGTTATTTGTATGGGGCCCTGTGGTTTCTAACAGCAGCCCTGCAACAGGGAACCACCAAAGAATAGGTAAAGGACCACTCTGTGCACAGAGCAGGTAAGTGTATCATGGTTTTTAGTTTAACAAAAAAAAAAGATTTGACTTTAATATCATTTTAACCCAATACCCCAACACTTAAGTCATATTCTACTACATCAGTAGCATGTAGGTCCTGCACCAGGATCATGTAATGTCATCATCCAGTGCAATCTGTGTAAGCTGCAACTAATTTTTTCCTTTTCTGTGGAGAAAAGGGAATGAAGGAGTCCCTTCAAACACGCGGTACATCCCCAGCGGCTGAGCTGAGACTTTTACTGATGAGGATTTTTCAGTGCTGATTTCTTGGCCAATAGTCAACCATCACCAATATCTTATCATTGGTACATTTATAGGATTTAGTAAAAAATGTGACTTTTGTAAATAACGTTTAGGGGTTAAAGTAGTTCTAAACCCTAAGTGGATGATATTTAGTTTGTTTAAGAAACATATGTCATAAACAATTGCCTTTTTTGTTTGTTTTCCTTTTTTTGTCTGTTTTTCACCTCTCCTTCTGATCTCCTCCAGCCTGTTTCCACCACTTCCTGTCTACACTCACACTTGCTCCAGGATCTGCTACAAACCATCGGTCTGATCCGGCTTCCTGATAGTCACAACGGTTGATGGACCATACCTGCGCTATGTATTGTTGCCAACAGGGTCGCATGTGACAGGGTGACAATGCAGGAAAGTAATTGGGAAACAGTTGTCATCCCATCACAGGAAGTTTCTGAACAAGGACCTTCATAGCAGGATTATCAGGTATTATTTTAATGAGTTTCAGATTTAAAAAGGTTTAAAACAATTTTTGAATTAACATTAACATGTTAAAGCTTAGAAGGGTTTAGTGATTAGGTTTAGATCTTTGTTAAAGCAGTATTAACCCCAAACAAACATTATATTGCAGCTTATCAATTCTTAGATGTGATGGCTGCATTTGTTTTCTTCTGTTAGGCTTTCCTTCTTTTATTTTCACTTGGTAATCTTGCCAATAAATCTGTTATTTTTCTACAGAACACGTTATCTTGCAGATGTAACAGTTAGAGGGATGAGACAAACCATGTACCAGTGACAAAGCTGCTTACAGTGATCACCTTTTATTCATTTATGTAAAACCTTTATACCCAAAAGAAATGTAAAAAACTGTTACTGTGACTGCTTAAAAAGCGTTGGAATTTGGCTTTAATTTGTTAGTGTGTTTAAATTTGCTAGTACATCTAACACTTCCCTCTTCCCAGACTGACAATGCTGCTGTCCAAAGGTGTCTTTGTTGCTCCTTCATCCAGAGTGGAGGAACGCTAATACAGGTAATACAAGAGGTGTGTTACTGGCCAGATCACCAGGTGAAAACAAAGGGGAAACAGAAAACTAATGCAGCCACCATATCTGAAAATTCATAAGCTGCAATACATTACATGTTTGGTTTAACACTGCTTTAACATGTATTAGAGTTTAGTGATAGGGTTTAGACCTGTATTAAGGATCTGGGTTCATTTGAGGGCTAAAACCCAACTCCCGGCTATTTTATATGCTACCCCAGGATATGCAAATTAAAAAATGCAGCTTAGACTGCACTACACACCTACTTTCTAGTACTGTCCCCTGCAGTATTCCTTTCTTCCAATAGATGTCCTCAGTCTTCCTGGTTGAACAAAACCCAGCATGGCTAGGCAGAAGGGCTTGGAAGGTCTCATTCACATTGATTGGTTGGTTTTATGACTCATCCACATTGGTTGGTTGTATGACTCATTCACATTGGTCGGTTGTATGAACCATTCACATTGATTGGTTGGTTGTATGACTCATTCGCATTGGTTGGTTGTATGACTCATTCACATTGGTCGGTTGTATGAACCATTCACATTGGTCGGTTGTATGAACCATTCACATTGGTTGGTTGTAGGACTCATGGTCGGTTGTATGAACCATTCACATTGGTCGGTTGTATGAACCATTCACATTCACATTGGTCGGTTGTATGAAGCATTCACATTTACATTGGTTGGTTGTATGAACCATTCACATTGATTGGTTGGTTGTAGGACTCATGGTCGGTTGTATGAACCATTCACATTGGTCGGTTGTATGAACCATTCACATTGGTCGGTTGTATGAAGCATTCACATTCAGATTGGTTGGTTGTATGAACCATTCACATTGGTCGGTTGTTTGAACCATTCACATTCACATTGGTTGGTTGTATGAACCATTCACATTGATTGGTTGGTTGTAGGACTCATGGTCGGTTGTATGAACCATTCACATTGGTCGGTTGTATGAACCATTCACATTCACATTGGTTGGTTGTATGAACCATTCACATTGATTGGTTGGTTGTAGGACTCATTCACATTGATCAGTATGCCCATGCTGGGGGCCATGTTTACCCACCCAGGAGGCACAGGTGGTCTGTGCAGCCATCTGCAGCCAGTCTGTTCAGATCATTGACAAGCAGGTGACTGTGTGAATATTGAGGGATCTTCATCTCACAGTGTACATCCATGCAGCACCAATGCACAGCTCAGAACGCAATCCGTTAAAACAACACCTACAGTATAAACATCAGTTCTAAATACTTACAGTCAACTAAAAATCAGAAATCTTATATCTGTTGATGCCGAATATGTTTTCTATTGATGCTCCAATTCTAACTTTCAGGAGCTGGGTATAGTGCTTGGCCATACATAAAGGGAAAATGCCTGTGATTGTCAGAAATCTGCCCGTCTATGGGCAGCCTGCAGAATGTACATGTCATGAGATCATACTATCCGCAGCCCATATTCTAATCTGCCTGTCACATTGTTAGCAGAGGATTTCCTCTCTTGAGCCTGGAATACACATAAGAGTTTAATCAGGGCTTCAGAAGCCGAGCTCAGTGATCACATCCCTGACCTTCACCTAACTCAACCCAATTCCACTGCCTGTTGCAGATCCAAGTTAGCGTGAGCTGCCAGGATATATATACTGTATATATAAACAGGATATTTAAGATTTTTTCTGTTACTAATGCAACAACTATGTCAGGCTTATTTCAAGCAGTGTTAAACCCCAAAGCAAGCATGTATTACAGTATATTGCAGCTTACCAATTCTTAAAAGTGATGGCTGCATTAGTTTTCTTTTTTTAGGCTTTCTTTCTTCTGCTTTTCATCTGATGATCCAGCCAGTAAGTCTATTGTTTTTCAACAGGAAAGCTCTGTTGCAGAAAGAGGCCTTTCACGTGGACGTTCCGATCAGGTCCACCTGCCTGTTTTTTCGGGCGGACCCGATCGGAACGTCCATTCTCCTCTATGGAGCGGCGGGTGTAAACAGACATGTGTCCATTTACACCCGCCGACATCCGATCTGACCCACAAAAAAGGGACGGATGGGGATCTAATTCCTCTTCCGTCCATCGGATCGGGTCGGATGGAAACAGACAGGCGGTCTGTTTTCATCCGACCACCCATTGAGGAGAGCGAGCTGCTCTGTGTCCGCTCTGCAGCGGTGGAGCGGACACAGACCTGTCATCCGCTTGCTCAGCGGGGATCAGTGGAGAGATCCCCTGCTAAGCAAGCGGATCCGCTAACCGGGTCCGCCCATGTGAAAGGACCCTTGCAGGGATGAGACAGACCATTTAACATTGACAGGGGTGCTTAAATTATCAGCTTTTATTTATTGATGTAAAACCTTTATCCCAAAAGGAAAAAAACTGCTTTAAATAATTATAAAGGTTTAGCTTCCATTTGTTGCTGTATTTAAATCTGCTTGTACATCTAACACACCCCTCCCCCCAGACTGACAATACTGCTGTACAAAGGTGCCCCCTGTGCTCCTTCATCCAGAGTGGTCTCTGTATAAGACAGGAGGTGTGTTAGTGGCCAGATCACCAGGTGAAAACAGAGGGAAAAAGGAAAACAAATGCAGCCACCATATCTAATGATTGGTAAGCTGCAATATATTACATTTATGGTTTTGGGTTTAAAGTGGTAGTAAACTTTTAAAACAAAACAACAAAAAAAATGTTTTCCCTGCAAGGTAAAGGCATAATGTGCTAGTATGAAATGCATATTAGCCCATTACTATTTATTTCAGGTACTTATAACTTATATAGTACCATCGATTTACGCAGCGCTTTACATATATATTGTACATTCACATCAGTCCCTAACCCTCAAGGAGTGTACAATCTAAGGTCCCTAACTTACATTCATACACATACAAGGGCCAATATAGACAGGATCCAATTAACCTACTAGCATGTCTTTGTAGTGTGGGAGGAAACCGGAGTACCTGGAGGAAACCCACGCAGGTTATAGGGAGAACATGCAAACTGCAGGCAGGTGGTGCCGTGGCTGGGATTTGAACCAACAACCCTAGTACTGCCAGGCGGAAGTGCTAACCATTTAGCCTCTGTGCTGCCATGAAAGATTTCAAATGAAGCCCTTCTACGGCTTGCTGTTACCACTGAAGAGGCTTCCATCTTCATCCAGCATCCCTTCCGGGTCCTTGGGCTGCAGCAGCTTGAATGGCCAAAACCCGATGACGTCACTCCTGCGCATGCACGAGCGAGTCACAGCTATGGCACAGTGATCTGACAGAACAGCTTGATGTAAACCCCAATTGGGTGACAGTTTCCTGAAGCACTACTGATAATAAAAGGCTTTTAAAAAGGCATCAAACTTTAGTTAGCTTCTCTATTGCCCAGGGAGGAGGGCCGTCATCTGGGATGATATTTCAGCCTTACAAAGGACAAATACCACGATCTGGTATAGAGACAGCCCCTACTTCACCACCCACAATGTTACAAGAAATGCAACATTTTGTCAATCTAAGTGTAATTTTAAAATAAATCCAACAATGTCCTCTTTGATCTTCTTTTATATAGGAGCTGCACCAGATCTCCTCTTATGTCAAAGCCCAACTGGAGAAACAAAGTAACGTGACATCCAGGTTCCTCAGTTTGCAGGAGACTGGGTTTGGGAAGGTATTTCTCCAAGGTTCCTGAGACGTCACTGAGTGCAATGCTGTATTAAATGTTTCAGATCTTTTCAGTGAGATATCAAAGTAAATATAATGTTCTGTTATATGATTGTTCCCTTATTTTTATACAGTTTCTCCTACTCAAGCATTTTCACCCTAAGAACACAGCTTCTCCTTTCCTTTTTTCTCCCACTAGTATTGCTGGCTGAATTGTATGTATTAAGCTATAAAGATATACAATCCTGCACCTGCTGAAAAAAAAACTTCATTCATTTTCAGACTTCTTCAGTCCGGTTGGATGATGTGAGAGATACTGCTACTCGTCTTCTGACTCTGGGAAAAATTTGTTTTGTTTCAGATCGATTCGTTAATTTACTAAATTTGTTTCACTGCATTTGGAATGAAATTCGTTTAGATATGTTTCATTTATTCGTTTTCGTCTGGTTTAAATTTTTTTCCAATGGATTCAAAGCATTCAAATCGAATTTGAATCAAAAATATCAAATCAATCTGAATTCATTGTGAAGAATAGCTGTTTCATTCTAGAATATTAATTCTATTCTATTTTATTCTATTATCTGTTCTATTTTTTTTCTATTCTAATTATTTTTTTCTATGCTGTTTTATTCTATTCTGTTCCTTTATTTTCTATTCTATTATTTTTGTTCTAATCTATTCTATATTACTCTATTTTTTCTATTCTATTTTTTCTATTCTATTTTTTCTACTCTTTTCTATTTTATTCTTTTATTTTCCCTTCTTTTCTAGTCTATTCCTTTATATACTAGTCCTTTCTATTATATTTTATTCTTTTCCATTCCTTAATTTTCTATTCTTTTCCTTTATTTTCTATTCTATTATTATTATTATTATACAGTATTTATAAAGCGCCAATAATTCGCTCAGCGCTGTACATTACAAAGGGAGACAGAACAATACAATACAATGAAAAACATGAGGGGATCGAGGGCCCTGCTCTTTCGAGCTTACAATCTATTCTTTTATTTCTGTTCTCTTCTGTTTTATTCTATTCTTTTCGAAATTCGAATTTTGGAAGACAGTGTTAATACACACAGTCTTTGAAGGAAATCAGCAATAGTAAGCAATATGTTTACAAATTTATTTTCAAATTCATTTCGAATTCAGATAATTCGTTTAAATTTGTTACTATTTTAATTCGGAAATTCAGATACGTCCAAATCTCCGGATAACAAAAATTTCATTCCAAATTTCGATTCGGAATGAAACAAACCGCACATGTCTCCTAAGGAGGGGGTAGGCTAATTGTTAAGGGATTGATTTATGTGAAGGGTATGTCTTTTGCAGGGATTCTTTAGGGCAGAGTTTTCCAAACTTTCTAAACAAAAGACCTTTTTAGTGTCCTTTAAGGGGGCTGGAACAGCAGGAGTAGTAAATGTGTCAGTGGGTGTAAACAATGCCTAAGACATGGTCAGGAGGAGGAATGGTGCCTCATCATTGGTATTAGTGGGAGAAATAGTGCCCCATCATTGGTATTAGAGGGAGAAATAGTGCCCGATTGTGGGTGTCAGTGGGAGGAATAGTGCCACATAATTGATGCCAGTGGGTGGAATAGTGTTCCATTGTTTATATAAGTAGGAATTACGCCTCATTGTGGGTTTCACTTGAAGAAATAGTGCCTCATTGTTGGTGTCAGTGGGAGGAATCATGCCCTGCTGTTGGTGTCAATGGAAGAAATGGTGCCTCATTGTTTATGTCAATTGAAGGAATAGCCCCTCATATCAGTGGAAAGAATAGTGCCCCAAGGGCCAGATAAAGACAAGCAAGATCATTGCTTTAGTGCAGGGGTCTCCAAACTGTGGCCCGTGGACCGGATGTGGCCCTTTGCTTGCTTGTATCCAGCCCTTGGGGCACTTTCATTCCACTGATATGAAGCACTATTCCTCCCACTGACACCAACGATAGGGTGCTATTCCTCCCACTGACACCAACGATGGGGCGTTATTCCTCCCACTGACACCAACGATGGGGCGTTATTCCTCCCACTGACACCAACGATGGGGCGTTATTCCTCCCACTGACACCAACGATGGGGCGTTATTCCTCCCACTGACACCAACAATGGGGCACTGTTCCTCCCACTGACCCCAACAACAGGGCACTGTTCCTCCCACTGACCCCAATGATGGGGCACTGTTCCTCCCACTCACACCGGCGATGGGGCACTGTTCATCCCACTGATCCCAATGATAGGGCACTGTTCCTCCCACTCACACTGGCGATGGGCACTGTTCCTCCCACTGACACCAACAACAGGGCACTGTTCCTCCCACTGACACCAGCGACACTGTTCTTCCCACCGATACCAGAAATGGGGAATTAATTATCCCACTGACACCAATGTTGGTGCACTGTTCCTCCCACTGACCACCAAGCCAAGGGTATTGTTTACTCCCACTGATGGCAAGGCATTTTCTACTCCCACTGGCCACAATCTGGCCCCCCTAAAGTTTGAAGGGAAGTAAACTGGCCCCTTGTTTTAAAAGTTTAGAGACCCCTGCTTTAGTGTATTGAAAAAATGCCAGCTACTATAGGTTCTGATTCTCAGTGCTGAAAATCTTTATCCGAAAACTAGCAGCACCAGTCACCCAGCACTGAAAACAGCACTGGATAAATCTATACTGTAAGTAAAATGGAAAGTTTCTTTAAATGAATATAAAGTAAGTGATATTAACCTTAGTTCTACACAACCAGTGAAAAAATAGATTTTTTTTTTTCAGATTTGTGCATATAGCCTATGTATAGTTTAGTCTATGAAACTTCTATAATTCTGGTATTAAGCACCCCACATACATTATTTACATCAATCATATATTATTAAACAAGAATATGGTAGATCAAATTCTCAGTTCTTTTTCATTATGGCACTCAAACAATAACCCAATATTTTTTGACAAATCAACAAGTGTACCCATTAACCTTTTATGGGAAGAGTTTATTGCTATTCTTAGTCAAATATCCTGTCAGCTGGATAGAAGATTTAAAATATCGCTTATTGCTGCATTTTATGCAGAATTGTCTCCAGACTAAAGTGTCTGCTTTACAGCCTCTGCTAGACAGTCAGCAGTCAGAGAATCATTTTATTGCTCTTCTAGTGTGACAATCTAGCTACTATGCTTGTGGTTAGTCCACTGATTAAAGCATTTCTAAAGCCAACATCAAAAACAGAATATTTTGCAGCCTACTAGTCCTTAGGTGTGGTTACTGTATTAGTTTTCTTTTTTTTCAGGCTTTTTTCCTTAATTTTAACCTGGTGGTCCTGCCGGTAACATATTGCCTGTCAATGGTGCCATCGCTCACATGCTGTACTGTATCTATGGAGAAGCAGTTGTAGCCAGGTGCTGGACTACAGAAACATGGAAAAGGAGACATTTCCTTTCGTACAACCAGTTTACTGTCACGTTCTGCTGGTACACTGGACATTGTTGTACTTTACTCTCTAGTCCACAGAGGGAGAACTAAACACAATAAAGCCTATGGATTTCTATGCAGAATGCTGATGATCATGGGATTTGTAGTCCAGGAGGTAAGTCATATTGTGGAGCTTATAGACCCTTTGCACTACAATTCCCAAGAGACACTGGGGCATGAAGGGGGCGTGGAGCTGCTTTTCTGAGACTGCTCAGCTAGGTTCTTCTTCTTGGTGCTAAGGGAACCCATGAAAGCATATCTGCTGTATACTGACTGCTGAGACTAGACTAGCGGAGACACCCGAGGCAGTACAGACCAGAATGCAGCGATTGCATCTGCACCATTGCCGCAGGGAGACCAGAGTATCCTCTCACCCACCACTGAATCTCTGGAGGCATCCTGTGGAGAAACTGAGGGGGGCCCCTTCCCACAGCAAGAGTTTACACCAGGGACTAGTGAGAGGACAATGCCCATTGTTCACACCACTAGCAGGGACTAAGTTACTGGAGGCAGAATATTAAAGTAGAACTGCATTGCATTTGGCTACCACAAATCAAAAATGCTATATAATTCATTTTAATATTCAAAACTAACTCCTCCATCCATCCATTCCTCCATGCTTTAGTTTGCTGAGAAATAATTTTGAAAAACACCTCCTGGCATTTCTGACAGTGGCCATCTTGAGTAAGGGCAGATAATTCATGTAGCAGTTACTTCCTGAAATCCATCTGTCATTAGCTCAGGCATTGGTTGTGCTGAGAATCCTCCCTTCCCTCCTGAAGACTCCTGGGATGTATGACATAATTTATCTAGGCATGGAAACCAGAAGGTAAATGAAGGAATGCAAAAAAAAAGGTTAAAATAAGTAAATAAAATAAGTAAATATGATATACTTTTCTATCTATTTACTAACGCTAGCAGTTTAAGGATTAGAAATAGTCCAAAAAGACTGAAAGAGCTAATCGGCCAGTTGGTATGCATCCATAGCACAGAGTGTTGCTGCATCCAGAGGTGGCATTTAGCCCGATGTCTCCTGCTTGAACCTTCATGGAGAAACAATTGATCAGCCAGGATGAATTTCCTCACCTAATTTCCCCGATGCCAGCTTGTGCTTGGAGAGCTCACCCTTCTATTCTCCATAGGGAAGAACAATTGTTCAACATCTGGATTGTGCATGAGGGGGTAGACTTGGCTGGGGGGCAGCCTTGGGGCTAATGCTATTACGATGTGTTGAGCTGATGGCCCTGAGTGGAGATACTTCACCATTCAGATATCAATCAGAGTGAGATCAGCCAGTAACACATGCCCATGCCCACAAGTCAGTATCCCCATTGGGAACTTCAAACTGGGGTTTATGGAACCAGTGAGGAAGAATGACATAGAGACTTGGTGCCCAACATTCAGCTCAGGGGCCACATGCAGTCCTCCGGCACTTTTTATATGGCCCTCGGGCCCCTATGGACACTATTTTATTTATTTATTTCAGGTACTTATATAGCGCTGTCAATTTACAGAGCACTTTACATATATATTGTACATTCACATCAGTAACCTGTGTTTCCCTATTGCCTAATTATAGCAGTGATCTCTAGCAGTCTCATGTAAGGTGTCTTCAATCTATGACTGTCTCTTGAAGCATGTTATCAGTCTCCAACAACTCTTATACAGTATCATGTTCGCAATCTCCAACAATTTCCTGCAGCAGTCTCTGACTATTATTTTTATCATGCCCATAGCCTATGACCATCATTTGTATCATGCCCACAATCTCCGACCATCACTTTTATAATGCCCACAGCTTCTGACCATCTCTTATGTCTGCAGTCTATAACCATCTCTTTTGTCAAGCCAGCAGTCTCTGATTATCTTTTGTATCATGTCTGCAGTTGTGTGTCTGCTGTTTCTGAGACTGTATATTCATTTAATTTTATGTGCGGCCGTTCCATGATGTCAGGGGTTGCACTTGGGACCCCCCCCCCATATCAAGAAAGTTATCCAACACTGCTATAGAGTGTGCCATTGTTGACACTACTAATTCATTTTGCAGGATGGTGTTGGCAGAGATGTGAGAAATGGCAAAGCAAGGTAAAGTACCAAGCACAGGGTGGGTGGGGGTGTGGATTTTACTAACTTACAAATTTACCCTAAGATTACTGAAAACTGCTATGTATTCATTTTCCAAAATTGCATTCAGCCACTCTGAGTTGTGGCTAGAGGAAGGATGACAGATTTTTATGGTCCCAGTTTTCCATTTCAGGAAAGTATCTATGGGTAATGATGTCTATCTGGCCTTCCCAGAAAAATACAACATTACTTGTGATTTATTGATTTTATAATGTAAGGCTGACATATCCAAAGCTGATGATGAGTGATTAGTTGGTTGACCAGAATGCACTGACACGTCGGTGACATCAGCAATGGTTACCAAGCAACAGGAGCTCTTCCAATGCCAGTTATCTCTATTGTGCAGTAGTTGAGATCACTTTTCTCTAAACAAGGCGCTAAATACACTTTAAAAAGAACTCCAAATATATGAAAAGTGGACATTGGAAAAATATTGTCCAAGGCAATCAGTCTGCCTCCTGCTGTCCTTCACAGTCCACGTTTAAAACATAAACAGTTATCCTAAATGGTTGCTAAAGGCTGCAAGTTATTTTCTTGTTTTTGCAATTTTTAATCCTTAGACCCTAAAGGGTTACTCCACTTTCATAGAAAAAAATTTGCAAATAAAAAAAAATATAGTATATACAATTGCTACACAAGGCATATTGTAATTGAATGGTATGAAAAATTACCTTTTCTGTTCAATATGCAGTGCTGTAATTTTCTGTGAAATACAATAGAATATGATAACCTGGGGCCTTCTGTACATAGATGATATACAGAATACCCCCTAGAAATGTAATTTTCTGCTTGTGTGATTGGCTCACTGATTTTTCCTAGAAGTCTACACTAGTATACAGATGTCAGATTTTGGGCATCCCCTGTAACAAAAATGTCATTTTTTGGTAAGATACTCCCAAAGAGAAATCACGTCTAAAGGGATATAGGTCCTGCTCATTTCCTCAGCAGAACCCTGCAAGTGCAGAAGCTGATTGATAATGATCAAATCACTCCCTTTCATATTCACTCTGCACATGGTTACAGACAAACAAACAGCTATTTCTTCAGAATAACAAAAGGTAGGAAACTGCAACAAAGTTTGTTAAAATCCCTGCAATGTACATAGACCACCCAGTGGGAAAGTATTTTTTTCCCCAACAAAAGTGGAGTTACTCCTTAAGGCCTGGTTCCCACACCCTCAATCGTGCTGCAGGCTGAGATGCGTGGGGGTGCCATTCAGAATGAATGGCAGCCTCGCGCGTCTCGCAAGAGCATCGCAGTTCACCTGTAGGTGGTTGTGGGTGGGGGAATTGATTCGATTCCAGCAACCAGAACGCACAGTGTGTACGTAGCCTAAAGCAAACCTATGCATTGTCCATTCATTGCAAAGTAACAGGCGTTCTTTAACCCCCCCATATACTATAGCATATGCTTTGTGTTGCTCCTTAACTGCTCTGTTCAATGCTGGGAACCAAAGGAAGCATCTAGTTCTTACCAATACTGGGCTAATAAGCAATGTCACATGGGGAGTCCGTAGCCTGTGTATGGTATAAACCTGGACATAGACGGACCAAAATGTGGGCAGTCCAGCAGGGACTGGACAAATTTCAATCCATCTTTGGCCATTCTCGTTTAAAATAAGTCGAACTAATGTGTGACATATGTCAAATGGGTTGTTTGAAAAATTTAAATGAATCAGCGGCTGCAGCCAATAGGAGGAGTCCCCGCTGTCAGAATGCAATACCATAGCGGGGAGAATTCCTCCATTCATTCCCACTGGATGATCAAAAAAGAAACACCCATCCGTCTATGGGCAGCCTAACAACTTCATCATGGGAGCCTAGCAGAGAAAAGAACCAGGTGATGCAACTGTTCCTTTCATAGAATATTTATCCCATAAGCCGGCAATACAGTAAAACACTTGGTTTGAACAGTTCCAGTTCTGAAATAGTCAGACCCTTTAAGAACAAGCTCAAGGAGCTCAGTCTTGCAGTGTTCTCTTGACATGTAGGAGGACTAAACCAAGGTAAAGTGTTTTCATAGAAGAGTAGACGGCAGTTACAACAATGTGGTAGTCTACTTCCAAAGTTCAACATTATACACTCAGGCACTTAGATATATCAGTTTCCAAGCAGAGCAATAATGCAAGGCTTACGTGTGCGTTGTCCAAGGTGTTTATCCATGAACCTCCGCAGAGGCAACTTCCTTGTACTGCGGCTGTCCTAGTAGACGCAGTTTGCAGAACTATGCCAAACCAGGGGTCCTTTCCTTAGACCCCAGACTGACTCCATAAGTGTCTGTGAGCATTCCTCTACTGTCTCTTCTAGCCACAAAACTAGGCTACCTTGCCCTCATTACATGAATCTCTGTCCCTACCTGTAACTTTACTCACTGCGGATTCCCCAAAATTACATAGCAGGAGCTGTATATAAACTCTCTGGGAGAGATTTACTAAAACTGGAGTGCTCAGAATCTGATGCAGCTGTGCATGGTAGCCAATCAGCTTCTAACTTCAGCTTGTTCAACGAAGCTTTGACAATAAAACCTGAAAGAACTGCACCAGATTTTGCATGTCCCTATTTTAGTAAATGTCCTCCTCTGTCTCTGAAGCCAAAATCTCAGAAGAACTTATGTCCACTCGTGTTCATTTAGACACAGGCTCTCCCAAGATGGCACCTGGCAGTGGACACACTGGTGCCATGCCTGGCCCCTAGCACCCCCACCCCCCCAAAAAAATAACAACATGAGAAGAACTTCCCCTGCAAAAGTATTTCAATTAAGAAACTAAGAACAGAAGGGGCATTTAGTGGTCAAAAAGTTGGAATGCTTCTAAAGTCTCACTAGAGGGAAACGATGTGAGACTAACAGCAAATAAAAACATGCGGGGGGGGGGGGCTACATAAAGTTATTCTACTGGGGATGGCTACACTAAGTAAACTCATGCTATGCGCTACATCAGAAAAGTGCACGTTTAGTTAAATACACACTCCATCTTTCGGACCATGTACTGTATCATGTTACCCCCATATTTAGGGTGTAACGTAAAACGTAGCATTCCCTAACCCCACCCTCACACTGCCATCCCCTCATCATTCACCTAAATTACAGGGTTCTTCTCCCTGATTTTTAATTTATTTAGTCCGGCTGTGTGTGACTCCCCCTGCACAGCTACTGTATGTCATACATTCAAAGATATCTGTGAATAGAATGATCAAAATTCTCATGTGCTAACATGGCTAAAGGAGTCAAATATCTGAATGGAGCACGAATGTGTTGACGTCACTGCATTTGCAGTCCATTGAATGCTTCCTCAAGCCCCCTAACTAAAGGTCTGTACTTCCATATGGACCCTGGGCTGGGGGAATAGATGGAGAAGACGCACTGATCATGGTTGCTATGCTCTGCAGGCTCTGCAAACATTTAATAAATGTAAAAAATGTTTTTGTTAACGCAGATGCATTTTAAAAATTATTTTGCAAAAGTTGGAATATCCCTTTAACCCTTTTGGCGCCGGCGCCTCCCGGCCCTTTAAGGGTTTCAGAAGCCAGGAGGCGGGGAGGGGTTTTAGGGTCATGTTACCGCCGTGATTCGCTGTCACGGCGGTCACATGATCGGGAAAGGTCCCGATCGCAAGAGGAGATCGGGACCTTTCCGTGAGTACCGGACATGTGTACTTTGAGCGCGCAGGGTGCGCACTCTCAGCACATATGTTTTTCTTAATTGCACGCAAATTTGTGGCCGCTCGGCGTCAAGGCCCAGACGCTGGGAGGCCACACATTTGCGTGCGGCCGGCGCCAAGAGGTTAAAGCTACTGAGCAATTTCCCTTTATTTTTGTTGCTTAAAGTGCAACTGAAGGCAAAACTTTTACATTTTTTTAGAGAGGAGTGGAGAGGAATAAAAACACCTGTAAGCTTTTATTGGTGTCTGTGCTGTGTCCTCGTTAGGGAGATTCACCCTCTCCATTTGTCCTGTTTACCATTATCATTGAAAGTGAAAGTAAAAGAAAATTCCAAATTTGTCCCCAAAAAAGTAATAGAGGAGAAATCCTCCAATGGGGACACTGGTTCTGGTGACCTGGGGGTCCCTGAGGAATACCCTTCATTTGCAGGGATTTCCTTGTTTTGGCTATGAGACAGGAAGGGAAGGAAAATCTTCCCTTTGGGATACAGACGGCAAAAAATAAACTGACTGGGGATATAACTTTCCCTTACGCTATAAAAAATAAAATAAAAGTTTTGTCTATAGTTCTACTTTAAAGAGATATTAAAGGCATTTTTTTAATAAAATAACAAACGTGCCATACTTACTTGCTCAATGTTTTCACACAGAGCAGCCCTGATCCTCCTTTTCAGGGGTTCCAAATAGCTCTCCTGGCCCCTCCCTCCTGCCAAGCGCCCTCAGAGCAAGCAGGCTTGCTCATGAGCCGTAGCTCTGCGTGTCCATTCACACATGGAGCCATGGTTTGGCTCCATCCTCTCTCTGTCCTCATTGGCTCACTGGCTGTGATTGCCAGCAGTGGGAGCCAATGGCTCCCGCTGCTGTCTCAGCCAATGAGGAGGGAGAGTCCCTGGAGAGCTGAGTTCTTGTGTAGATCGCTGAATCATGATGGGAAGTTTTAGGAGGAGCTAGGGGGTTTGCTGCATACAGAAGTTTTTTTACCTTCATGCATAGAAAAACTTTGAGCCTTTACTACCACTTTAAAGAAGAAATCCAGAAAAACATTTTTTTTTTCATGCAGTGAGGCTATGCCTGCACTACATGGCTTAAATGCTTGTTTTTGTGTAGCAGCTCTGAACGGAAAGATATACTTACCTACTTTGCCATTCCTGTCCCTGCCGATCCTGCCCCCGCACGCTAGCGGTCTTGTGAATGGGCTGTTCCTGACGTCAACACGCCCATAGATCGGCTCCGGACATGAGGATGCCAGGAACAGTCCACTGCTGGACGTAGGGGAGCGCAGTTTTCTGGAGGATAAGTTCAGCTTATCCCTGAGCCCTTGGACAAAATGAGCACTTAACCCATGCAGTGCGGGCACAGCCCCACTGCATAGGAAAATACAATTTTTCACCAGATTTCTGATTTAATGTTGTTTTTAGAAAAAATGAAAATTCCCCTAAAAATTACTACTGAAAATCAAGACTTTTTTTTTATCTGTAACCTGTGTTGTTACAACATACAAGCTGCTATGTACAGTACAGTTTATTCCCAATTGAACAGAGAGAGCATGGACTCTTCTCCCATTACCCTTTTATGCTGACAATACACTTGGCAATTTTGTAAGCTACAATTTTGATCCCCTTGCGGATTTGAGTGACAGAATGATGAAAATGAATTGAAATTAGGAAATCATCTTTCAACTGGCATTGCATTAATTTTGATTAATTTCCATCTGAGTTTCGATTGTTGGGTTCCTTGATACCAGGAAACAACTGAAACAGTAGGTGGCAGACTGCTATGTTTGAGAGCTGATGGAAATCTTCCAAAATTGCCTTGTATGCTTCCTAAGGGAGTGAAAATCTGCATATGTTATTACTTTAGCGGAAATATGTGAAAACTGCACTAAAATGTACTTTACAGTAAACATTACAATACTGCTGAAAAATATGTGCTTGAGGAAATATAGTACAGTTTTCCTTTAAAAGGATGGAATTCCAAAAGCACATAGCCTGGAGGAAGGCAGATTTAGTGGTGATCTTTATGTCCTGAACATTATGGTGCTGCTGTCTCATGCAATGATTCTACAGCATAATCTGGGAAAGGATTGGATGCTGCATTCAATATCCTCACCTCCAGCCCAGAGTACACTGCAGTCCCTGGACAATAGTAAAGAGAGAGACTTTTAGTGCTATTGATTCTGTCCATCTGCCCCTCACTGTAACCGATCCCAATTCCACCCTAAAGTCTTGCGAACATGTCATGTATTCCTTAACGGCAGTTTAACCCTCACTGTACTGTAGATTCCAAACCCGAAGAAAATATGGTAAAGAAAGTTGGTTCACACTATAGAGACGCAGTCCAGAAGCGTTCCGGTGCGTTTTTGATGTGTTCTGGTGGGTTTTTGATGCTTTCTGGTTGACTTTTTGCCCCCTCTTTTTCTTCAATTTAAATAGGGACATGTGTGCTCCAGTGCATTTTTTGGTGTGTTCCAATGCGTTTTTTATGCATTTTAATGCGTTCCAGTACAGTTCTGTGCAGAAAAAATGCAGCCTGTTCTACTTTTTTTTCTACAACTGGAGCGCACTGGAACTGCAATCACTGATATGAACTATGATATTGACAACCATATAACTTACCGTATTTTTCGCTCCACAAGACACACTTTTTTTCCCCCAAAAAATGGGGGAAAATGTCTGTGCGTTTTATGGAGCGTCCGGACCGGTATTCCCGCCACCGTGTTAGAATACCGGGCCAGCCGCTCGGCTCTACTGTGCAGAAGAACCTGCTCCTTGGTCCTACCGGTTCCTTGATCCAGCGGTGTCCTGCTTTCACCGGCTGTCTTCTCTCTCCGGCGCGGGCATCTTCAGTGTGGGCACCCGGCTGTGACAGCTTGCAGCTTCACAGCCGGGTGCCCACTGCGCATGCGCAAGAAGTACTGCACTTTGTGAATGGCCACCTCTAGTCTTCTGGGACCTGTCACGTGTCCCACAAGACTACGGGGAGGACAACTCCGCGGAAGTGGGAGCAGGTACCTGCCAAATTCTCCCCCTTCTTGCCATATATATATATATGGCAAAGGAAATTAGGCATTCCCCCAGTATAATAGAGTAACCACATTTTTTTAGCACATTTTGGGGTCAGTAACACAAAGGTAAGTACAGACAAAAATGTCAAAGTTTATGTTTAGCACCCATTTCTGAAAAGAGCAATCATTAAATCTTGTTGAACTGAGCCCGTGTTTGTGTTGGGTTTTTTTGTGTGTGGTTTGTGGCATGCGCCAGTGGTTTCATTATAATGATGCGTTCATGTTTAAATTGATGTGGTTTGTTTTTTATTTCACAGCTAGAGATGAAAGCAAGCCATAAAAGAGAAGATGTGTCCCGCTATTGTTTGTTAATCTCTGACTCCAAAATGATTTTTAGTTAAAGCCCAACAATTGGCTTTTTTTTTTTTAATCAAAAAGCAGCCCATGCTGAAATACTTACCTTTAATCCAGTTTCCCGCCCTGACAATACTTTTTCTCCATAAGGTGCTCTAGTTTGAATGATTATGTACCTGAAATACTTAGGGTCCTTTCACATGGACGTCCTTTTTCTGTTCATTAGTTCAGTCGTGGTTTTCCAAAGAAAAAATGGATCAGCTGTTTCAGTTTTGTACATCCACTACCAATGCAAAAAATGGACCATTTGTATACTTACATCTGTTTTTTGTCCATTCTGTCTTTTTTAATGGAGCAAAAATAGGACTTTGGTCCGATCCAAAAAATGGATGTTGACGAATGTGGATGTAAACGGATGATTATCCATTTACATCCGTGTTTCCATTAAGATGCATTGATGTCCGTTTTCCATCCATTAATGGATGGATGAAAACCAGACAAATGGAATGCCTGTGTGAAAGGGGCCTAAGGCCCCTGTCCATTTTTCAGGTTGACCCGCTTGGACCATCCATTGTTCTCTATGGGGAAGCAGGTGTAAATAGACATGTGTCCGTTTACACCTGTCTGCATCCAATCCGCTAAAAACAGACGGATGGGGGATCTGTTCCCCATCTGCCTAACAGATCGGATAGGATGACAGTCAGATGTAAATTGACAGATGGTCTGTTTACATGCGACCCCCTCATAGAGAACAGCAGGCTGCGTTCGTGTCCATTCTGCACAACCTTTCACCAAGTGGACCTGTCATCCGCCTGCTCAGCAGGGATCAGTGGACAGATTCCCTTGGTAGATCCACTTGGCAGAGTCTGTCTATGTGAAAGGGGCCTAAGAAAGGTACTGGCAGGGCGTCATGGGCCTGTCCGCTGAGGGGTCACCATGGTGCTCTTCATTCACTATATAGTGATACGGAGAGCAGTGCTGACTTCTCTCTTCAGCCTATTCCTGCCCTCACACACTCCAGTGATGGCTGTAAGACATTTCTTAGGGTGGGTTTCCTGATGGTGACAACAGTTGACCATGCCAGTGTAATGTGTGTTAAAGCAGCCGCTTGTAGTCTCTATTGGAAGCTGTGGCAGGGAGACACCGTTGGAGCACGATTGGAAGACAGGGAGTGTTGTCACCCTAAAACAGAAAGTGTTTGAACGAGTACCTTCATTGCAAGATCATTTTAATTGAAAGCTAATTGAGAATGACTTTTGAAATTACATTAACATACTAAAGCTTATGTGTGATTTCAGTGTGATTAGGTTACATAGTTAGTCTGGCTGAAAAAAAAGACAAAAGTCCATCCAGTTCAACAAAAAAAGTTAAAATCCTACTCCCACAGTTGATCCAGAGGAAGGCAAAAAACCCAGCAAACCATGATCTAATTTGCTCCTGCAGGGGAAAAAATTCCTTCCTGATCCTCCAAGGGGCAATCGGATATTCCCTGGATCAACTTTACCTATAAATGTTAGTATCCAGTTATATTCTGTGTATCTAAGAAAGAATCCGGGCCTTTTTTAAAGCAATCCACTGAGCTGGCCAGAACCAACTCTTGAGGGAGTCTATTCCACATTTTCACAGCTCTCACTGTGGAGAAACCTTTTTGTGTTTGGAGATTAAATTTCTTACCCTCCAGACGTAAAGAGTGCCCCCTTGTCCTCTGTGATGACCTCAGGGTGAATAACTCTACACCGAGTTCACTGTATGAACCACTGATGTATTTATACATGTTGATCATATCCCCCCTTATGTATTATACATGGAGATCATATCCCTCCTTATGTATTATACATGGAGATCATATCCCCCCTTATGTATTATACATGGAGATCATATCCCCCCTTATGTATTATACATGGAGATCATATCCCCCCTTATGTATTATACATGGTGATCATATCCCCCCTTATGTATTATACATGGAGATCATATCCCCCCTTATGTATTATACATGGAGATCATATCCCCCTTATGTATTATACATGGAGATCATATCCCCCCTTATATATTATACATGGAGATCATATCCCCCCCTTATGTATTATACATGGAGATCATATCCCCCCCTATGTATTATACATGGAGATCATATCCCCCCTTATGTATTATACATGGAGATCATATCCCCCCTTATGTATTATACATGGAGATCATATCCCCCCTTATGTATTATACATGGAGATCATATCCCCCCTTATGTATTATACATGTTGATCATATCCCCCCTTATGTATTATACATGGAGATCATATCCCCCCTTATGTATTATACATGGAGATCATATCCCCCCTTATGTATTATACATGGAGATCATATCCCCCCTTATGTATTATACATGGTGATCATATCCCCCCTGATGTATTATACATGGAGATCATATCCCCCCTTATGTATTATACATGGAGATCATACCCCCCTTATGTATTATACATGGAGATCATATCCCCCCTTATGTGTTATACATGGAGATCATATCCCCCCCTTATGTATTATACATGGAGATCATATCCCCCTTATGTATTATACATGGAGATCATATCCCCCCTTATGTATAATACATGGAGATCATAGCCCCCCTTAATCTCCTCTAACATTAACATTAGGTTAACATTGCTCAACCCTTGGTTGGAGTTGGATGCTTTTTTTTTTTTTTTGGAAAGGTGTTTAGGTTAGATCCACACTTGCGGTTGCAGGAATCACACCTGTTCCTGCACATGCAACCGCCTGCAGCCGAATTGCACTGCTCTTGCAAGATGTCTGGGTTTCTGAATGGCACCCCCACGTATCTCAGCCCGCAGCGTGATTTCGGGTGTGAGAATTTCAGGGAAACCTCATGGTTAAAAAGACTGTGAGGTTTCCCTGCGGCCAAACCTGCATGCACCTTTTTTGTGCAGAAACATGGGCACAGCAGCCCATTCAAATGAATGGGCTGCCGTACCTGAGAAAACACGGGCCGCCTGGCCCACAATAGTGTGAGCCAAGCTTTATTTAAGATTTTCCCCTCGGAAAACACAGCAGTAAGAGGAGTAAAAACAAATGTACAGTAGTACATTACCACAAGAGTGCCAGAAAGCATAAAAGAGGGCTACGCAGAGCCCACCTAAGGCAATAAGGCAGGCATAATGTAATGTAATTGCAATGTAACCCCCAGTGCACATGTACCATGCAGTAGCCACACATGCAAGAAATGGAGTTGACTGTCTTTGGTATGCGGCCTGTTATTTGGATGGTGAATTAATATGTACTTTAATGCCCATTTTTACTATTTAAGGCATTTGGTTACTTTAGTTACAGTTTTTATTTGTTTATATTTCCAAAAAAAATCTGAAAATGTATCTTGGCAACTAAGTCATACAAATATCATCTTACAAGAGTTACTACACCTGTTACTACATCTGTTTGGGCATTTTACAATTGTCTTCCCCTGACATCACCTGCTGTCCGCATATAACATATCATATGCAGCCCTGTCATATTAAACTTTACGACGTCTGGTCCGGATTGGGAAACAGTTGCGTCTGAAAGTGAGGAAATTGTAATGTGGAACTGTTTGCTTTTCCAGTTCTGTGAGTCAGAAAAACTAACAAAGAGGCCATAAAGCACTCATTGTGTCCAAACTGCTTATATAATATCTCATTTACATTGTTAAGAAGTACAGTTCCTTACCTCTGCCCAGTGCATGTACATTCATTAAACTTTTATTTCCAGTGTGTGGCCTTCCATCATGTGACATTGAACACAGTTTTATAAATGGGGTGAGTGTAGATGTACATATCCCAATAGACATACATTTTGTCAGGGCTTTTGTCAGCGGAACCACGGGGGAATGTGGTTCCGGACCCTCCAGCACTGAATGAATGAAATGGCAAGGGGTACTGTGGTGTGCTGGAGGGTCTATTGATGCTGGGGAATCTATTGTTGCTGGGAGGGGGGAGAATCTCTTGATAAAGGATGGATCTATTGTTGCTGAAGGGTCATTTGTTGCTGGGAGGGATCTACTGTTGAGGGATAGGTCTGTTGTTGCTGGCTGCTGGGAAAACTATTGTTGCTAGCAGGGGTCTATTGTTGCTGGGGGTGCTTTTTTTGCTGGCACCAGGTGATCTACTTTACTGCTTTTTATGTCATCATTAGAAAATTGCATACAAATTACTTAACAACAGAAAACGTTACTTGATTCTGTATTTAGTATACTAAAATGGGGTGGTATTGGTAGGTGGTGGAACCAAAAGATGGTGCTTGTAGGTGGGTAGGGGATTAGAGACAAAGGTTGACTCAGAAGGGGGGGAGGTTCTAATCTCTAAAGGAAAAAAAGCCCTGCAGTTTGTATTACTGAGTTCCCTGAAACCTCTGGTCATTTGTTCATTGTTGACTCATTCACCTTTATGGTGAGGTCAGATGACCACTTATTGCAGTAATTATCACAACTAGGGAGTTTATGAAGACATGCAGTATATAAGGTGTGACAATTAAAGTGTTAGGCTCCATGTACACAAGCCTACCCTGACAGCCGGCTGTGGGAAAACGCAAATCACTGCAACCGCAGTACCGCGGTTTTGTCACGTTTTGTGTTTTCCAATGGCTGGCGGTCAAAACTTTCCTATCCTGAGCGCGATTGTTCTGCGTTCAGGAGAGGAAGGTTTAACCTCACCTAACTGAGGCAGCTCCTAAATTCTGCTAAAAGCATATGTGGACACGGACACATAGGATTTTATGGAGTTGAGTTTAGGAGCTTTGGCGAAAAAATGCCAAAAGCTCCTAAACTCAAGTTTAGCAGCTGCTCGTGTACATGAGCCCTTACTAAACCCAGGACCCTGCATTCACTATATCTGGTCTTCCACAGTACACACAACATGGAAATGCTATTATTTTAGTAAATATAAACTTATAAATACCTTTTCTCATCAGTTAGAGCAGTCTTATTACTTCTATCAGTGTCCAACTGAGCACTGGTTAAAGCTTGTAGCAGGAGTATTCATTTTGCTTTGACTGTCCTATGAGGCTGCATAACCCCTAACCCTCTGTCTGGACAGTGCTATTTGGCCCTGTGCTGATCACATGCACTCTCCCAAGGTAAAGAAACTGTCTAGCAATACACTCTAAACTGACCATGTGTAGCTTTCCCCCAAGGCTCCGTTCTAGCAGAAGATGGATTGGGAACAGTAGAAGAAGGGGAGGATTAGAGAAGACAGGATCAAACAGTCATTTTACACAATGCAGAGGATTAACTCCTTAGCTTCCACAGCATGCTTTACTGCATATGGGTTTAGTAAAACTTATAATTCCTGGAATGCTCACAATGTAGCACTATGGTAGCGAGTCACACAGCCATTCACACTCAAGCTTGTTCTGACATGTTCCATATTGCACTCACCTGGGTCACAGACCAGTTGACTCAGTCTTTATGGAGTAGTAGTAGAAATACCACATATGTGCGTTGCTCTGTTGGCAGAAAATGAGTGACAGGAATCTGGAGCAGTGGATTAACATCAGATTTTGTGTGAAAATTGGCAAAAGTGCAAGTAAAACTTTAGCTCTCTTACAACAGGCTTATGGTGAACATTCCATGAAAAATTCAAGTGTTTTTGTATGGCATAGGTGGTTTAAGGAGGGGCAGGAAGATGTCCATGATGATGCAAGAAGTGGGCAGCCAAAAACATTAAGGATGGATGCAAATATGAAAATCTGTTTGGAGGAAAAGAACAGAACTCTGGCCTGACAAATACTGTAGACTCTCCACCATGACAATGCTCCTGCACATGATGCATTAAGTGTTAGTTCCTGGCCCAGAAATCCATGCTGAAACTTGCCCAACTACCTTATTCCCCAGATTTAGCACCCTGCGACTTCTGGCTGTTTCCAAAATTTAATGCCTTGAAAGATTTGATAACCTTCTGGACATTCACCGCGCCGCAACAAAGATATTATGCAGCGTTCCGGAAACGATATTCCAGGAATGTTTCAGTTCAGTGGTACAATCGTTTTAAAAAGTGCATTGTTGTCA
This sequence comes from Staurois parvus, assembly GCF_062004578.1. Lineage (NCBI taxonomy): Eukaryota > Metazoa > Chordata > Amphibia > Anura > Ranidae > Staurois > Staurois parvus. The sequence continues at coordinate 3,429,880 of NW_028318158.1, forward strand.
CAAGGCGACTACATTGAAGGTGATAACAGCAGCTAGTGTATAGTGTACAGCCCATTCTGGGAATTATGATTATTATTACAAATAACAGCTGTGAAGTACTAGGAGCACTCGATCTGTGTATATGTCTGGGTGATCCACACAAGGTAGGTAGTACAAGCAAAGGTAAGGCAGGCACTCCATAGTGATAAAAAGTTTTATTATGCCAATGTTTCAACAACTCTCAAAGCCTGTGAGTGCCTACCTTGCCTTTGCTTATATGCTGTACTTGAGGGGTACAGCCTTGCAAAGATTGTTTAGCAACAAACTCCATTTGAAAACCATGTCATAGCAGTCATGGTGCTCACATGATCAGGACACAGACCTGATCATCAGTGCAGACCCGAGCTGTCAATAACAGCTCGCTCTGACAGTTGGCAGTGTACACCTGTGTGTGCTTCTAGCTTTCAACCTATACATCTACATCTGAGCCTGTCATCCTGAATCTGGCTTTATTAGTGAGCCAATGTCTTGGAATAGGCCTGCAAGTTGGGAGTTCAGACTTTGAACAGAGATATTGCTTGGAGCATCTGTAAACAATAATGACCCATATGGTGTTAGGACTGGATTTTTCAAGATATTCAGATGCTGGAGGGAGGGGTATACTCTGCCTGAAAAAAAAGAACTGTTAGTGACACATCTGTTTTGATGCTCTCTACACAATGAAGTGAATGCTTTGCAAATTGTTAATTTTATTTTGTGGCCTAGAACTCTCTTCCAGACTCAGCATTTGCCTTGATCATCATGTGTCAGAGGTCAGTACCAGGAGAGTGCAAACCTTCTCTTGGAATGGATGGAGAATGCAAAGAACATGTCTTGGAGGAGCAAGATCCAACATTCTTTTTTTTTCAAAATGTTATTGTTTTCTATTACATGAGAAGTGCAACACATATGGGTTCATTCCAGAGATGTGCACAAAAAAGTGAACAAACAGCAAAAATAGGCTTCAAAAAATAAACAAGATTTCTCTGAGCTACATGTGGTCCAGCAGTTGTTTTAAGGATGGTAAACGCTCAGTAGTGGCCAACCGCTGGTGAGAAACAGGCAAAGAGGAGATTTCAGAAAAGGTTTGTTCTACTCAAGTTCCCAAGGGATCAAGCCTCGGGAGAACCATATCAACAACTGAAACAACTCAACAGGTCACAATACCACCAGATGATCCACTTTTTAATATCATTTCTTAATAAACTAAACTTGTCAAGCTTTTGTGGCAAACAAATATTATTTACCCACATCCAAACCCAACTAAACCAAGGGAGCAGCTAGGAACATTTGTCTTTATTGATAGACTTTATGGAATGTCAACCCATTCATCCTAAACCTGCAGCATCTTCAAACCCATCTGACCACCAGCTACCAATAAAGCTGGTCATACACGCATAGATTCCTTTTGTTCAGACACCTCCATCCATGCTTAACAGCAAGGATGGGCAAATCTCATCTGCCAGCTAATGTATTCTGATTAAAAGTCTTAATAATGCAGCGCTTGAAATTAATGTAGCAATAACCAGATAGAACAACAACTGAGATATGTTCATAGAGTGTTCATATGTGGTACACTTAAGTCCGCACAACAGAAGGAATTCCAATACGGTAGAAATCACATGGTGCAAAAAAGTCCCAGATGCTCCGTGAAAGGATAGTACAATAATGCACTTACCAGAAGTACATACAAACTGGGCGTTGTATGCAACAAATCCGTGAGGTCATCAAGGTCTGGTCACTAGTATGGCGCCATCAAGGGCTTGTAGTGGGTTCCCAGGAATGGTGTCACTCACGCTTGGGGGCCACATCAAACTCACCAAAGGGTCCAACGTCGTCCAGACTCCTGCAGCTGCTCCACCTTAAATGGCTCGAAACATAACGAGCCCGGGAGGCAAAATAGTGCTGATAGTGTAGTAACGTTTATTTAGGGATCCAAAAACAACAATAAACTGCAGGACACTCACATGTAGCACAGCATTGGCTTAAGGTATATCCCCATAAGGAAGCAATAAATCATAAGGTTGGCGTCAAATTGAGGGAAAACTTTAATCAGGAAGAGCAGTGTGAGTATTTTTACACCCCCTGGGTCGGATAAGGGGAGAGGGCAGTCAGGTGGATAACTCAAGTAGCTTCTCATATGGGGCTGCTGTGCTAAATCGGCAGTTTCTGGGCCCCCTTGCCCAGGGAATACCCTCAGTACTGCTGGGTGAACAGGAGGGATCTGGGATCTGAGGAGGTACACCAGAGCCAGAATGCTCTCAGAGGAGAGACTACATTGTCAACATCTGTACATAGTTGCTCAAGTTTGCAGTTCCCTTAGGCATCCGATATACCCCTCAACCCTGTCCAAGTTATCAACCCCTTCATAAAATCACAAAACCAAGCTCAAGGACTGTTTACTGACTTTGAATGCATCATGTGGAAGAAAATGTGGGTTTCCTGGCTGTGCAGAGCTTTAGGGGGACCCAAAACTCGACTCCTAAAGGGGTAGTGCTACAAGTGTAATTCCAGTCATATTCTAACTAGCCTAAACTTACTCCCACCCCCATTCAAAAACTATTCTATCTACCCTGTGAAACAATAGATGCTTATACTTACCTATTCTAAAGCTGTTCCGGTCCGGTCACATGATCAGGTCAGAGAGCCAAGTTGAATGTAGAGGAGACACTACACTGAACCCGGAGCTGGGATTCGATCATGTGATTGGACCGAACCGGCTTCAGAATAGGTAAGTATAGGCATCTTTCTCTCCCACCAATTCTGTACCGTACTACACAATAACACTTTCCTGGTGAATTTCCCAACTTAGTCATACAGTCCCCCTCATCTATTTTATTATCCAGGTCTATTGATTCGCTGTTTAGTGGCCATCAAGGATAGGCCAGCATTCAGAGTACAAAAGTGGCTATAAAATATGTAAATTAATAAAACAACTCAAATGAATCAAGGTAAATGTAGATGCACAATTCACCAAGAAATATAATACTTTGGAATTTTGAAATATTTATTGACCTGTTATTGATTTTCTTCTTCCAAGCCCCTTATATGAATAAAACACATTGCAATGACTGACTATCCATTGATCGGTCTATAGAATAATCACATATCTACAATGATAAACTGTCAAGAATAGATGGTTGCGATGGCTTGGTTGTAAGCAATTATTCTGCCTGGTCATTGTCTTTAATGATATACATAATGTATTTTTAATTGTGGCACAAGTAAATTCAAAGTAAGAGTCCCTTTAATTAGGTGATTAGTAGTTTCTATTTCTTGTAGCCACCACCAGGGGCCCCTGTTGCTACTTTTGTCATGTAACTATTTAGTCTGCGACCGAAAGCAACAACATGGAAGGAAATACAGTATATGTTACATTTAAAAAAACAAAGCAAGCCACAAAGGGACATAATGATTGTTTGATACAGCACGTACTGTATATGTGTGCCTCTCCCATCCTCTGGAACTCTCCTACCCCAACATATATGGCCTTCTACTCTCTCTGCCACTAGACGCTCCCTGAAAACTCAACTCTTCAAGAAAGTCTATCCGCCTCTACTTAAGATCTGAAATGTTACTTTCTCAGACAACCTATTCCCACACAATACTACCTTTGGTATTACTTGTGTATATCACTATGCATATAATATACCTATGGGATCTCCTTGGAAGCTGGAAATCACTGTAGTAGGCATCAATACTGGAGTGATCTCCACTAGCGTCTGGGTCCCTGCGGCATTATGAACACAGGTGGTCACTCGCTCACCTAGGCGCCATTCAGGGAACACTGTACTTTCTCAATGAGTGCAAAATGTTCTTTGGTAGGATGAGGTGGAGAGGCGGGGTGATGTTACGTCGCTTGGCATAGGACTTGAAAGCTGACGGAGATCACTGGAGTAGCGTTGTCGACCACAGAGATTTCCAGCTTCCACGGGGATCCCACAGGTATGGTACAGTATATACATAATTACATTGGTCCAAGCTGGTACATTGGTACCAAAATGTCCTGATGTGTGCCTTTTCATTTCTTCTACCACCTTGATCCTTCTAACTTTTATTGATTTGTATACCTGACCTACCCCACCTATCCCTTCTTTTCCTTCACCTTACCTAAACACTTTAGACTAGCCTTTCTCAATGTTTTCAACACAAAGGTCCCCTTGAAATAACTTTCCGGTCTCAGGGCACCCCTACTAAAAATGACTGTATTTACAAGTCATGATACATTAGTGTGCTGGTCAGTGGAAAGAATGCTCCTTACACCTGGGGTCATTGGGAAGAATTCCCCCCTTACAGATAGCTAAAAAGATCAATGGTGTCAGTGGGAACTTATCTGAGAGACAGAAATTGCTCATTGCTCAAGGAACTCCTAGCAACCTCTTGACGAAGGCTAGAGTTCTATGGAACTCTGGTTGTGAAACCCTGATTTAGACTCCTCTTTAATACAGGTATTTTCCCTATTATTACCCACTTACCTTTGATCTCCCATTATCTATGAGCACCAAGCCACTCACTATAGGCTCTCTAACAATGCCACAATGCGAGCTACAATCTCGACTAACATGAGGTTGGAGAGTGGTAAAACCCAGTGGCCAAGCTGCGTTCTTACCCCCCCCACAACTGCTACCCACTTTTGCTAAAGAGGCAGCAGCCAGGGGTGTACAAATGCTGCAACTGTAGCAAGTGCCCCGCAACCACAAGCAATGTATGTAGTTCTGACGTATTAGTGCAGGGATAAAGGGGTTTAAGCAGATGGTGAGGAGGCGATACAATCGCCTCTTCACCACCTGGCAGATGCTCTCTGAAGAGCGATCCGAATGCGGATCACACTTCAGAGAGCACAGCACATGTAAACGAGCCCTTAACGCATTGGCAAGCATTCATTACTCAGTATGACTCTCCGTGATTCCCTGATCTGTGACCACTAAGCTGCAATGCATGCAGTTGTGACGTATTACTGCAGGGATAAAGGGGATAAAGCAGGTGGTGAAGAGGTGATACAATGCCTCCTCACCGCCTGTCTGATGCTCTCTGAAAAGTGATCCAAATGCAGATCACTTTTTCACACAGCACAGCAACGAGCTGTGAACGAGCCCTTAATGTGTTGGGAAGCACTTATTGCTCAGTATGACTCTCCGTGATTCTCTGATCTGTGACCACTAAGCTGCAGCTTCAATATGACTTAACCACTGTGTATGCTATGGGTACGTCTTGTAATATTTGTGCAACTATTTATATAACGCATGGTTCACACCTATGCTGCTGCATGTAGTGCAGTCCATTCTTTTCAATAGGCTGCCTAACCCGCAAAAAACATGAGGCAAGAAGTCCCAACCTTTTTTTTTTTACTTGCCAATGTGCAGAGATGCAATTAAGAATTAACGGCTTCCCTGCGTGTCTGCTAAAAAGCAGTGCGTTTCACTGCAAGTTGGAAATGTGTGCAACTTCGAATGCATTCCCAACATGTAGTACTGTAAACATAGTTTGCCTTATATCTTCCCAATAAACATTATTTCCAGTGCGTTCCAGTGCGTTTTTTATGTGTTTTACCGTGTTCCAGTAAAGTTTGGTGCATCCTATTCTACTTTTTTTTTCTGCAATCGGAACGCACTGGAACTGTAAGCACTGATGTGAACTATGACATTGACAACCATATAACCTACTTTCTGTGCATTGTGGATGCAGAAAAAAAGCAACTGAAATGCATGTAGTGTGAACTGGCCCTAAGTCAAATAAACCAAACTAACCTAAATACACTCTCACTCCTAAAAGCACATCTAAATGCAGAAAAAAAATAGAATTGCAAAGTAAAAATAGCTTGACTTATAATTTCTCAATAAAAATTGTTTCAAACAAAAAATAATACAAAACACAATTTAAAAGTACACTAATGGAAGTAAAAAACCCTAAATACCCCCCCCCCCACCCTTGCCTAAAAGCAACCTGTCAACCTAGCATGACTTATATTTTCCCAATAAAAATGTTTTCAAACAAAAAAGGAAACAAAAAACACATAACAAGTACAATAAATAAAATAAACCAAACCACTCTAAATATGCTTCCCCCCACAAGAAGACTAAATATAGAAAACATTTTTTAAAGCAAATTTCACCTAAGCAGCTCAGTAAACAAAATCCAGATTTCACTTCGCCAAAATCTTTCCACTCATTTGCTTTGTGATTAAATCAGTAAATAAAAAGATGATGAATTACATCCCTTCTGCACCAAATGGCTCATTAATAATGTCTCCCATGTGATAAAGAAGTATGCCAGAGCTGCCCTGATCCTGAGTATCTGTCTGGCCCGGCACTCATGTTTATTTATTTCAGGTACTTATATAGCGCCATCAATTTACGCAGCTTTACATATATATATTGTACACTCACATCAGTCCATAACCCTCAAGGGGCGTACAATCTAAGGTCCCTAACTCCCATTCACACACTAGGGCCAATTTAGACAGGAACCAATTAACCTACCAGCATGTCTTTGGAGTGTGGAAGGAAACTGGTGTACCCGGAGAAAACCCATGCAGGCACAGGGAGAACATGCAAACTCCAGGCAGGTGGTGCCGTGGCTGGGATTCAAACCAACGGCCCTAGCACTGCCAGGTGAAAGTGCTAACCATTTAGACACTGTACTGCCCATGATATGTCCACCCCTGGGTACATAGTTAACTTCAGAACAGGGGCGGACAGACAACTTGTGGGGCCCCCGGGCAATAGGGGATCATGGGGCCCCTGTGTCCTTGCCCAAACTCAAAAAAGCCTATGAAAAAGGTACCAGGGGCATCTCATGGGGCCCCCTACTGACCCCCTGCCCTTGGGCAGTGCCCGAGTTTCCAAATGGCCAGTCCGCCCCTGCTTCAGAAATTATGTGGTCTATGTATAAAACATTCATTGTGTGGATGTGACAAACAACCGCACATTTAGGATGGAACTCAATGTATTTTCTCTAATATACTGTATGTAGTTCCTATATTGTAAATTAATGTGAAGATTAGTCGTGTTCTACTCCAGGATGAGACGTTATACTAGCAAGCCACTGCTGGCAGCTTGCAGCGAGGAAACTGGCGTCGGGAGCGTTGGGGTTAATGCACATGGCTCTGCAGTGCGCGGTCATCATTTTTTCATGAGACATTCATTTGTGTGATCCTGAATAACGCAAGGATCATGTTGCGCTCTCAAGAATGACATTCCAGGTCAATAGCTCCTAGTTCCTATTTGGAGCAGGCAAAGTGTCCTTCCCAAGTTGTGTAATCACTTGTGCCCTCACCACTGTTCAGGCTCAGTTGCATTTTGATTTAAAGTGGACATGAGCTTAAAAAGTGAAGATTTGCTATGGTATAGGGAACACCTAGAAATGTTAATTGTACGTAAGCAATACCCTGAATTTAAAAATACAATAAAAAAGTGAGCGCTCTCTAGTCAGCAGCTAAAGCATTCAAGGCAACCAATATAAAACCTTGTCAAAAACATAAAATAAATAAGTGCAGCACTAAAAGAATAAAGAGTATTATGATTGTCTGTCCAACAATAAATAATTTCTATAAAATTGAATTAAATGCTCAGGATATGTTAAAATGAAGGTGACAGTCTGTGCAGATAAATGGTGCGGAATCACAATAAAATCCAGTAGTGGTGCTCCAAATAGTGTGGTAAAATTACGCACTCACCAGATGCGTAATATAAATATGCATTGTATGAATCAGTAGAGGTCTCCATTATGGATATGGATATGGATCTGGTCTAAGACAAGGATAATCCTCCCTCTATACCCTAAATTTATTTTTCCTTGAATGCCTTTTTAAAAAAAATGGATGAGGACTTCCTGGTAAGTGGGGGTGCCTAGGCTCTCCAGTGCCTAAGGCCTCATAGCTGGATATCTGCAGTGTGAGATCTAAAGCCTCATGCACACGGGTGTATAAAAATACTTCTATGTATGTATGCTGGATCTTTCTGCAAGAGGCTAGCAGGAATAATCCAACTTAGAAAAAAATGCTCGTTATGGTGCGTAATTACACATTTTTACGTGAGTATGGCATTTCTAAGCGTATGTAAACTCATTACGCTGGCAAGAGTATTCATGTATCCTAGTCACTTGAATGCGTTTCCAAGACTAAATGTGAGTTTATAGGGTTCTATGTGCATTTACAAGTAAAAAGCGCAAAAGCAGGAAGGTGAGTTTAGAGCATTTATTTATTTCAGGTACTTATATAGCGCCGTCCATTTATGCAGCACTTTACATATATATTGTACATTCACATCAGTCCCTAACCCTCAAGGGGCGTACAATCTAAGGTCCCTAACTCACATTCATACATACACATACTAGGATCCAATTAACCTACCAGCATGTCTTTGAAGTGTGGGAGGAAACTGGAGTACCTAGAGGAAACCCACGCAGGCACAGGAAGAACATGCAAACTCCATGCAGGAGGCACCATGGTTAGGAATCGAACCAATGACCCATTTACTGCAAGGCAGACGTGCTTCTTATTAACGCTCCTGAACACACAGTGCACATAGGTGAAGAAACACTTGCATCTGCATGGGAACGTTGGCTAACACGCAGCTGTATGCAGAAGCATAAAACAAAAGCTAGACACCTCTGAAAGCAGAGCATCCTGTATTGGATGTTTTTATTTTCATGTGCCTTTATTTGTATTTTGTCAAACACAGGCCAAGCTGTCCAGCCAAATGACTGACGAGGGCTGGGACAGAAGTCAACACTATGCTTCAGAATTTGCAGCAACAGAAGATTAGGAATGATTGGAGGGAGTTCATAATTGGTGAAATTTTGCAGAAGAAACTCACAATTTTTCATATTTAGTTGATTTGATCATTTTTTCTTGCAAAAAGGTTCTACGCTTTTTTTTAGTTATTTACCTTAGCTATAGTTGAGCCATTTGAAGCCTACTGTGCTAAAAGCACCCCTGACTACTGACTGGACAGTAAAGGAGCAGCAGAATAATGACAGACTCATCACTCTTCTCGCCTAAGGCTGGCCATACATTATACAATTTTCTTTAGATTTTTGCTTTAGATTTACCAAAAAACCATATAATATGAGGTCAAACCCAAAAAACACTTTCAATTGTATCCAATTAGGTAGGCTCTTGCATTACATAGTTGAAGGTAAATCTAAAAGAAATTGGGCAGAAATTGGACAGAAAATTGTATAGTGTATGGCCAGCCTTACTCTCTCATCATCATCCCTGTCACCACGTGCATGTAAAGGAACCTGATTGGCTGAAAGTGCTGCCCTTCCCTCTCCCAGTATGAGTGCTACTTTGTAGGTGGCGACAGGAGGCTGACTACAAGACATATTCAGTGCTAGCTGTATGTAAAAATACACTTAGGTTTAGTTTACTTATGGGGTGAGGGGGCATAAAAAAAATAGGCAGTTGAGCCCAGTTTTTACTGCCCACAACAGCCCCTCTTAAACCTGCAAAGGCAGGCAAATGGGGTTGTACACATATAAAAATCATGTTGGCATTACTGCTGCAGAATGCAACCCATTCAAGTGAACTGCAAACACGTGCAGTAAACAAGGTTGCCAAATAACGGTACAGCCATTACAAGTGTAAAACAGGCGGTGAGGAGGCAACATAACACCTCCCAGCTGCCTCTAAAGCACCCTCTGAAAAGCAATGCACCACAGATCTCTCTTCAGAGGGCAACACAAGTGTAAACAAGCCCTTTGTTATTATAGAAGAATACACTGCCCAATTAAACAAAACTTTTCCATTAACAGCACAGTGGCTAGATGGTTAGCACTTCTGCCTGGCAGTACTAGGGTTGTTGGTTCGAATCCCAACCACGGCACCACCTGCCTGGAGTTTGCATGTTGTGCCCGTGTGGGTTTCCTCTGGGTACTCTGGTTTCCTCCCACACTCCAAAGACATGCTGGTAGGTTAATTGGCTCCTGTCTAAATTGGCCCTAGTATGTGTATGTATGAATGTAAGTTAGGGACCTTAGATTGTACACCCCTTGAGGATTAGGGACTGATGTGAATGAACAATATATATGTAAAGCGCTGTGTAAATTGATGGCGCTATATAAGTACCTGAAATAAATAACTTACCTGGAGTTCAGTTTTAGGGCCCATTTACAATATTGCTTTGCAGCTATGTGTCTGTGTTACTGCAGCGCATGGCTATGCATGTGACGTGTGCTGGAGCAGTGTGGTACCATTCATTGTGAATGGCAGCACAACGTACCTTGCCCATGATGGTGCGTTGCTGCGCAGCATGTGACAAAGCACTAATGTCTGGTGCAGGGGTGGACTGACAACTCATGGGGCCCCCGGGCAATAGGGGATCATGGGGCCCCTGTGTCCTCACCCACACCAACAAAAAGCCTATGAAAAAGCCAATGAAAGGTACCAGGGGCATCTCATGGGGCCCCCTACTGACCCCGGGCCCTCAGGCAGTGCCCGAGTGCTCAAATGGTCAGTCCGCCCCTGGGCTGGTGCACTGTCAGATAGGATGCCTGCTTTAAAGCAGCCATGGTGGTACCAATGGGCCTTTAATGTTGAAAGTGATCATCTACTAAAACTTTCAGCGTTTTTCAGATCTCCCTCCCACGTGTGGTCTGTGACATCACCGCAGAGGAATGAAGTGTTCTTCCTCCAAGTGGATGTCATTCAGGCCGCTGAACTTTGGACGGCGTGCAGGCTTCCCCGTTCAATAAAATGAAGATGATTCAACTGCTCTTGGCAGTTTGATGCAGTAAAGTTATATCTGAACTCCGGTGACAGGACACAGGAAAAGGCCAATATAAAAATACAAATGCAGAAATATTTGAAGAATCTTTGAAATACTTCCCACTGCTAATAGTCATGTGGCCAAATGCCAAAATGAGTCCTTCTGTCTTCAGAAAGTGTTAAAGCTGAACTACAGGAGGATTCCAAAACCCCACTGCAAGGGTCAAATGCTTGTTTTTGTTTAGGGGGAACATTAGTCTCTTGTCTGCCATGTAATGAATGGATGCAGTGGTAGGGAAGGTAGGCTTTAATTCCATGCTGCCACACATATGCGTCCTGAGATTGTGTCCTGAGAGTGCCCACTGTGTATTCCCAGCACACTGACAGCTCCGGTCGAGGGTTCTGATCTGGAAACCATCCCACTGGATCCCAATCAGAAGCATTGACCTAGAGCTGTGATAGAACCAGTCACAGAAGTCATATGATACAAAAGCTTTAAAATATCATTTTATTTACCTTATCCCTCTCTTCCCAGACTTGCTCCTTGTCTACCTATGATTGCTGATCGCCTACATGACCAACTTTGGTCTGGACCAAGATTCTGCTTATCGACCTTGCTGCCGGCACTTTGCTGAACTCTGCTTGTTCCCGACCCCTATTCTGCATACAATTTGAAGCCTTGCTGTTGGTCTGTTATGGATCCCAGCCTGTGACCTGACTCCACCTATATCTGTATGGGCTCCTTCCTCTGTGTATTACCAGCTGGACTCCGGCACAACTGACACCAGAGCTCTACTGTCCTTGCAGACCCCCATCTTAGGCTGGCCATACATTATTCAATTTTCTTGAGATTTTTGCTTTAGATTTACCAAAAACCATATAAAAGGAGGTCAAACCCAAACAACACTTTCAGTTGTATCCAATTAGGCAGGCCCTTGCACTACACAGTTGAAGGTCAATTTAAAGGAAATTGGGCAGAAATTGGACAGAAAACTGTAAGAAAATTGTATAGTATATGGCCAACCTTAAGCTGGCCATAGATAGGTAAAATTGTTAACGAAAATTCTTAGGAAAAGAATGATTTAAGAAACTTTATTTGTTTTTCTAATCATTAGCTAGCAGTCTCCAAACTGACTGTTTTAGAAGATTTCCACTCAGTTCCCCTTAGTTTTTGAATCTTTCCATCGCTTTTTTCCTGGTCACAATAGTCACAGGCGACGCTTCCTAAAGGGGACACCAAAAGTGATATAAACCTGACAGGGCTTCTAACCCTTCTCCACTCCATTCAAAACTAAAAGAAAAAAAAATTGACTTTAGAAACACTTCAATAAACTTTACAGCAGTAAATCAATGGTGAGGGGTGATGGAGGTTTCAAAACAAATATTGTCAATCCATGCAAGATAAGAGATAAGGTGTTTAAATAAAGTTATCATAAGGTAAATGTTACCTTTTTCCTGCTATAGCAATCCTTTCACTTAGGCTGGGTATAGACATACCAAAACGCTGCCGGATCAGCAGAAACCAGTTGAATTTCAGTCCCTGTGTAGCCCTGGCTGTTCAGCAGAGGCTGGTCTAATGACTGGCTTCTGTCAAACGGTCCTGCTGGAAAACCAGCATTCAATCAGCGCATGCAGCCAATGGCTGCAGCGCTGACCTGTTTATTTTGACGGAGGGGGGGACCCCCACTGTCAGAATACAATAGCATGGGTGGGAGGGGGGAGATCCCTGAATCTACATCGCTTCTGTGGATGCGAGGACAGTGAGGATTGTTTTTCAATCCGCTAAACAAAAAAAAAACTCTCCATGTATACCCGGCTTTATACAAAAAATGATAGGGATCAGTCTATTCAGTTATGAGTGGAACCTGAAAGTTTAAATCAGTCAAGGGTTGCCTATGAATAAATGAAAACCGCTCTCAAATCTTCATGCAGACTGAGATAAATGAAACTGTCATTTGTAGAGGTGCAGCCCTTAAAGATCGGGAAATCATGATACTGGTGAACAAAAGCAAGACAGGGCGCACTCTCTTCGTGCGTTAGCGTGGTAAACCAAGAATTTTATAATAAAGCAGCGCTCTGATGAAGGGAGTTTGTCTCCCGAAACGCATTAGTTTACCTCACTAAGGGTCTATCGTTACTTTGGACTATCATTATGGACTCTTCTTGTCCAGGGGCGGACTGACAACTCATGGGGCCCCCGGGCAATAGGGGATCATGGGGCCCCTCTGTCCTTGCCCACACTCAAAAAAGCCTATGAAAAAAGTACGAGGGGCATTTCATGGGGCCCCCTACTGACCCCGGGCCCTCAGGCAGTGCCCGAGTGCTCAAATGGTCAGTCCGCCCCTGTTCTTGTCTGTTTTTATCCCCCTTTGGTTTGTGAGTATGCATTTTTATGCTTTATAATAAATTCTTGGCTTACTACGTTAATGCTCGAAGAGAGTGCGCTCGGTTTTGCTTTTGTTCACGGGTTATTTATATCCAAAGGACGCCCAGGCCTTACATGTATGATCTGACCATCAATCATCATACAATCATTGAAGTTTACATGTGAATTCAGAATTAATGGCATCCCCGTGCGTTTTTGATCAGGGTTGGGGTGTTCAATTACACGCGGTCCCATGCCTGCATATAGTGTGAACCTAGCCAAAGTTGTAGAAAACGGTGAGCAGGCACCTTGCTATTGCAGAAGAGACATGCTATGCCTCTTCTACAGTAATACACATTCACCTGCCTGCTGGCAGGTTACTTTTGAATGTACATGCGCAGCTCAGCACGCTTTCTCAGGACACTCAGCTGTGCCAGAATGACTAACGTCTATGCGCAAGCACAGGATCATATCACCCATCATCATCCCTGTCACCCATTACTGGGCACTCAAGAGGCCAAACACTCGGCACCTAGGGGAAAGATAACAGCGGCCGGCGAGGGATGTAACCGCCACATCTTAGAAGGTGGAGGTAAATGTATTGTGAGTTTATGCTGCTTTAAAGTGGTTGTAAACTTCAGACATGAAATGTGAACAAAGCATATCCCTCCATAATGTGTAGTTGTCTTAATCCAGAACACAAAGTGTCATTTCTGTCTGCTGCCTCATTCCTTTGCTATCTGCGTGAGTCACCTCTGACAAGTTTTCTTGACACCAAGAGGTAAAAAGGTGACAGGGGAGGGAGCTCCAGCACACAACCTGTGATTGACAGCGCGGTTCCTGTGTGAAGGGGGGTGTGTCCCTTCCCTCCATACAGCTCTCACTGATCACTGCAGAGTGTAACATCAGCTCTCCACCTCCTGCTTTCTGAAAGCTCAGATAAGCTGTATAAATTCTGCACTTATAATGGCTATGGAGAAGAAACTAATAAACTAAACAAAACAAATTCTGAAAACAAATTTAACTAAACTAAATCAATCAATTAAGGAATCGAATCGAAACACATTTTTTCACGTCTAATAAGAAGACTTACTGGCCAGCAGTATCTGCGTCAGCAGTTAAGATAACAAATGAAGAACTGCGTTGGCTGTTTTTTAGTATAAACTAATAAATTAAACTTTTATCCTTTGGTCTAGTGCTCTCTCCATTTATGCATTCATACTAAATGGGCTGCGTTAATGCAATGCATGTTAAAACATGCCGTAACGTGTGTTAATGCACTGCAGCGAATCAGTCAGGTCAGTGAATGGGCCCTTAGTGATGGGGGAGGGCACAGACACAGCACGTCTCCCACTGACACCTAGGCGGAACCAGACTCCAAACTGTTCTGGGTTTGTCATTCAGATCTGTAAAGATACCTGTTAGCACTGCTAGCAACCCTTTCAGTTACAGAAAATGAGAAAAGTGTCCCATCTCTGGTGTCAGTACAAGGAATAGTGCCCCATCATTGGTATCAGAGAGAGGAATAGTGTTCCATCTCTGGTGTCAGTACAAGGAATAGTGCCCCATCATTGGTATCAGTGGGAGGAATAGTGCCCCATCACTGGTGTCAGTGGGAGGAATGGGTGACCCGTCACTGGTATCAGTGGGAGGAATAGTGTCCCATCATTGGTATCAGTGGTAAAAATAGTGTGCCATCATTGGTGTCAGTGGAAGGAATAGTGCCCCATCATTGGTATCATTGGGAGGAATAGTGCCCCATCATTGGTATCAGTAGGAGGAACAGAGTCCCATCATTGGTATCAGTGGTAAAAGTAGTGTGCCATCATTGGTGTCAGTGGAAGGAATAGTGCCCCATTATTGGTGTCAGTGGAAGGAATAGTGCCCCATCATTGGTATAATTGGGAGGAATAGTGCTCCATCATTGGTGTCAGTGGGAAAAATAGTGTGCCACCATTGGTGTCAGTGGAAGGAATAGTGCCCCATTATTGGTGTCAGTGGAAGGAATAGTGTCCCATCATTGGTATCAGTGGGAAAAATAGTGTGCCATCATTGGTGTCAGTGGAATGAATAGTGCCCCATCATTGGTATCAGTGGGAGGAATAGTGTCCCATCATTGGTATCAGTGGAAGGAATAGTGCCCCATTATTGGTGTCAGTGGAAGGAATAGTGCCCCATCATTGGTGTCAGTGGGAGGAATGGGTGACCCATCATTGGTATAATTGGAAGGAATAGTGCTCCATCATTGGTGTCAGTGGGAAAAATAGTGTGCCACCATTGGTGTCAGTGGAAGGAATAATGCCCCATCAATGGTCTCAATGGGAGGAATAGTGCTCTGTCATCATTGTTATCAGTGGGAGGAATAGTGCCCCAAGGGCCAGATAAAAGCAAGGAAAGGGCCTCATCCGGCCCCTGGGCCGCAGTTTGGAGACCAGTGCCATAGAGGATCTGTAGAGATAGAAACTCTAAATATCATCTATAAACATTTTTTTCTCATTTTGTGTAATTGAAAGGGCTTCCAACAGGTAAACACTGAGCTGTCATTTTTATTTATATCTCACAGAAAGTATAGAAAAGCTTTTCTCTAGACCAGAGTTGGTCTTAAAACAACGCCGAGCCCTGCGTCTCTATTCATGTGCTGCTTTAGAACAGTTTGTCCATGAATCGGCAGAGTGTACGAGTTGCAGAAAACGCAGCGTGATGCCAATAATAACTCAGAGGTGATTGCATGAAAAGCATGACAACCATAGGTTGTTGCTATGGATATATAGAAAAATGGGGAAATATTAGAATCATATACGTGGAATATACTGTGAAGCAATAAAGCTGAACTCCAGGCAGATAAAATTTAATGCAGCTTTGTAATCATTAACACATCATTAAATGTATTCCTTAAATGCAAGCTATGTATGAACCTAAATTTGATCTGATATCAGCCTCATGTAGTTCCTGTACAGCAGGGCTGGAGTGTGAGAGGAAGAAGCAGCATAAGAAGCCAGTCCATTCATGTGCTGACAGGAAGCATGCTGATAGGAGGAGACAGCAGAATGACAGAGAGAAGAGCTCATCACTGTGCTGCTTCTCATTTTGCATCCAGTCACAGGCTGGGAGCGGGTCTGGGACAGGTGCGGACTGACCATTTGGAAACCCGGGCACTGCCCGAGGTCAGTAGGGGGCCCCATGAGATGCCCCTGGTACCTTTTTCATAGGCTTTTTTGAGTTTGGGCAAGGACACAGAGGCCCCATGATCCCCTATTGCCTGGGGACCCCATGAATTGTCAGTCCGCCCCTGGTCTTGGATGACCTGGTCTCAGAGGACCGGGGTTGAATGATGCTGCCATAAGACTGATGACATCTAGTGGCATAAAAGAAGTACTGCAGGAATCTCTGGGTTGAACGTTAATATTGCAGCACACTCTCTGTTTTATGTTATCTTTTGTGTGGCTATATATTTGTTAGAAATGACCGCTTGAAAGGAAATGTGCAGTCCTTTCATCTTTTTTTTTTTTAGTTTAGTCAAGCATGTACAATAAATCAGCTTAATGTACTGTGAATAACTAATATTATCAATACAGTATCTTAGAAATGTTGTAGAATTTGTAATTATAGATTTATATGGGGGCAAAGTTAAAAGCTCAGGACCGGATTCCTACTTTGCACCACTACATAGTGGTTGTCATTTGTCTCTCTCTCCCAATACAAGCTGGCCGACTTATTGGAAACAATGCCCTCCCTGCGTGCAGCTGTGTATTTACCACAAGGCAAACAAGGCATTTGCCTAGGGTGGCAATTTTCAGGGGGTCACTGCCCCCATCCGGCAGGTGGCAGGGATGGGACCTGGTCAGCTCCGCCATGAGATCCGGAAAAGGCTGCGCACTGCTGGAGGATGCAGGGATGACCGGCTGCTTTTTTCATTGCGGATGTTAAGGATAGTCGGGTGGTCGCGGCGGGTGGGGGAGGTGGATGTGTATTGGTCTGTGGTGGGGGTGGCAGTGGGTGGTGGCAGATGGGGGATGATTATTGTGGCCATGGGCCATGGCGGTGTTGGTGGGGAGTGCTAGGTGGGTCATCCGATTTTAGTGTTGCCTAGGGCAGCACATGAACTGAGTACACTACTGCCTGTATGGCTGATATGCTATCTCAGTAGCTTCTAAAGTGTATCTAAACCCAAGAAGAAAAATGTAATATAAAGCAGTTTACTAGTCCTTAAATGAGGTGGCTGCATTAGTTCTCCTTTTTCTGGGCCCATTCACACTTGTGCATTGCAACACACCTGCTCTATCTGCCCTTCACTGTGAATAGCACCCCAAAACAGTATGCAGTGGAGCCCAATGCACTGCATATACTGTGTGTTATGGTGCACTGCAGTGTTAAAAAGATTCATGCACATTATTTTGTCCACTGTGGTGCTTTGGCAGCCTATTCATAATGAATGGGTTGTAATAATGCAATGCATGTCAATGTGTGTGCATTAACACAAAGCAACACTTACATATGAACGGCTCTTTCTTTTCTTCATTGTCACCTGATGATCCTGTTAGTAACACACTTTCTGTCCTAGCGTGACAACACTCACTGTACTGTATGTATGGAGAAGCAGCGTTGTCACCCAGAGATAGGACTACAGATATAAGAAGACTGTTGTCACCCTACAGCAGGAAGGGCATGAACAAGCACCTTTGTGGCAGGATTGACAGGTATTAAAATAGATTGCAAACTGTTGAAATAACTTATGTAAACCCAATTAATATAATCTCATAAAGGCCAACATGTTAATGTCATGTTCAAATCCGCAACCTTCAGTAACACAACACCTGGTGATCCTGCCATGAAGGTCCATGTTTCCTGATGGTGACAACACTGGGCTGAGCCTGTGTTCAGGAAAATCCACTTGTAGTTTCCATCGGGAGAGTGGTGACAACAGATCTGCTGATAGGGGGTACAGGAAACACCTCTGTGCCGGGCCCCATGGTGTCCATAGGGGAGCCGGCCCAAGTGCAGTATCCGGCTCAGTTTGGGGACTTCCACCAGTCGGTATCGGGTCCCGAGCCAGCACTGCATTTCATAGCCACCACTGCCTGGTATAGGGTGATGAGTCTCTTAATTACGCTGCTCTGTTGCATGGCTGCCATTAGAAATCATGGGGCCCCATACAGCATACCTCATAGGTGCCCTGTACAGCCTGCCAGACACCCCCAAAACATCTCCAATGGTACAAGCTTTGACAGTGACACAGATCTATACTCGATTACCCCCTACCCCAGCTCCCCCCACCAATTAGAATGCAGTGACCCTGCAGTAGTTGCAGTCCCTCTGTGCAATCCTCCCCCGGCACTAATCATCCAATCTGAGCCAAAGCCTTGCAGCCTGAGCTCTGTCATCCCACCCAGTGGCTATGTAATGGGATGATGGATCAGGACCCAACCCTGACTGACAGGCCTCCCCAAACCGAGCCGCAGTCACTGTGCTGGAGCTGCCCCTGCTGGCCCCTCTGTTGGGGACCGGTACGAGAGTGCTGCCAGTACTCCCCTATACGCAGTGCTGCCATGCTGTCTCCATTCCTTCAACCACACATTATACAACCATGGTCCACTGTTGTCACCATCAGGAAACCTGATCTGTGAGATGCCATACAGACCATTGTCACCCTACTGCAGTATGGGCTTGAAGGACCTTCATGGCAGAATCACGAGGTATCGTTTCATTGAAAGCTGCAGATTTAGATCTCGTACATGTTTTAGATTTCAGCTCCTCTGAATGACTTTTACTCCTTACAGGAAAAAGACAGCTAGCAGAAATACTGCTGCAGGACGGCATGGCTGTGCAAAATCACGTATAAATACATGATTTCGCATTTCCCAGTAGTGGGTGTGCGCGCTGTCGATCACCGCATCCCAGTCAGTGATTCCCTGCCGGCACCCGGCAATCTCAAGTATCACTGACAGGGGAGAGGTCTGTATGTAAACAATACAGATCTCTCCCGTCAGCTCCAGCACACTGCTTTGTATGGCTCTGCATAGCAGAGCCATACAAAGCAATGTGCTGACACAGTACAACACACACAGCACACAATAGTAAAACAACACACAGTTAACCATTAGATCACCCCAGATGTTAACCCCATCCTGACCAGTGCCTTTAGCAGTGTCAGTGCTTTTTATTAGCACTGATCACTGTATTAGTGTCACTGAGGATGTCAGTGACATCAAGTCAGTTCCCCCCCAGTGTCAGAATGCCTGCTAAAGTCCCGCTATAAGTTGCTGATCGCTGCCATTACTAGTTTAAAAAAAAAAAAAAATTCCAGTATATATTCCACCATTTGTAGATGCTATAACTTTCATGTAAATCAACTAATATACACGTATTGGGTTTTTTTTTTAGCAAAGACATGTAGCAGAATACATTTTGGTCTACATTTATGACGCAATTTAATTTTTAATTTTTTTTACTGGATATCTTTTATAGCAAAAAGTAAAAAATATAGTTCTTTTTTTATTTATAGCGCAAAAAATTAAAAACGCACAGGCGATCAAATACCACCGAAAGAAAGCTCTATTTGTGGACAAAAAGGACAGAAATTAAATTTTGGTGCAGTGTTGCAAGACCGCGCAATTGTCAGGTAAAGTTACGCAGCACCGTATTGCAAAAAATGGCCTGGTCAGGAAGGGGGGGGTAAATCCTCTGGGGGGCGAGTGGTTAAAATAAGCGCCTAAAGCTGCGTCAAGCATTTGGGCGTTCAATCATTCCACTGGCCAGAATATTAATAGTGAATGAACACTCAAAGTGCTAAATGCACCTAGCATTTAAATGCATGTACACGTGTTAGGTGCATTCAGCGCTTTTTCCGTTCCCTTTCTGAACGTGGAAGAGATTTTTTTTTTCAGCCTCTAAACACTCCTCCTGGAATACACCTGTAATTGCCTATGTATGTATGGCCACATAGGTTCACAGAGGTGTGTTTAGAAGCTAAAAGAAAGTCAAACGCCTGTAAAAGTGGCATTTTTTTTACATCCGGAGTACATGAGTTCTTGGGGCCCTTTAACACGAGCGTTCAATCTGGATGGATCTGTCAGTTTCTCAGATGGATCCACCCTGATCCCCAATGTATGTCTATGTGCGGATGGATGGAAATAAAAGTGCGTCCAGTTACATCTGATTATATATATACTGTAAATAAAAGATGAAAACCGTCTGCGCCCTTTTCTATTTGTGTGGACAGAAACAGATGTCATCCATTTAGGTCTCTTCCCTTTATGTCTGTTTTTTACGTAAGAACCAGATTTTTCTTTATACTTTTCTCACCTATGACGATTTTCTTCAACCGCAAAAAAAAAAAAATGGATGTAAAAAACAGAAGTAAACTCAACTGAACTGATGTTCACCTGATACAGTATTCATCACAAAACATGACAGAACTGATGACACCCGCGTGGAAGGACGCTAAGGCTGCATTCACACATGGGCGTTTTGAATCGCGGGCAAAATTGCCCGCATGCTTCTAGCTGAGATTTCAAAAGGTTTTCTAAAATGACAAATTGCGGAACTTCTTTCGGGAGACACACTTTGCACGATACGGTTTGGCTGCAACTGCAGTGTGATTTATCATGCAACAATTGCAGCAGAACTGCACTACGTTTTTAGTGCTTTGAAATCGCGGCAATTGTGTGTGTGATTTAACCTCTTGCCCTCCGCCTGCTGTTTATAAATGGCAGGACGGTGGCACTCCAGGGGCGGGTTGCCGTTCATAAATGGCACCCGCCATTTCTAGCTGTGCACACTCCCTGAGAGCGTGCAGCACCGCGATCCGGTGCCCGCTGTGTCCTCCAGACACAATGAAACACCAATCATCAGACGGGACCTCTGTACGAGGTCCCGATCATGTGATCACTGATTGGCCAATCAGTGATCACATGCAAAGTAGCAAGCAAGATGTCACTTGTGACATCATTGCCTACTACGTGTGAAATCTGTGAATGATCACAGAGGTCACATGGTACAAGGCTATTCACAACAGCCTTGTATTAATGTGACAAGCTGTGACCAATCACAGCTCACTCAGTAGTTCTCAATGGCTGCAAGAATGCAGAGAAAGAGAA
Organism: Staurois parvus; assembly: GCF_062004578.1. Taxonomy (NCBI): domain Eukaryota; kingdom Metazoa; phylum Chordata; class Amphibia; order Anura; family Ranidae; genus Staurois; species Staurois parvus. Next base: position 3,451,067 of record NW_028318158.1, read on the forward strand.
ATCATTGCTTTTACATCCTATATGGGTGTAAAAGTAATCAATGTAAAAAAAAAAATCTTCATCACCCCCCACAAGTAGTGACACTGTACTGCTAGGATGACAGTATGTAAAAAAAAAAATAAAATAATAATATAAAAAAATTAAATAAAAATGGTTATAAACTAATTTGGCTTATTTTTTTTTTACTAAAAAGATAACGGAATACATTTTGGCCAAGATTTATGATGAAAGATTATTTATTTGCAAAATTTTATAAGAAAAACACTTTTTTTCAAAATATTTGGACGTTTTCATTTACATAGCAAAAAAAAATAAAAATCCCAGCGGTGAATAAGTACCACCAAAATAAAGCTGTATCTGTCTCAAAAAAATGGTCAAAAATTCATATGGGTACAGTGTTGCATGACCACGCAATTGTCATTCAAAGTGTGCTGAAAGCTGAAAACTGCCCTGGACAGGAAGTGGGTAAAACGCTCATATGTGTGGATGCAGCCTGATTCCCATGCAGACTGGGTGTGTAGCTCGGATGCATGAAGCTCCGGCGTTTAGGTGTGGATTGTGGGTACAGATGCAACATTCAACCTCACTGCCAGCCGCCTGTCAATCTCTAGGCGCTGCAGCTGGACGGTACACCTGGCACGATGAATGTTAGTGCAGTATGTGCCCAGGGATGAATACACAGATGGCTTGCATTCAGGGCACTGGTCTCTGGGCACATACTGCCCTAAAGGTAAGTTCAGCTGGGCGCACTGTCCAGCAGCACCCTGTCAGCCTCTTATAGTGTGTGAAAGGCTGCCAACAGCAGGGCTGGACAGAGCCCCCCACCTACACCAGAGTCTCATGCCTGGGGATACATGCCCAGTATGCAGAGGGTCCTACAAACATTGCAAACATAATGTGGCTTCCACACAAGTGGATGTTCTAACACAAATCAGTCAGGCATGGTCCACATCAGGAAACCCACCCATGGAAATGCCACGCAGCCATCACTGGAGTACATGCAGAATGGAGTGGCTGCAGGAGATCAGCAGCACTGGGATGCAACATACGACTAAAAGAAATGCAACAGAAAGTATTTTGTTAAAGAAAATAACAATTGTTTATTGTACTCAGGGCTTAGGTCCACACTGCGTGATTGGAAGGATGCAACCCATTGTGTGCATGGCAGCTCTGCTCATCTGTCACCAGTGCAGCCACCCCAGATGAGGGCAGCTCCTCCCCTCCTCCGCCCCAGATGAGGGCAGCTTCCCTCCTCCTCTTCCACGCTGCCACCCCAGATGAGGGCAGCTCCTCCCCTCCTCCGCCCCAGACGAGGGCAGCTCCCCTCCTCCTCCACGCTGCCACCCCAGATGAAGGCAGCTCCTCCCCTCCTTTGCCCCAGATTAGGGCAGCTCCTCCTCTCCTCCACCCCAGATGAGGGCAGCTCCCCTCCTCCTCCACGCTGCCAGCCCAAGAGGAGGGCAGCTCCTCCCCACTTCTGCCCCAGATGAGGGCAGCTCCTCTCCTCTTCCACCCCAGATAAAGGCAGCTCCCCTCCTCCTCCACCCCAGATGAGGGCAGCTCCTCCCCTCCTCTGCCCCAGATGAGGGCAGCTTCTCCACCCCAGATGAAGGCAGCTCCCCCCTCCTCCATGCTGCCACCCTAGATGAGGGCAGCTCCTCCCCTCCTCCACGCTGCCTCCCCAGATGAGGCCTGCTCCTCCCCTCCTTTACCCCAGATGAGGGCAGCTCCTCCCCTCCTCCGCCCCAGATGAGGGCAAATCCCCTCCTCCTCTACGCTGCCACCCCAGATGAGGGCAGCTCCTCTCCTCCTTTGCCCCAGATGAGGGCAGCTCCTCCCCTCCTCCACCCCAGATGAGGGCAGCTCCCCTCCTCCACGCTGCCACCCCAGATGAGGGCAGCTCCTCTTCCCCAGATGAGCGCAGCTCCTCCCCTCCTCTGCCCCAGATGAGGGCAGCTCCTCCCCACTTCTGCCCCAGATGAGGGCAGCTCCCCTCCTCCTCCACGCTGCCACCCCAGATGAGGGCAGCTCCTCCCCTCTTCCACCCCAGATAAGGGCAGCTCCCCTCCTCCTCCTCCATGCTGCCACCCCAGATGAGGGAAGCTCCTCCCCTCCTCTGCCCCAGATGAGGGCAGCTTCTCCACCCCAGATGAAGGCAGCTCCCCCCTCCTCCACGCTGCCACCCTAGATGAGGGCAGCTCCTCCACCGCAGATGAAGGCAGCTCCCCCCTCCTCCACGCTGCCACCCTAGATGAGGGCAGCTCCTCCACCACAGATGAGGGCAGTTCCGCCCTCCCCCGCCTCAGATCAGGGCATCTCCCCCCTGCTACCCCAGATGAGGGAATCTCCCCCCTTCTCCACACTGCCACTGCAGATGAGGGCATCTCCCTCCCTCCTCCACGCTGCCACCCTAGATCAGGGCAGCTCCCCCCCTCCTCCACCCTGCCACCCCAGATCAGGGCAGCTCCCCCCCTCCTCCACCCTGCCTCCCCAGATCAGGGTAGCTCCCTCCCTCCTCCACCCTGCCTCCCCAGATCAGGGCAGCTCCCCCCTCCTCCACCCTGCCACCCCAAATCAGGGCAGCTCCCCCCCTCCTCCACCCTGCCTCCCCAGATCAGGGTAGCTCCCTCCCTCCTCCACCCTGCCTCCCTAGATCAGGGCAGCTCCCCCCCTCCTCCACCCTG